>NC_080443.1:14012295-14326253 GCF_028018845.1 Melospiza georgiana
ATTACTGCAGTATGTCCAACTATAAAGTTAGAAAATGTTAGATATTTCTCCAGGGAAATTAAAATAGGCCATTTGAGAGGTTCCTCACATGCCTGCCTCTCCACAGGAGAAAAAGAACTACTAGTCCAAAGGATATGCCTCATTAGCCACCCTAACAGACTACAGCTCCATGTGTATGAGCCTTGGGACACCTCAGCAGCCAGGGCTGACCTGGGCTCTACAGGATGCCCATTGGGCCAGAGCACAGAAAACCACTGTGGATGCTAATCAGGACAGAGCAAAGCTATGCAGAGCTGTGAACATGACAGTGCAGCACTTCTGGCACCTTGTCAGCCTCTGCCAGGCTGCCATGGGCAGGTGGCCCAGTGGATGGATCATGAGACAGCACAAAATCTCCCGTTGTTGTCCCCTGGCTTTGCTACAGCATCCAGTGACACGATACGGGAGGGGTGAGCACACAGTGACTCACAGCTACAGAAGTGATCTCTGTGCAACCACAAATACATGTGGATCCTGTCTCCCCTCACTCAGCCCCTAGATGATGAGAATCTGCTGGATCTCCACCAACCCTGATAAGGAAAAGCTGATCTTGAGGAGCTGGATATCCAAGAATGTTTGGCCAAAACGCTGTCTCAGTTTGGCAGAGGGGGAAAGCCATTCACAGAAAGGAAATCACTGCTTGGAGCAGACAGAGAAACAAGACAGAGGTGGTAACAGAAGCACTGAAATGGCACCCAGAGAGCAGCCTGTTAGTTCAGGGCACTGAGGAGAAAGGCAGTGCCAAAGCTAACATCTGCCTCTTTCCATAAATACCTGAACCCACCACAAGCTGGGATGGACCAGAGCTCCCACTGGACATGGTGTCTTCTGCCAAACATTGAAATGCTCAGCAGAAACCTCTGCTTTGGATGGGGACCAGATGTGCAGGAACAAACAATGCTGTTACCCCCTGAGCCAACCTCAGGTCCATAACCCAGCCACCTTGAAGACCACCTCCACCAGCTCAGAGCCAACACGTGACACTGGAGAGTCATGACCAGGCAATGACAGGAGAGCGATGACTCGTCAAGGTCAGGGCAGTGGTAACAAATCCTTGTCCTCCGTTTCCTCTGGTTTCTATTTCCAAGGAGTCAGCTCCCATGTGTCTGCAGTGTGATTTACAGCTAAGCTGTGGTGGGGAGTATGCAGCAAAAACCAAGGACTCTCTCCTTTGGTAGCCACCTGGGCTTCTTGCACAGCTGCTTCTGCTGACCCATCATGTGTATTTGCAAAAATAAAACACAATCTGAGATGCACTTGGCAAGTCAGAGTTGCATAACAGTTTGTTTCCCACAGGCTTGGATAGATGCTCAAAATGTTCATGGTCACGTGGTGATTCCAAAAATCCCTGCCTCCTCTTTTTGTTAGGATTTTCGTCACTAAATTAACCCTGTACAGACTACAGTCAGCTGCTGTAGCTTCTAGAGACAGCAACACCTGAAAATACTGGCAGCCCACACAGCAAAGCTTCTGCACAAGCCCTGCAAAGCTACCCTGCCCAGAAAGCCTTTCCAAGACTACTATCCCTCCACCAGCTTCCTAATTTCTGGAAGCAATTATTTCTTCTAGCTACTTGTCAATAGACTTTGATTTTCTATAGGGGGCTCACAGACATCATGGGTGAAGGGTGGGAGGAAGGGAGCAGCCACTGCTGGCCAGAAGGTCAGAGAGAGCAAGGTCCCAGCTGTGGGGGCCTCTCCAGCAGATGGGCTGGCAGTGCAAGGGAAGGGTCTGTCCAAGGTAAAAGTTCCAAAACCATCACCACAGAGAAGATTGTTGGCTGTGGAATTTTAGATACTGTGTTTGATAAAAGAAAATACTATTATTTGAGGTAAAGACACCCATATGCTAGAGCAGGGGAGAGACAGACACGACCAAAACTGCAAATGTGAAACCAACTCTTCCACAAATAATGGCACTAAAGGAAATCAAAAGATTGATAATCCTGGATAAAACAGAAGGTAGCAGCCCACTTGTATTCAGTCCTAGAACAAACCATATAACATTAAAACAGCCACTTAGGAAAGGTTTCCACTCAAGATTTGGGGCCAGGCCATGATTTATGTCTGTCCATGATTAGATGGAGTACCAGCACTCTGCTGTAGGCAGCCAGACTTCTGGAGTTCCCCTCAGTGCACTTCAGGAGCACGGGGCAGGTGAAGCTCGTTGTGGAGACGTGGCCCCACCCTAGTGAAAAGCAGGAGCCCGGGAAACACTACAGAACCAGCTCAGCTCACCATAGGATGCTTGCTCTCAATGCTCAGTTCATCAGCTCCCACTTTCTGCAATATTCCTAGTGCTCTGACACAAGCTTTTGGTCACACCATGCTGCTATCAGCCACAGTAATGTAAAACTTGCATTGTTCTGACACTGGTGGCTCTTAGCCTTAGATGGGCTATAGGAGTCACCAAGAAGAGAATGTGAGCCCTGTGAGAAATTACCTTCACTTTTTAAAATTTCAAAGGCTTATTAAACCTTCTCAAAATACAACAGAAGACTGAATAAGGACAAATAACAGCACTGAGAGCGTTGTGACTGGCACCCATGTGCTCACTCTCCAAATGACTGCTCTGCCTTTTATACCCTGGGGTTGCATCAGCCAACCCTGGCCCCTCCCAAAGCCTGCCAGTCAACTCTTCTTTGCTGTTCCTTGGTGGAAACTGCTTTATTGTGACTTGATTGGAGATCAGGGGTTGTCATGCCACATCTCCTAGTAACAGCTTTCCCTCTTTCACACCCTCCCTCCACATGGCCCCCACAACTGAAACCTTTCTGTGGCAACAATGAGGGGGAAGGGGACTTTGGGGAGAACAGAGAATGTCTAAACAGACCACAATAACATAACTACACATCAATTAAACTTCTCTTCTTCTTCTCACCATATACACGATAATCATCCTGTAAGAGATGATTACTGCAAGAGCCAATCATCACATGACTTATCTATAACAATCCCATTCCTTGGGAAAAAGAAGGTGTTTAATTTATTCAAAAGAAAGCAGAGGTTGTGTATATCCTAGGGTTTACTCAAAGATGAAAAGGGATTTTGCACTGCACAGACAGTAGGCATTCTTGATCTCACCCTGTGCAAATGCTCACAATTTGGGCTCTGGTTGATGGAAGGATATAGGAGTTTGCTTGTATAAACAGAAAAGCAAAATATTTTCTGTTCCTGTGTGCAGTAGAAAAGTCCATTTAAACCTTGCCAGCCTTGTGTCCAAGCTCACAAATGACACTGGAAGGGAGACTCAGACATGGTTCAGTCCAGGTTACAGGAAGGGTTGGCATTTTCATTATTAACCTTAGGAAGAATTTGGCCTCCTTTCCACAGAAAACCAGTACATGCTTCAGGTCAATATGTGAACTGCCAGTGCTCCAGCACCCTCTGTTAGCCCCTAAACACCACGTGTGAGATGTGTCCTTACCTGCAGTACCTGATCCCTTTAGACACTGCAAGGACACACACGGAATGCCCTGTTGTTGAGCCCTTGCAGCAGAGCTCAGCTTTGGCAGGCTCCTGTCCCTGCCAGGGGCCCACAGGGCAGAAATGCTTTCTGCAGCCAGACTCTGGCCTCACCAGAATCACAATGCCTTCTCTCTTGGCACACAAAGCCAGCTGAGGCAGGGATCTCTCAAGCAACCTCATTCAGGGATGAGGAGGAGGACAAGCAGGAAGGGAGGTTCTCAGCCATCTCTTACCTTTGGCTCAAGGCAGAAAATGTCATCATAGAACAGCACGGGCTCTCCTTGCACCTTTGCCCTGTCACTGGGTGCAGGTGAGAAGAGCAGACTGTTCTTGGGAAGTGGTGTCCACTCTGCATTCCTTCAGAAAATCAGACAACTTATCCTTTTCCTGCTGACACAGCCCGGGATCCTACCTGCAGCCACAGGAGAGACAAACCCAGCTCATTGTTTAATAAGCCACGTATTTGGAGAGAGAAGTGTAAGTGTGGGAACAGCAAAGCACTTGGGGAGGAGGAGCAGCAGCAGCTCCTGACCCTGCACCACAGGGTCCCAAATGGATCAGAGGATCACTTGCTGTTCACTGGCACAGCAGGTAGTTCTACTCACACTTAGAAGATCAGGAGAGGTTTCGAAAGCCAGCAGCCCTCAAGAGAACCTCCTGGCTCAAAGCCACTGCCCCAACTGAGGGAGAACCCACTCAGCTGGCTTTTCCTGGCACTGAGCTGCTCATGGGAGATAGATAAAGATCAAGGAGCACCCACTGCAGGACTTCCCTGGGAAGGCAAGAAGAAGATGAGTTTCAGCTGCAGGTTACCATCATCACTTTTTGTTCCTTCCCTTTGTGCCCCTGCAGGGATAAGCAAACTGTATCTGCCCCATTTCCTGCACTGACTTCCACCATCTCTCCCTTGCTTGGTAGCTGCAGCAGAAACCACTTTACTGTTTAAAGACCACAACCAAGACAAGAGAAGGAAGCACTGCTACAGAGCAGTTGCTTCTGATCTGGCAGGTCACTGTCCCCCCTTCATGGTCCAGTCACCTGGCCAAGAAGAACCAGCAGGTGACACTGGGAGGACGAGAGGAAGCGCCATATGGAGTGAATCGAGGGCGTGCAGTATAAGCAGGACAGTGATCATCACCCAGCCCAATTCAAATACAATTAGGGAGGAAATACAGTCATGGACATTACCAGCTGCACACAGACAGAGCCCCAGGCTAGCGCTGTCACCAGCACCAAAAATACTCTGTGTGGCTGCTCCCTGCGGAGCGCGATCGGAAACGTCTCTCCATGGCTGACCTGCAGCGCCGGGCACGGGGAGGGCTCCACCGCTGGGACAAGGGACCTTTCACTCAACCACCATCAACAGACAATAATTCACTGTGATGGCCCACAAAGTCCTGCAGGAGGGACACAGAGCAAACTCCTGGGTAGATCTTCTCAGGACCCAGGGATTTTTGAGTCCTCTCCCAGTGCAAGGTCCTGCACTGCCTCCTCTCATGAAGGTCCTCTCTGCTCCAAGATCTCTGACAGCAGGACAGTGGCCTTGGAGCTATGGCCATCCCTAAGATGTGAGTAAGGAAGACCATCCTGTCAAAGTCTAGGACACAAACTGTTGTGAAAGCAAATTTAAGTGGAAAAATAAAATCTGGTCAAACTTAGCTGTGGGGAAACCTGGCTGTTTCTGAGGTGAAGGAGGATCACTCAGAGTCCAGGCTGAGACAGGCAGGTGGGAAGAAAAGGGAAAAGAATGGTCCAGGGAAGGATCGAGAGAAGGTTGTGAGATTTTCTTTTAACACAGTGAGCTTACATGGAAGTCAGACACTGTGTAATTAAATAGAGAACAGTGGAAAACTAGATTTAGCCTGCAAGGCATTTCTGACCTAATTACGCTGAACTTTATTTGCTCAGAAGCCCTTAAAAAGTGCTGCAGTTTGAGGCAGTTTCCTGATCAGCTCTGGGTTCAGACTAACTCCTATGAACCCACATCCATCCAAGTCTGAAAAGTCACACAAGGACTCCCTGAATCACCCAAGCTTTTCAGTGTCATTTCCAATCCATCCCCCTGGTCTGTAAGTGTTTCTCTACTGCCGGAAAAGGGAATTTCAAAGCTTCTCCAAACACACCCTTTGAAGAAACAGCCCCATATCTCACCACCATGATGACCCGTGGTGCCCAAGCACCTCCAAGCCCTGTGTGGCCTTTCCTTCCCTGCAGAACCTCCACCTCCAAACCCTCCCCAGCCTCTAAGGAAGGATAGAAATTCCTCATTGTGCTGAAAACCGGGAGAGTGCAGGGCAGTGCAACATCCTACAGCAGAGTGGCCTCAACTGTGTGGGCCAGCAAAGGCCCCTGCACTGCCCTGGAATGGAGCCTGACATCTTGTCAAAGCTGGAGTGGAGGGAGCTGCAGTGAGCATCAGAACAGCTGACCCATCTGCACTGGGCTGAGTCCTACTGCTCAGTGCAGTCCCAGGTAAGGAGTGCTGACACTCTCCTCAGCCTCATGGACCTTCTGTAGCCCAGAGATCTCTGGACCTCAGTGGTTTGTGGCTCCCACAAACAAGAATTTGCTCTCTGAGGAAATCCAGTCATTGCAAGCAACTCTTCTTCCCCAGAACATCATCCTCAGCTTGGAACTGCAATAGGGAGTGCTGAGCTCCATTACTCTGAAGCTGAGGTTCACATACCCCAATATCTGGGATGGTTTAACCTAAACCATTTAAAAGCACTGATATTCCCTGAAGCCATAGGTTAGCTTTTCCCTTGGGGAGGGTATCTTACTGAAATGCATCTTTCAAACTCACCTCAGTTTCAGTTGATCCTCCTCTTCTGAGTACCAAAAGCCTTCCACTGGAAGCCAGCTGTGACATAACTTGGGCTGTGGATGACCAGAAGTGTCACAGCTCTTGGCTGATTGAGCACTTTCATGGATCAGTACATTTATCACATCCCTACAGCTGTGTGAGGATGTCCCAGATACCCCTTTAAGCACTAATTCTGGCTGTGTTTGTAGAGATTGGTCCCCAAGGTGAC
The DNA here is from genome assembly GCF_028018845.1 of Melospiza georgiana. NCBI lineage: Eukaryota > Metazoa > Chordata > Aves > Passeriformes > Passerellidae > Melospiza > Melospiza georgiana. Next base: position 14,018,834 of record NC_080443.1, read on the forward strand.
AGTATTTACACTGAGATTTTTCAGATGTGCTCAGGTGGCCCACTCAGATGCCAGGGAATTCTGCATCAAAGTCATTCAGGTGACTCTGAGGAGTCACAGCTTGCCCAGGGTCTCCTGCAGGCCTTCCTTTCCCTCCTGGTCCCTTGTCATTGACAAGGAAGGATGCCTGGGCAGGAAAGGGGGACCCAGAACAAGTGAAGTGACAGCCCCTGGCAGGAAGGAACACAGCTGGGGAAGCATGACCCAATACTCTACAACATTCAAGATGACAAACCACTACAAAATGAACACCACGAAAACTGTCATCATCTCCCTGTCTAAACCCATGGCCACATCAGTCTTGAAATATTTGGTATTGTTTTGATCTCTGAAGCATTTAGAATGAAATAAAGAAGGGCAGAAAGAAAGTTTAAAAGTACAGAGCAGCTTTGATATGAAGACTGAATGGGATTTCTTAACCTAGAAATTGAAGAGAAGATAGAGGAGGTTTGCAAAAGCATGAATGCCTTGAGTTATGGGAATAAGGAAAAATTTGTCATGATTTGTCATCAAACAGGAACCCAAGGGCCTGAAAATGTTATCAGTCAGAATTGACAAAAATGTAGTGCCACTCTTCCAGGGACTATCCCATCCTTTGGAACACATTGCTGGGGGAGGCCGTAGAGGCTCACGGAGAGCAACTGGACTGAGGCTTGGAAGATAAAACCATCAGAAGCTATTAAAGAAAGATGAGACTAAAGCCTCCAGCCCAGGAAAACGCCAGCTCCAGAGCCCAGGAGGGAGGAAGCAGATGCTCTGCTGTCTCTCCACGCTTTGCTGAACATCCCCGACTGCGGTGCTCCCGCAGAGGAGCCGGGGCTGCACCACCCCAGCACTCCTGGCTTCCAGCACCACGGGCTCTGGTGGAGGCTGGAGGCTTTGCCAGAGCACCTTGTGCCACACAGGGAGGTAGCTGGCACATGCTGCATCTGTACCCCACCAATGGCTGGGCACAGGGGAGCAGGCACAGGTGCCAGGGAGTCAGGAGGATGCTGCAGACCTTTCTGCCAGGCAGAGGAACTGACACACAGAGTGGAGCTGTTGGGGTTGGCTGAGGGCAGTGCAGCCTTCATGTCTTGGGTGCCAAATTAAATGTGACATTTCATTTAAGACTCTTGGTTGTTTAATACATATGTTTAAAAAATAAATCTCTGTACAGCAATTCAGCACGAGGCATTTCACTTGACAGGGTAATGTCCACGGTGTGCAGCTTGGGATGCTCTGCTGCCATGAAAGCACATTTACTGAATCTAGATGGATCTGCCCTATCATTATTTACACAGCACAATCTTATTACATGCCGTCAATTCTTTCATCCTTACATCCTTTGGATACATTTCCTACAGATGGCAGGACACAGCTCTTTCTACAACCTGGGCAAAACAATGTCTCGACTTGAAATTCAAAGCCAGACTCTTTTATACAACAGTGGAGCAGATGTTTTTTGGGTTGTGCAGTCCTGAACAAGGCTCTGACACAGCAGAAACACCATTGTGTTTTATCCTGTCATCCAGCTGCATGACTATGGACACAGGTATCTCAGCACATTGTGATCACTTTTCACTGCCTGGAAGTGAAGAAATTGAGCCCTGGGTTGTCCTCTGTGGGGCCTGTAAAAGACTGAGGGGGAGTTTACAGAAAAGCTGAAACATGTCTCTGAATGATCAGCCTGGTGCAGAAGGGAATACTGTTCAGAGCAGCACAAATTGTTCTTAAATAGAAAGACAAATTTTGTTTAGCCTGAAAGTATATCTCAGTGATTGGATGAACAAACCCTTGAACAAGGTTTCAAAAGAAATTTCAGGGTTTATGAAGAACATTTTCCTAGGATTCAACAGCTGGTACTTTCCTTCATCAACTACTGCTTTAAATATTTGAAAGCTGGTAGCCAGATTGATTAGACAGAATAGAAATAAAACAGCCCTTGCTGCGTTTCATCTTGTGAGATGGTTCTTCCTCTATCCCTATCACTCCCTCTTTGCTGAATTTGGATTTTAAATCTTTTTTAGGAGTGCATGACAGTCGAATTTGGAATATTTGGCTGTTACAGAAAGCAAGTTCAATTTCATTTGCCCAGCTTTTTAGAAGACTGAGCCTTGCTGTCAGCTCTTCTATGAGCACAGCTGAGTCATTCTCAGGTTTCAATAAACCTCAGAGCATCCTCATCATCAGCACTGCTGCTGTTAAAGATCAGAAACTCCCAGCATGGCCCAACCAAGCACCTGCTGAACCCAGGCAGCACATTCCAAGGAGGGTCTCTAGCCAAAGGTATTGTGAGGAACCACATGAAAACCGATGGGGATGAAGTGCGAGATATGAAGTGGGAGATGGAAAGCCATGATCAACCAGCAGTGGGTACAGGACTGGTTGTGGCTCTTCAGACAGATCTCTGGCATGATAAAAGTCAACTCATTCTCAGTCAAGCTCCTCACTGTGCAGCCAGGCACTCCCCATTATCTCCTGTGCACTGTGCTAAGGATGCTGGACTTTGCTGGATGAGAGACTCCAGCACAGGAATATCTGGGAGCCAGCACAGGAGCTTTGTTCTGCCTGGCATGAAGGAGCCTTCCAAAATATACTGGAAAGGACATAAAACCATGGGATGATGAAAGGCAGTGCTGCTGCATGGCCAGGGGGCCAGGGGGGCCATTGTTAATCTTTATTGCTGCTGCAGTAATGATACACTTGGGGTACCTGCCTGGCTGAAACATTGCTTCTGGCCCCTGGGGAAAACACTGCCAGACCATTAGAATGAAAGCAAAGACAGACTCAATATACTACTTAATAAATCAATCACCCTTCAAGCTGCTCTACTTCTTCTCAGCAGATGCTGATTGATCCACAAGGAGGGGAATCTAATGAATGGGCAGTTCTGCCCTGAAACACATCCAGAGGTAACGACGCTTCAGAACATATTCGTGATCTCTGGGATGAGGGAGTGGGCAAGCTGTGGTCAAGGATGACCTTCAAAGAGATGGAAATTACATTCTTCCAGAAATCCTTTGTGTCCTGAAAATGGGCTGTGTGGGCTCACAGGAAATCTGGTTTTGTGCATACATGGAGATGAACAAAACAGCCCAAAGGAGAGGTTTAACTTCCAAATAACCCTCTTAGTACACAACTCCCAGTCTGTGCTCACACAGGTTGCTTTAGCAGGGATTTTGTCAGAAGGGGTGTTACATATTTGTGGAGCTATAAAGCTGTGCAAAAAAACCTCAAGCAAATGAAGCACAAACCTTATTCCCCTTCATGTACCCTCAGAATGACAGACTATCTGTCTTGAAACACAGGGGCCTGGTGAGAGGGCAAAGGCCATACTCTGTTTGCAAGCAGCAGAATAACCTTATCTAAAACAGTATAAAAATCATTACTACAAGCAGTTCTAGACAAGGGGAGCAAAGGCAGGAAGCAGTTGTTGCCTATTAGCTGTTTTGACAGAAATGAGCACTTCGGAGACCAATTAGGCTCACCCATCAAGCTAATTAATTGGAACTATAAAAGCCTATAACCAATCAGCTGGATAAAGCATTAGGTATCAATCCTGCATCTGTGGCAGCACTGCAACTATTAAGACACAAAATCAACATATAATTGCACAAACTGCTATTTACACCTTTTTTTTGCCTACAGTAACTGGCTCCCTCAACTCACTTTGAAGCAGACATACAAGGACATAAAAGTTCAACAGGAAACAGCCGTGCTGCTGGGAATTCTCACAAGTGAAGAACAAGCAGAAGGACCAACAGCCACCTGTGACTGGCAGAGAGAAAAATCCCTCTGCAAAGTTTTGAAATTCCTGATAGTCCAAGGCAAAGCTTGGTCTTGTAATAACTGCAGCATCAATCTGGCTTACACATTTAAGTAATACAGGAAACAAGATATTTTAAAACTCACAGGACACAATAAATTCCTACCAGCTGCCAGCACCAAACACTAATGGAAAAAGATTACATCAGTTGGTCACCACAATGAAGCTCTGGAGACAAAAAGAGGCTGCTCCTTGGGCAGCAGAAGGTTTCCCAAACTCTGAGCACTTAGAAGACATTCTTCCCCGTCTGTCTGGATGAAGAGAGAGTTGCATGAAGGTGGACAACACAGCAGTGGCCAATGGCAGCTCAGGGTCTGCTGCCATGAATTTAGCTCAGTAGTAATTTAGTGCTGCTCTCAGCAGCATCAGAACCCCCCCCAAAAAACTCACACAGGGCTGATTTCAACCCAAAAAGGGTTTTGTTACTCCCACCCTGGTGTTCTGCACAACACAAGGTGACTCAGATAACTGCCCAGTGTGGTAGTGAGTTGCTCAGGCAAGTATTGAATATCCTCCTTTCTGGCTGAAGTCAATATAAATGGAAAGCACTCAGGAACTTGTTTGAGTGATCTCAGGAATATAAAATGCAAGGCGACAAGAGTTAAACCTCAGTTAAACCCTGCTGCCTATCCACATCCACCAGGGGATTTACAAAGGGAAAAAAAAGAAAGAAAGGAAAAGGCTTGATCTAGAGACTAAATCAATAGGATTTTCATTTCATTTCTCAAACAAGTTCCTGGAAGCCACTGACTGAACGTCAGCCTTGCCAGACAGATAACAACCCCTGAAGGAAGGGGGTTCTTAAGGAGAAAGAACAGAGCTATGAAAAGCTGGCTGTTTTCTGCAACACCTACACAAAAGCACAGGTGAGACCAGAGCAAGGCTGTCGTTTTCTTAGATGCTTTACCCTCGTGGGTAGCTGAGATGTTTACAGGTGCTGGCACATCCATACTACAGCTCCTTGTTCAGCCTCAAACAGCAATAATCAGCCAGGGCTGGGAATTCCCTGCATGTGAACATTGACCTCTAACACACCACAAGCCCTTGCACAGATGGCCCCACATACCAAAGGAAGCTAATTCAGCCAAACCCGGCATCAGTTCTAACTGCAGAAAGGAATTCAGCATCACAACACACTTATATTCAGCTGGCAACCCCATGCTGCTCTGCACAGCAGCTGAGCACTCACTAACAAGCTGACAATTCCCCTTGGCCCATTTGCAATGCTGTGTAGCCTCTACTACAGCTTCCCCTGCCGCCAGTTAAGCACACCCAGGCCTGTAGTTACTCATCATCTTCCCAAGCCCCAGTGACTCTAATACATCCCACAGAACTCCCTGCCATTCCACAGGTGACTGAAGAGCTCCACATCAGCTCCCTAATTAGCCATCTTAAAATATGCCCTAATTTTCCCTGTGATCTCATGCCTCATTTTCATCAAAGATGATGTCAGGGTTTTTCCCCCCCCCCCCTCAGTGTTTTCCCCCAGCTCTCTGCAATGAGGCTCAGGGGTCCAACTGCCAGCAATCCCATCTGAGGATGGTTTGTGAGCAGCACAGGGAGGGTTAAGAGCTATCTGCATGCACAACTTGACACTGACTGCCTCAGGAATCTCTTTTCCTGCCACACATAAACTTCACCTGAAGGGATGAAAATGTCAGGGCACTACCTGTCCTGTGAGATTACAGCCTAGGAATCAAACAGGGAGAATAAAAGTTTTGAAGACCAAAGAATAATTATTGTTTAATTTGCAGTGTGGTTGTTTGGGTCTTTTTACTTTGAATTCCATTTTAGCCTGAGAAAAGCCATATTTTATCAGCATTTCAATGAAAGCTGCTCCAAGAGGAGCCACAATTAAAACTCTGAATGACTGCAAATGCAGATTAAAACAATGCAGTGACATGGAAACAAAACCCAAAAGGAAGATCCCATTTACAGCCTGAAGAATTCAATCCCAGCTAAATGAGCACCATCATCAGGAGCACATCAAGGGAGCTGAGCGGGAGGTTTCTGTGTGTGCACCAGTGATGCAATCTGGGGCTCTGGGATGTCATCCAAGCTGGTAACTGTTTGCTTGGCCCACCAGACAAGCTCCATGCAACGTGTTGGAAATAATGATGAAAATGTTTTGGTGCGCTTTGGATTTAGCAGGAGCAATTAGGATTTGTCACCAGGTAAACAATTCTTGGCTGAGACACAAAACTCAGTGCTGTAATGCTTAGGGAGAGCTCAAGTGAAACACTTCTACCCAGCAGCTGCTGGGCTTTGGGCTCTTGTACAGCCCCACTGAGAAAACAAAAGTTCCTGATCTTAGTGCTTTGCTGGTGGTCAAATTTTCACCTTAAAAACATGTTCTGTGGAGTTTGGTGATGATTAGAGCAACACACAAGAATAATGAGAACAACTGGAGCCATGGGCAAGCTGAACTTTATACATGCCAGCAGTGACAGCTGATGAAAATGCTGCAGTTTCTACTCATTAAGGAGCTATTGCTACAATTAGGCCTGACCTGTTCTCATTACCACGAGTGAGAACATCACTGCTGGGCAGTGGAGAAGCCTTGGGCCAGCCCTCCTTATGTGCTGGACCTGAGACTTTGCAGAGAGGAGAGCAAAGACAAAGCCCCACAGCCCCAGAGCTGCATTACTGTGCCCCTGCATCTGCCCCAGTGGTGGTGCCAGGACTGCTGCAGGTCTCTGCTGAGGCCTGAGGGGATCAGGGCCTGGTGTGGGAAAGATGTGGAATTATTTTTCCTATTCTTTTACAGAAATTTTGCCAGAGCAAGCAAACTGTGAGGGAAGTTAAGGGGAATTTCTAGCCATATTTGAGTGCTGTGTTCCATCTTGTTCCCTTCCTACTCCTGCCTCTTGTCTATTCTACATATTCCTGCCCTCAGATGGCAGGATGCAAATAACACTCCAGGGAGTGAATTCAGAGGATGCCTGAGAAAGAACACATCTTTTTCAGATTATCAGAAGAAGAGGGTGCAGCCAAGTTCAGGACTTAGTTCTTAGGACTGAGAAACCGAGTGCAAATCAGCCCCTGCATCCCCCACCCCAGGCTGTACCCACCAGACACCCCTATTACTGCTGTAGCAGGAACTCACTACCTTCACACAGACCTGGCTCTCCAACACCCAAAGACACAAGTTCCACAGTTAAACTTAACTCTCCTGAACTTCAGCCAACATCATGATCTGTTCCCTGGGCCCACAGATAGAAGAGCTGTGAAGGAGACATCCCTGACACACTGTAATAGCCAAAGGAAAGCCACTGCCAAGAGATGGAGCTGGCAGGCTAAACTTTGGCCTCTCATCCATTAATTGTGAGCTGTTCCTTAAGATAATTCTTGTCCCATTAGATCTTCCCTTTCCATGAATCACTACTGCTCCCGACAGGCAGAAGAGATAAGGTTTGATGGTTTTTTAATAGCTTGCTTTCTTCTGCTTTTTAAACTATGTCCTTTTGTATGTTTGCTTTCTTGTGTGACATCTAAACTTTTACAAGTCCGGATCTCCCAATGGTACCTTGTAAGCCCCAGACACTGGTGTTGTTTTGAGCAGTGTGTTTGCTCAGGTGATCTCCAGAGGTTCCTTCCAAAAGTTATTCTGTGATTCTACTTTCTAAATAAGCCCAATTGTTTTTCACATGTTCCCCAAATTTCTCATATTTCCTATACACCTGTGCATATCCCAATGGGCAGATGGTAGATGAACAGGCATTAGAGGAGCTCAACCTTTAAGAAAGTTCCCACTGAAGAATTAATGATGACATTTTGGCAAATATTTAACACAAAACAAAACAAAGAGCAGAAACACAGGAACTTCAGAGTACTTAAAAAGAAATCTGAGTAAAAGTGGGGGTGACTTAATTAGAATAAAAATGCTGCTTCTATTAAAAGATTTAAATAATCTGTTTGAAATTTAAACTGGCTTTCAAAAGTTCCCCGTGAAACAGAAGAGATGACTGATGCCCTCAAATGACAAGGGAAATCAGATCAACTTTGACTAACAGGAACAGCACAGGCTGTCCACAACACAGCTCACATGGGGCCTCTCATGAGAGGACCACTGGAAAGCCACGTGCCTGTGGCCTCCCAGAGAACAGGTCTCTTTGGCTGACAGTGCTGAGAAACCATTTCAGAAGGGGCTTGTGCTCAGGAGGGTGCAAACCAGCTACCAACATGTTCCAGCACCCCCCAGGAGATCTGGGACAGAGAAACCTCAAAGGCTGAATCCTGCTTAAAATACCAGAAGCAACAGCAAAGCCCACACGTGTGCCCATTTCCAGCCAGGGCTGCAGGGCAGCAGCTCTGATGCTCTGGTTCCTTTTGTTGCTCTTTCCCAACTCTGTTATCACCCAAAGGTAACAAAGCTGAGCTGCCTCACCTCTGGGTGCTCAGCTGGCAATGAGCTGCCCTGGTTTCCAGCCAGCAGAGTCTTCTGGGTGCTGCACTTGACCCGACAGACTGAGAAATCCTGATGGCCAGGGTTTCTGGGATGGCTCGGGCACCAATGGCACAAATTGGCACAATGAACTCTCAGTGATGCAGAGGAGCTGGTGGAAATAATCCTGCAGGAAAAGAAACTGTCTCAGCACAGGACATTTAAGTGCCATGCCCACAGCAGAATAAAAACTGCTGTGGTCTATGACCCCAAGAGTAGCATTCAATAATTAATAGTACTTTGTCCCTCAATGACCTTTCATTCCAGTAGGATGACTTGGACAGGGCTGTTAACTTGCAAAGAAGAAACAACTCTATTGATTCAGCTGCTTTCACAGCAGAACCTGACAAAATTATCTGATACTTTGATTCTGATGCACCAAAATAGAGTCATTTCAGATAGCGGATTACAGCAATAGCAGAACCTACTTTGACCACCACTGCAGACTATTAAAGGCACCACTGAGAGTCCAGCTGTGCCACAACACCAACTCCAGTCCCAGCAATGCTGGTGGAGCTTGCCAGGGGGTGCTCTGGTACATTTTCAAAGGGACTTCACCACATGCACGATCAACAGCCCATTTTTGGTGAAATACTTACCAAGGTGGAGATGGTAACTGCTTTAATGCCAGGTGAGTGTGGGGTACCTGTGTATTTCCCACCTCTTCCCACAATAGCACAGGGACAAGGCTGGGGACACACACCCTTAAAAAGCTAAGGATCGATCTCCCCACACTGAACTGACTCAGCCCTAATGCCAAAATATTCCTGCCAATGTCTTCAACTACTTAAATCAGTAAGAATTTCAGGCCTGCCCTCAGCAGCCTACTGCAGCTCTGCCCTGGGCTTGGAGAGAGCTTTCCCATGGGAGAATCTCAGAATTCCTTTACATCTCACCCCAGCTGCAGGGGACACAGCAAAACCTTTGCTGCCTCTTCTGAATGGTTGATGCCTTAATCACCTCTCTCTTCCAAGGTCTCTAGGAGTGACATGTGCCTGTATGGACAAGGGTGGGATGGAACTGCAAACAGAAAACCCTCAGGCATCCCTACCAGAGCAAACTAAACCCTGCTGTTCCCAGACAGCCCCCTCCTCCAGCTGTCTGGCATTTAGCAATAGGCGGGTGAATCAAGTCACCAAAACCATTTCTCTGCAGGGATGAGCAGATCAATCACCACATGCACGACCTGGCATTGCTGTGCTGGCAGCATCACCTGGTCCCTGCTGAAATCAGGGGTAGGGCTGCTGTTGTAGGGCCAGGAGCCATTGCCTCCAGCAGCTCCTCTATCGATGAGTTGATAAAAGCTCTGCCTCTTATCACTCACTTGCTGGCTTGATCTTTTCTCCTCAGTGCTTTCAACTCGTTGGATATTTTTATCATTGTTGAAACAGCAAGACAATTTGATTTAGGAATTGCACATAGCAGCAAACTCCCTTAACCAGAACTGATTCAGATTCTTCCACAGCTTCCCGCTCCCAAACCCATCCTCTCCAAACCTGGAAAGGGACCTGAGGCTGCCAGAAGAGGCACAGACACACAGCTATTGCTTTAACCCAGTGCCTACCAACCACCTGCTCAGCAGCGGTTTAAAAATCACCCTAACAGCTGCAGTCACATCCAAGAGGCAGTAAAACAACAAAAAAAGATTTTTTTCTCCCTAGACATCTCAAATATTCACACTTGAAATTGTAGAAGTGCTTTTGCTTCTCCTATTTGGAAGATAAAATACCAGGAAGGGAACGGCAGCAAACGACCTACAGGACTGAAGATCACATTTCAGGACAGCGTTTCATCTTCAGCAGATCTTTCTGAATTAGCAATTTTGCACTCAATCTTGCAGCCTAAGCCCTCTAAAATAAAAGCTACGGGCAGCCCATGGGAATTTAAAGCACCTATTATCTGGGCACTTCACGTCCCTGACTGCTCAGATCCTCAGAAACTACATTAGCAAATGGAGAATGCTATTTACGGTTTTTTGGTTGTTGTTATTTTGGCCACACTACTGTAACAAAGGCATTGTAAATCCAATTGAAAGCTGTGTGTCTTTTTAAGCCTTGGCATCTTCTATTCAGTTATCTCTCCCTTCCAGATGCCAGGTAGACTGGGGAGGATGCAAGGAGTTCAGATCAGTATGGGGATAAAGAGAAAAGAAACCTCAACTACTGGAGGTATCTGAGGGAAGTAAAAGGGAATTTTCAAGTCATTGTCATTGCTAAGAAGCAAGGGGATCAGCATCAATGTAAATAAGAGCCCAAGGAATGAATTCCTCCAAAAGCCAGCACAGGCAGCCATCCCCAGCCCTGCTGCTGTTGGTGGGCACTAGGACTGCAGGGGAAGGGAATTTCTCTGTGCCTGCCAAGGCAAGGCAGCAGCAAAGGGAATTTGGCCTCACAGAGGCAGGCATGACCTTGAGGAGAACACTGCCTCTCAGCATGGCCATGCTCGTTGTGTGCTGAACCCCTTTTCCAGGGATGCTGCAGCCAGAGCAAGGCTGACCCAGAGCATTTCAGAGTGTGCTGACCCTCCAACCCCACTCTGGCCCCCAAGTTGGGCTCTGCACCAAAGTGGATGCAGTGTCAGGCCAAAAACAGGGAAAGCCAAGCAGAGAGCAGTGTGCTAGGCAGGGGCTGGCTGTCCCTGCTGCTGTGAACTCATGGTTCACTCAGCTTCAGAAAGCTGAATTTCCCTCCCTTGCGAGGAGAGGATTGCAAATTCTCCACTGCAGCACTGCCCTGTGTTACCAGGACACTGACTCTGGGACAGAACCCAGGGGTACAGCCAAAACGAGTTTGAAATCTTGCTTTTGCTTTGCAAACCCTAAGCAGAGTGTTTAAAACCAGGTTTTTAAATAAGCCTGAGTGAGCAAGAGTGTGCATCACTTCTATGCTTTAGAGATTATTTAGACACAGCTTTAGGCTACAGATTTTCATGGAAATATAACTTTTGCCTTCAAACAACCCTTCTCTGAATTTCAAGGAAAATACAGATTCTTCTGCTCTTATTCCCTTTGGATAAGCAAAAAGTTACATGCTCTGGTCTTCCAAATACCACCCCTAGGCATTCAAATTAGTAGCCACCAAAACTAAGCCAATCTTTTGTCTCAGATGTATTTCCTTGAATTATAGAATTGTTTCATTTGGCAAAGACCTTGAAAATCCTTAAGTCCAACATTAACCCAGCACGGCTCTCAGGCCCTTTGCAGACTCAGGCCAACATTAATTGGTGTCACACATCAACCTTAATGCCTGCCCAGCACACCAGACTCAGATGCCAGTGATCCTGCATAACCAGTCCTAAATCCTTCACTGAATTCCCTGCAGCAGACAACTTGCAATGGAAAGAGCCTTGTAGCACAAGGCAATACAGTAAGTCAGGCAGGGAAAGCTCCCTGCTGAAGCCAGGATACCATTCAGGCTGGGGAAAAGGGCCATTAAAAGAGAGGAGAGACTGAAGGACGAGGAGAGCTCCCAAGGAGAAGGGGTAACCCCGCTCCTGCCCCCTCAGCTACCAATTCACAGGAGCCTTTGAAACCATCCCAGTTCTCCAGGTTCATTCTCTGCATTCATTTGCTTTCATCTTCTGTCCCTTTCCTCCCTGCAAGAGTCATCTTAAAAGTCTGTTTGGAATAACTTCTGTGTGCTACAAAACATCTAACAGGGCTGGACTGAATTTTAAAGGAGTTAATTTCAGTAATGCAGTAACTCATCGTCCTGTCATCTTTCCTATTAATCAGTGAGCAATATTTCAGTCTCCACTGAGAATCAGGAATGAATTTTGCAAACCTTACAGATTGAACTTGTATTGCCTGAAAAATACTGTCTTCCTACAGTGAAAAGAACGAGAGGACAGAACAGAATAAGCTGTGCTGTGATTTTATGTGCTTCCTGCTTCCTTCTTCCTTTCAGATAATCTATTAATAAGCCTGAAGGACACACAAATGTAAATATTCCTGTCTGTTGGGTATTTGCCAGTCAGTTCCATAATGGTTTCCAATTAGGCAGAGACTGTCAGACCACAATGCAAGGACACCAGGGTGGCACGAGGAACCCACGCTGGGCAACTGGAGCCATAAAACAGGAACGTGTAAATCAGAAGCAGCAAGAGGAACTAATTGCAAACGTTGCCCAGCAGAAACATTAGCATTTCATATTTATAATGCAAGTGCCAATAAACAAAGAGACATGTCAGCTATTCATTTACTTTCTGACAGTCCAATTGTGTGATACATTCCCAAATGACTGCAAGACAATAGGAAGCTGCTCATTTGTCAAGAAAGGGCAACATGGCACGTGGCATTTCAGCTACTAACAACTCACATGGTCCTTTTATTTAGAGCTCAGCCACAGTCTTGCCTTGAATCAGGAGTGACTTCACTGAAGTCAGACTTACCCCAGGGAAGGGCAGATTCAAAGCAAAAGAATTATATAAACCAACTGAGACATCCACAACCCTGACACAGTGGTTTGTACCTGTAGCCCAGGTCACTGGGTCATCCATAATGTCTGTGGACCACAGAGCAGCTGAGGCTGTTCAAAGAAGCACTCCTAGAGCCTTCCACAACCAAAACACAGATATTCTGCATGCCAGCAACTTCACACCCAGTGCAAGTGGCTTTTCAGAACCATTTCTCAGTGCCTGCCTCTTTGCTAAGGGGTTTTCAAGGTGCTCTGCTCCTCCTGCCCGTGCTGTGTTTGGAGCTGAGCTGCAGCACTTGGGTACTTCGCTGACTCCATCAAGTACAAGACAAAATGTTCAATTTGCACAAAATTCTGATTCTGCAGTAAAAGTCCTCACATGCTCCTTGCTGAGCAGCACACAACCCCTCTCCTGATGCCCTACAAAACCCCTGCAAGGAGCCCAAACAAAGCCCAGTTCAGCAGAATTGCCAGGGGTGTCAGTGAAGCTGTGCAGAGAACCTTTCACTGGCAGAGCTCCCTGTGCCACGCACTCACCAGCTCAAGGGCAAGACAAGGGACAGCATATGGGACATTAAGTGCCCTTGTGGGTTATCTCACCCTACTTCTATCTGTGGTGATATTCACATGTTGCTCTGCTGCCTCTCAACCCCCAAGTGCAGCACTTTGCCCTTCACGGGTATCAATTTACCTCTTTCACCCTGAAAATGAGCACTAATTCATACTAATAAATCACATTTTAAAGGCATCAGTGTACTTTGCAAAGCCTACCTCAGTGATATGAAGCTCTTGTGCCACTTAAATAGTACAGAGAACTGCCCTAGGCCAGTATAATTTTTACTCTAAATTTTAACAGTGTTAAATAATTCCTCAGTCCCTCCTAAGGAACAAAGAGATAGGCAGCATAAGGCATTTCCTCTTTAGGTTTCGGTATCCATGCTGCCTGAGGATAGGACAAAGTGTTAAACTAAGTCTAAACAGCAAAGGGAAGACGGGAAAACAGCTGCACCCAAAGAGATCCTGCACCTTTGCCTTTGTGCAGAAACATCAGCTGGCTCAAAGCTCCCCCCATCTTTGCCTCTCCAAACAATTCAGGTGAAGAATGGTGCTAAGAGATAGCAGCATGCTGGTGGAAAGAGTCAGCCTGCCTCTCTGTCTCCCTGCAAGGCTTCCTTCCTCCCATATCTTAAATCCTCCTGTAATAACAAGCCTCTAGATAACAGTAGTGAGATTAGAGTTGCCAGGGCCTCAGCACTGATGTTCAAACCCCCTAGCAAAAGCAGAGTGTGTTTGGCACAGAGCAGCTGAGAGCTGCCAGAGCAACGAGTGACACGCAGGAAGACGCAGCCACAGCAGTGCCACTGCCACAGGTGGCACCTGCCCTGTCCAAGGCACCTGCAGCTCACCAAGCTCCTGCTGAGCAAGGGCAGGCAGAGCTCAGTGTGCCTGAGCCGGGCTGGCTCCCTGCCACGGGCACAGCCCCTCCTCTGCCCTGTCCTCAGGGGCAAGAGGGTGTGAATCCACATCACCTTTGTGCCAGTCCAGGGCGAGGCAGGGAAGTGAATCCCATCTTGCCTGGGCAGAGCAGCTCAGCCAGAGGCAGCAGGGCCGTGCCTGGTGGGAAGGAGGTGCTGAGCAGGTCAGACACCTGCAGTAGGATGGATTCAGAACACCTGAGTAAGTCATCCCCAAACTCTACAAGCCTAAAGAAGCTGCTTGCTTCTGCCTGCACACGGCCATGCAGCTGTGCTCCAGAGAGGGAATGTGCTGCTGAAGGCAAAGCAGCACTTGTTGTCCTGGGGGAAGGAAGAAATTCCCTTCTAACACACCAGGTTTGAGTGGGGTGGTCCAGCTGTGGGGATACAGTCATGTGGCAGAGGAGCAAGAGAAGGAGACCAGACACTGTGGTCTTACTGGGAGTAAAAGAAACCTGAAGAGCAAAAAGAAAAAACCAGCAAGACAGAGAGACAAACCCCCACAATAAGGAGATGGCACAGAGAATTTAAATGGGCTGTAAAGAAGCAAGGGAGAAACACAAAAAATTACCAGGAAAGGTTGAAGCAGAAGATGAGAGCAGTCAACTTGCCAAAGTGATGGAAAACCACATGACATCCCAGGCCGTGCCTATCAATTATGGGCTTCAAAGGCATTCTCTGCCTGGAGAAACATGACCAGCACTGACTCACAGTGTGGTTTCATTACTAAAAGCCAATCTCAGCTCCCCAGGGCCTCTTGCTGCCTGGTGATTGTGGCCAGGCAGTGCCAGCACAGGCAAGCTGGACTGCTGGGCATTCCTCCTTCACCCAGGAGGCCCTGCAGGCATCCTGCTGCCAGGTTCTGCCCTCTGGAACACACACACAGAGCAAAAAGGCATTTTCTAGCACATAGACATCAGTCTCTGAGGACCAAATCACATCTCACAAAGTCTAAAACAAGTGATTTTGACTGACAGGCAGCTTCACTAATAAACAACAAAGTCCCATGAGGCTTGGAAAAAAATGGAGGTTTGTTCTGCACCACCCATCCAAGCCTGATAATCCATAGCCAGAGCAGTCCTGAACTCTCCAAACTCCATCTGGGGACAACAACACCTTGAGGCAGTGAGTTCCAGGGGATAATTTCACATGAAGGCAAACATTTTGGTCTCCAAGACCCCTGGAAGATGAATACACATTGCTAAGACCCTCAGCAAAAGTCACCCAGGATGTTTCTGAGGGTGGTGAGGAGCAGCTAGAAGACAGAAAAGCAATTTGACAGTAAACAGGTGGAACACTTATATATTTAAATAATTACAGAGCCTCTGTTTGGCAAACACTTGGCTGTTAGCTGGATTTTTGTGGAGCAGACCCCCTCAGTTACTGTCTAAGTCAGCGTGACTCAGAGGAATCTGGTGAGAAACCTTGGGCACAGAAACCAATGCTGCTTTTCTCCAGGACATTTAGACAATTAGAATACAATAACTTCTCTTGGGATTATCATCTCTGTCTTTATGCACTTAAATACACCAAGTATTTTCCTCAGATTGTACTTTTACACCAGTGCTGTCCAATGGCTGAAGTCTTACTAACTTCAAAATTAATTATTTTGAAATTAACAGCTCACACATTTGTATGTCCCCTTTCAGGGCATACAAATCCCAAGATGCAGCTGTACAAGTTCATTATTTTTTACTGAGAGTGGTAAAAATGTTAATGCAGACATCCTTTTCCACTTGAGGAAGCACGAGTAGAACACATTCACTGTTTGTCTGTTGGCTTGTACCTGGCAAAGACAAACATTTTCATGTGCTGCATGGGTACTGGAGCAGCTGAAGCCAAAAAGCTCAGTAGAACCAGGGAAACTGAGGCACATTTGAATCAGCAGAGGAAACCTGCAGCAGAAGTGCCAGAATCAGTGCAGACCCCTCCAGTGGACATCCATGCTGCACCTTCCCAATATTCCCAATCTCAATGCCAGACCAGGAATGATGCAGTGCTCTCCAGGAATAACTGAGGCTCCAGAACTGCATCCTTCCTTGCCCAGGGTCTCCCCTTTGCAGCCATGTCCTCTTGAAACCTGTTAAACCAGGATACACTTGGATTTCTTTTGTTGTTCCTCCACCTGTCTTATGTCCCAACAGCTTTTTTTGGACATTTGTTTGTTTCTCCCAACAGGTACATTTGGGGAAGGGGTTAATTCTCCTGCTCCTTTCACTCTTCCATCTTCCCATCTTGCCTTTCTCTCATGCACATATCCTACTCTTCATTACACAACACCACCTCTAATTACGCCGTTCTTTTTCTGGCCTTTCTCTACTTCCACTACATTTTACTGTTATTTATCAAGAGAAATCCTTGTGTCTAAGAAAGTGCTTTGGGAGAAAAGCTTGAACTCTGCTCCTTTCCTCTCTCCTGTCTCTTCCTACCAGCTTGCTCTTGGCACAAGTGTCATTTGAGAAAACGTTCCCCTGACTGAAATTCGAAAGGTCTCAGTTTTCCTCTTTACAGTGGAACACAACTGCTGACATTTTTCAACTTTTCCCTTCTCAGCTTTCTTGGGAAATTGCAAAACAATTGCAATTTTTTCAAGCAAAGGTAGAGACCTTCAAGAACACATTGCTCTGGAGGTACTGTGGTTCTCCTAAGGGAAAGCAGAACATTACCTTGCCTTTGGAAAACCTGAGCAGAGGTGAATGAAGCTTAGCAGGAGCCTGAAATGGCACCTAAAGGCCTCCCACTGCTTCTGCTAAATCAGCCCAATTCCAGAGCTGTTTCAAAACACATTTCCTGCAGTGCCAATGCCACTAATTATAACTAATTCCTGAATAAAGGGTAGAGAAGACTCAACACCTGAGCTTTAAGTGCAGGTTGCACAAAGACAGCTAAATAAGCTTAGAGAGGCAGAGATTCCTGCCAGGAACCAAGATTAACCAAGGAACCACAGGACTTGGTGCACACCCGAGGTGAAACATGAGGGCAAGTAAGAACTGTACACCCCACAGCATTGCCATCAACCCAGGGCTTTCAAGGGAAAGAAAGGGGCTAGAACAGGTCCTTTGGGCTGGATACCACCAAGATACAGACAAAATGAGGGGAGAATCCCCTGGGAAGATTTCCACCATCCTGCAGAACAAAGGTTGCTGAGACATTTTATTGTGGATGTGCTGCAGCAGGGAACTTGCTGTGCTGGACCCCACTGGAATTACATCCACTCTCCCCTTCCAGCAGTTAAACCCCCACATCCCAGCACCCACCTTGTCCCTGCTCCTCAGAACCACCAGCACTTCACAGACCTCAGCAGGGCTGTAGCTGTGAAACACCACCTGTGGTGGGCAAGGCTGAGGTGAGCTGTGATCCAGGCTGGGGCTGGAGAGGAGCAGAGAGCAGGGAGAGGCTCAGGAGCTGGGAGGAGGATCCTGCTCTGATCCCCAGGGCAGCGCAGGCTCTGGGTGAGCACATCTGCCCAGCCCACACTGGGCAAGCAGTGGCTCTTCCACCTCTGCCCTGGGCTCATCAAAAGCTGCTGGACCACACTGGGCAGGCTCAAGCCAAGCTGCTCTTTTGGCAGGTGTTTCTCCAGGTTTCCTTCTCCAAAATCCCAGGCAGCACTTACCTCTAGCAGAGCC
Source organism: Melospiza georgiana (assembly GCF_028018845.1). Classification (NCBI taxonomy): domain Eukaryota; kingdom Metazoa; phylum Chordata; class Aves; order Passeriformes; family Passerellidae; genus Melospiza; species Melospiza georgiana. Next base: position 14,036,644 of record NC_080443.1, read on the forward strand.
ATGTGCTAATGGTGTCACAGAGATCCAGGACACTGACAGAGCCCTGAGTGCTCCTGGAGCAACCCCAGAACTTACATCAGGCTCCATGGGAAACAATTTTGGGATGACCTTTACTCTGAGATAGAGTCCCACACAAGTCCAAATGCTTCTTTTTATGTGATGCTTAGACACCAGTAAGAAGAGAACCATACCAGAGGAGGTAAGGGCAAAAAGAAAGTAACACAGCACTTAGGAAAAAGACAAATGAGGTGAATGCTGGATGGGGATAAGGCTCAGCTCTTTTCTCAGCAGTTCTGGGCAACTTGAGTAAGACTGGAGTTGGTATCTCCTTTATCCATGAGCCTAAAATGGCTGCTCTCTTGTAATCTATTATTGGTGTTGTATTTAATACCATTGCAGAGGCATGTCTGGAGTGATACCACAGCAGATGCTTACTGAGCAGAGACATTACTTTGACAAAACCCCTCCCTGCTTCTGCCTCCCCTCTCCAGCTGCCCTGTTCACTCAGAGCACACAGGCAGGTCTCCTGCATCTGCACAGGGTCACAGCTGGCTGGAGTGAGGAGCTGCAGCTACTGCCAGCTATTTGTGCATCTGTGTGAGGCATTCCCAGCCTCCTGTGCCATCCAGGACAATCCTTAACCACTTGGTTACAGCTCTCCTGCTGGCAATTTCAGCAGCCTGTCTCAGCCATCTACCCTCCAGGACTGTGCTTTAGGCTGAGCCTCTAAAAAAGCAGCTTTAAACAGCCCTCAGCAAGCAGTGATCCAGGTAAAGCACATCCACTGCCTCTGCCCAGGGTGAGCTCCCTGCACATCTGGCAGCCTGCAAAATCTAACACCCCAGCAGGGTCATACCCATTGTTCCTGAAGCTTTCAGGCAATCAGTTTTTTAAAATCAGAGTAACCACCACAGGCCCTCAGCCTCCAAAGGCCAATTCTGCCACTGTGGAGGGATCCCTTGCACCCTAAAGCATTTGAGAGTGACCACACCAAAACAAGAGGTGGCTCCTTCAGCAGAAGGATGGAAAATAGCAATCTCATTCCCTTGTGTCCTACCCCAGCCCTCTCTCATTAGGGATGACAGTTACACTCCAGAAAACCCCACCAGCTTCAGCAGAGGTTATTTGTGTTGACTTAGCACAAATCAGGACTCCAGGGTCTCAGTGGGGAGAAATGCTTTGCCTTTGCCCCAGCAGAAGGAACACCAGCAGCAGTTTGAAGTGACAGCAGGGCCTGGACACTGAGGTATTTCAATGAGCTGGAGGGAAGCCTGTCACAAGCACACACCCTCTTCAAATGCCACATCAGACAGCAAGGAAAAGGGCAGGGAAAGGCTACCTTGTAATGGAGGTCTTGCTCTTGTCTTGAAGCTGGACAACCTGGGGCAGATTCATCTCCTGAGTGCTGGCCAGCCTCTGCTTGATGGTGAGAGACATCTCCTTCTGAAAGGCAGAGGGAGTCAGCTGAAAGGCAAAAAAAAAAAAAGGCATGAGACTCAGAAATACCCTTGTTCAAAAAGGCTTTTCTTGTTCAAGTGCCAGTGATGAATAATTTGTGATCACAGCCACTAGGACAGTTCTGGAAGCCCTGGAAGTTACCTGCTGAAATATTTAACATCAGTAAATTAATGATATAGAGCAGAATGCACATGCTGTAGCCACGTGGCTCTGCCCCATTAGCTTCTGTGTGATTTGATGTGACATGTTTGGGGATTTCTGCTCTTTGGGCATTTGTTTCCTCTTTAGTTTCACTGGATTGAGCTGGTGACCTTTGCAGAGAGTGGGGAGGAGTTATCAGAACTCCCCTAACCCCAGCCTTGCCCAGCACTCACAGCCCCCAGTGTGGAGATGTCACTGCTGGGTGAGTCCAGGGGGGCAGGAGAGCAGCTCTGTGCCAAGGCTGGAGTGCACAGCAGTGGCTCCAAGCTTCAGGGCTCTCTCTTTAATTAGCATTTGTTTCTCTGCCTGCCCTCACAGACCCCTCCCAGAAGAACACAGAGCTCTCCTGACACAGCCCCGGCACCAGAACATCTCCAGTCACTGAGCTGCAGTCAGCAAAGGGACATTTGTGGGTGGGGAGGGGAATTGCCCTGACCCCACTGCTGGGCTGGATCTGTGCTCCCACAGGAGATGGGACACAGGAGCTGGTTTGGAACCTGTTCCAGCTGGGACCAGCCCTGTCTCTCAGAGTCCTGGCAGAGTTTGAGCTGCCCTGCACATGCCAGGTGCCCAAGGCAGGCTGGTGGGAGCAGCACAGGTGAGTGTCCAGCCTGGCAGAAGGAATTAGTGCCACACAAAGGGGATGGAGAGCAGCACACCCTCATGGCTTCAGCTGGACATTGGTTCAACTCGGCTCCAGCCCCTTCACTGCCCTTCTCTGGACTTGCTCCAGCACCTCAATGCCTTTCCTGAATGAAGGGCCCAGAACTGGACACAGGACTCTGGCCTGTTGAGAAGAGCAAACAGATTTGATGTGATAACTTCACCAAACTCAAGGGGAACATGCACTAGGTACCTTTTTACACACAGATGCAGATGTGCACATCTCTGTGCCTGTGTGTGGGAACTGACCATTGTCTGTGTGCTGAGTTACAGAGTGAACCCTGACAACAAACCCTGCTGGTCACTGAGGAGACCTGCTCAGAAGTTCCTTTAGCACTGGTGTCTCCAGGCTGTGGCGTCCTTCAGAACTGGAGAACACAAGGCCTCCCCACCTTGTTTCCCATGGGCCACAAAGACACACCAGAGCCTGCTGGCATTTCTCACCTTCCCCTCCACCCCCTCTCCCATGACTGTTGGAACCCTATTTACTGTAATTATCAACCAAATCCTTATGAATATCCAAGCTGTCTTTGATAACTCTTCAGGATATTCTCAGGAATTCAATTCCCACCAAATGAGCCTTCTTTTTGTGAGTACAGAAGGAAGGTGAACATCACTTGGCTGATCAATTTTTCAAGAGCAGCTGACCTGATGTGACTTTGAGTCTGGCCCTGCTGAGGACTCAGAGTGTTCTGAACAGCCTCAAACCCAGGGATGCTGCTGCCCCCAGTGCAGACAGAACCAGAGCAAACCAAGTGTCCACCCTTTCTGCAAGAATGTCTCTAACTAATGGAGCAGAGAGTTCAAGACTCTGATTAACAACTAGAGTTTCTCAAGGCTAATTTGGTTAAGTTACGAAAATTGTCCAACAAATATGACTCCTTCCAGGCGTGAAATTACCACACTGCCCAAGAGCATTTCTCCATGGAGAATGAGGGGCCCAATTTTCATTTTGTAACATCCAAATTCAAGGCATCCTATAGGCATTAGAAGTTGTAACAGCATAAATAAAAGCATGAAACCATTAAAGGAACATGAGCAATTCGTTCAAACAGAAATGCAACATATGGGAAAGCAGGGCCTCTTCAGACTTTATCCTAGTGGCAGTTCTTCTCTAGCATCCTTACCTTACAGGAAGCACAGGTAAACAGGGCCATTCCTTTTCCCAACCACCTCCCTTTGTGTCACACAAAGTGGGTGTACAGGAAAGGGCAAGAAGAACAGAAAACCCAAAACTGGTTTCAAGCACTGAAAAGACTCAAGCATTTACTGAACACTGTGGTCCAGAAATAATGTTCCTTCCCTTTTTAGCAAACTGGACCAAGGAACAGATGCATTTGCCCACTTGTTTTCAGAGACTTGGGAGACCAGTCCTAAACAAAAATTATTTGCATCCTGACCAAAAGTAAAATCTCTGATTATATTCTCTCCTGCTTCCTTCTTTTCCACATTTTTGTGGACTTGCTTTATAAAACAAGACATTGTCTACACAAAGATGACCATTTCCTTTCCCTGAAGTTTTATCCACACCCACAAGCAACCCAGTAACTCCATTCATTTATTCTCAAAGCAGTTACACCATTATTCACATAACCCACAAGGCTGCTGTTGCCTTTTGTTCTTACATCAAACATGAGAGCAGAGCCCTGTTTTATGGACACCAGGACATGCTGCAGCAAGAACTGGGATTTAAGCCTGGAAATAACTATTTTTCAAGAGAGAAATCTAATAATACATTAATCTGGATTTCAGTGATTTATTACAGGGTCTTGAGAATAACTGGATTATTTGTTCCAATTTTCTAACTGGAATTTCATTTCACAGTGCTCATTTCCAGATAGTTTCTGCTCTCCACATCCCCATCCCAGCAGCTTCCCCTACCCTCCAGCCCTGGAGAGAAGCTCTTCCCTACCCCACAGTTCCACTTCCCTAAATCCTCCATGGATCAGCCTCCCAGGCCTGGGGAAAAGAAGCAGAACTGAGAAATCAGCCTGATCTCCCTGCAGGGATAGAATGAAACACCAACCACAACCCAGGACAGCTCCTGTCCCATGAGAGGAGATCTCCATGTTCCCCACCTCAGTTCTGTGATATTCAGCAGGATTGAATGAGGTTGTGGTCTAAGGATCAGTCTGGGTAGGTAAATGAGTTATAAAATTGCTGTGCAGCTTGCAGTGATTGAAGGACCTTCTTGCTTAGCTGTAGATGCTGGAATAGAGGGAGAATTGAGGAGGGTGAATCTGGGATGTCCTTGGTGATCTTCAGCTTGTCACCCTGTTCTGATGGATCTGGGTTTCCTGAGACATGTCAGGAATTGTACCCCAGCCCTGGGCATTTTCTTCATTGCTGTTCTGGGTGGCACAGCTGTCCTGACACAGCTGGTTCCTGTGACTGCAGCTCTATTACAAAGTGCACCTCAGAGTGGCATTTGCTCCACAAGCTTCAGGTACATTAATTTTAGACACTGCAGACAAGCCCATCATGTCTTTGCTTAAGGAGTAAAGAAGAACTTTCCACACTGAAGCAAGAATTTAATTTGTATTTTGGTCACCCAGGGAGGACCCTGATCACATCCATGCAAAGGGCAGCAGGCAAATCTCTGTGTTGCTGGAGCTCTGACAATGCCTTTGGGGGTGTCCTTTGGTGCTGTACCTGGTGAATACCCTCTGATGAGCTTGTTCCAATTAATCAGGCCCACATTTACACACACAGCAGCCAAGGACACCCAACTGGCAAGAGCATCTCTGCTGTCAGGTAGCTTCATGCATTTTTGGCACAACAGATGCTATAAACAAAAGCTTCTCAGGAGACTCTAGGCCACAGGCAAACCCAATCCTCACATCTGCTTGGCAGGGAGCAAGGAACCCTCCATTTGGAAACCAACATTCATTATTTAGGAATTTACAATCGAGTCAGGGAGGATCTGAGCTCTGAAAAATAGCTGGCTCTGCAGCTAGCCAGCCTGTGGAGACTCACTCCAAAACATCTCCTGGACAATGTCCAGTGCGAGCAAAGCTCAGTGTAAACTGGAGAGTTGGGGCAAATAACCTCACCCTGTGACACCCTTGTGCACTCAAGACACCAAGGCAGAAGTGCAAAGGAAGCTGAATGGTGGGGGATGCCTCCAGCCTCAGAAGGCAGAGCTTGGAGACAGATGAGGTGAGGCCCATCAAATCTCTTTTACCTGGTCTGAGATGCACTCACAGGGCTGCTGCCTCCCTGTGCTCCTCAGAACCAGCCTTAGAGGCTCTCACCTGCTCAGCACAGGAGGGAATTCTGCTGCAGGCAAAGAGCACAGCTGCAGCCAGATTTCATGCTCAAAGAACTTGCCAGAGAAGCCTCAGGTGCTCAGCAAAGGAAACTGCTGGCTGGAAAGGATATCCATGGAATTGCATGGTAGAAATGATATGAAACCCACATAAGGCTTGCAAGCACCTCAGCACCCAGTGCCAAACCTGGTGCTGGTACCTCAGCCCACTCTCAAACTCACAACCCTGCTCCCACACAGCTGTGTCCCTGCTACTGAACCCACCATGTGTTTTTCCAGCCCAAACCTTCCTCCCCTGCCAGGCAGATGCAGGGGGCCCAAGCCATTTGTTGGTCCAGCTTGTCAGCCCAGACAATGTCATTTCTACATCTCCCAGGCTGCTGCAAGGAGAATGCAAGTGAGAAAAAGCCTCATCTGCAGTCAGGAACCTTGGATGCTCAAGAGCTCAGGAAAAGCCTTGGCTGGGGAGCTCTGCGCCCTGGATGACAAAGTCTTTTAGCTAATGACTATTTAATGTGCAATGCATAAGCAGTCTCTGGAGGGGAAAAAAAAGGACAAGAACCATCTTTAAAGTGAAGGAAAGATTTGTTTCGTTTGTGGGCTCACAGCTACTACTGAGACTCCTTGCTTCAAGGCAAGGCAGAAGAAAAGGGGTCTGTACAGGACCTGCACCCTGCTCCCAGCTGAGTGGCTTTGACCATGACCTGTGCTGGATAAATAAAAGCACCTTCACCTCTTATTCAGGGCAGCAATAAGAACCTCTGAGCACTGCCTGGCTCATGAGCAGTCTCCTCCATTCTGCTGATATGCAGTGATTTGTTAATGCACCCTTCAGCTGCCTCCCCAAGATGGAACATGGGGCATTCCCAGCATCCCTAAAACCCATCCACTCCCTTTGTGAGCCATCCCTTCGCTTCTGCAGCATCAGCTCTCAGTGCACAGCACAGGCTGCACAGTGCTCACACCCTGACCAGCTGCTCCACCTGCCAGGACATGGAGAGGTTGGGCATTGCTGGGGTCCTGAAATGCTTCTGTAAACCTCAATCCCAACCCAGATGGTTCAATCTTAGACTTCCAAAGCTTCTCAATCGAAGTGAATGTGTTCATGCCCAGTTCTCACAAAGGAGTTTCAGTCTCTGGAATGCCATGGATATTAATTCAATTCAGAGACACCAAACTGGAGACAGGGATCCAGCCAGAAGCAGGAATACAACCACTGAGCCTGCCCTTGGCTGGCTCCAGCCTCATACCTGCTCCTCCAGCACACACACAATACTGGCTGCCAGAAAAGTAAATATTCTGTGTTTACTGGACTGCTGCTGCAATACTGTATCACTGGGTGTAACCCCAAGGTGTTACAGAGCAAGCCTTAACTTCACTGATTGTTTCCTATCCTTCAGGTATGGGGCATGTCTGGAGAACCTGGTATGAGTAATTTGCACCCCCTGGAGCAGCCTAGCCTTTTTATTTTCTCTACCTGCACACGGGAGTCCCCACTCAGCTCTGCTGCCAGGCTCCCTCCTGCTGCCAGACAACCTGGGCACCAAAAGCCACCCTCCCTGTCCTAGCAGGGTGTGATCAGACCAGGCTCCAAGCTCTGCTCTCTTTACAGGCACAGGTGACTGTTAGTTTGGGCAGGGAGCTGAAATCCTTCCTGCATCCCCTGGGAAGGGCTCTTTGCACAGCTCTTCTCCTCCTGCAGAAGCAGATGATCGTACAGCCAAGGGCAACAGGCAGGCACGTTGCATTATTCACCTTTCCTTTGCTGCAGTGCTGGAAGGACAGAGCCAGCATCCCCCAAAAACCCAACTGCAGCTCTGAGATGAGACCTAAGAGCACAGGCATGGTCTGGCTGCTGAGACCAAAACCAGAGACCCTGGGGGGATGCAAGAGGCACATCAGAAACACCTGTCCTGTCCTCACTGCTGCACTCAAGGCAGCTAACAGAGTTACCCAGACACTTCTGGTGTCTTGCAGAGTACACAGAGCTGCAAAGGCTGCAGTGAGGATCCAGAGAGAAGAGGAGAGTGCTGGAAGAGCGCTCACAGGATGGAAGGGGTGCAGGTGGGAGCACTCCCTACCCCCGTTTTAACCCATGCAGTGCTCACTTCAAGAAAGGACTGACTCCAATGCTCAATCACTCAATGCTCAATTAGATGTTATCAAAATTTTTACATTCCCTACTGAATAACTGCCCTGAGATCACTTACCCAGCTGCAACCTTAAGAAGGTCCAGTCATGAAGTTCTAAACAAGCAGTCCACAGCCCTTTTTGTTCCTAACAGGATTCATATTAATTTTCTTCTGAGAAAGAAGGAAAATTATGCTGGGTCCTTTTAGCCATATTTCCCCGGCCTTATTCTGAGCAATACAATCCCCCATTGCAAAGAGAACACAGATTTATTTTTTTTGGTAGCACAGACCTTAACACACAGCCTTGGGTTTATCTTCTCCCTTTATCTTCTCCCTTTTTTATTCCCATGCTGGGAATCAATTTGTTAGTTTGTGCAAGGAGCTGAAACCATTTTTCCTCATTTTTTACTTCATTTGCATCTCACTTTCAAACCCTGAAATGCTTCTTTAGGCTTTTCTAAATCAAGGCACTATTCCAAATCCCTGCCTTTTAGAGACCCTGACATTAGCTGTGCAGTTAACTAATTTGAAAAGAATAAATTGTATTATCTTCACTGCCTCTTAAAAGAAACCAAAATCCTTGACCCCAACAAGTGTAATGCCTGCTATGTTTTCTTTTTCTTTAGTTCTATGAAATCATTTAATCCAGCCAGCTGTCTTTATGTCAACGCAAAAGAAAATTTACAAGCCTCCAGAAGCTGACCACAGTTCAAGGGGAATCTGACATGGAGGTAGGGAAAGGCAGTGCCTGCCAGGAGAGAGAGCCTTGGAAAGATGGGTGAGCTTGGGATGGAGGCTCAGGCCTGACTCAGCAAAGCTCAGGAGTTCAGCCTCAACCAAAACAAGAGAGAGATGTCAAGGGTGACAATATCTGTGCAGTTACAAGGTGATTCAATAGTTTTCCTTGGGGCTGCCACTTCCTAAATCCAAACTGCCTTGGCATCCTGTTTCCTGGAAGCTAAAACCATCCAGGACCCCATGGTGCTGAGGACAGAACCATGCAGCAGCAGCACCTGCAGGAGCAGGGCCTGGTGGTGTTTCCCAGGGGCAGAGCAGGGCTCAGTGTCCCCTCCTCACACCCAGCTCTGCTCTGCCAGCAGGCTCCTGCCAGGGCATTCTCCATCCCCTCCACCAGCACAGGGCACCCCAGGCTCTCCTCTGCTCCAGCCAGGACACAGAGCAGCCTGCAGGCCCAGGCACACAGCAGCTCTCTGGAAATGCCCATCTCATGCCACTAAAACCATGGCAGCACCTCAGAACCCAGCCCTGTCATCCCACAGCCACCCTCAAGCACCACCCCAAATGCCACAGACAGGCCTCCAGCTTCTCCAGACTAAGGAAAACCTGTGCTTAAGCAGATCCACAGCAGCTTGGCTGGCTCTTGCAGCTTCTGGCATCACCTGGCAGCTCTGTTTGCTGGGTCTCCTTGGCTCCTGGCTTTGCAGCAAGTCAGTGATCCCCAGCCCAGCAGGTCTGGTGCCTCTGCAGGGCCCTTCCAACACCAACAGCTGGCTCTGTGATGGGAAGAAAGGGAGAGAAAGATTAGAAAACACAACAGTTGTAAGTGGGACACAGGGAAGGGACAAATGCAGCCCGTGACATGCATTTCAGCCTGAGCCCACAGGAGCACCTGGCATGATTAGAGCTGCTACAAAGCACCAGGCTGTTCAGAAGCAGCACTGTGAAAGGAGTAGCTTGTTTTATTTATCACTTGAGAAGCACCAAAGGAAGAAGCTGCTGTCCTTGCTGCTGGCAGCCAGCTGGTGCAGCTCCCTGCAGCACTCAGGGCTGTGCTGAGCTGCTGGGCAGCCTGCACTGCTGCCCAAGGAACTCACCAACTGGAGCAGGCACCAGGAAAAGAAATCAAAGCCAAACCTGGCTTTTCTTGCACTGGGCAGTTGCCTTCACAGGTCCAGTACAGCCACAATTGCAGAGTTTGAACTCAAGCAGAATCCCAAAGCACTTGGCTGGATTGCTTAAGGAAGGGCTACTGCATTGCCTTTGGCTTAGCCAAATATTTGACTGCATTTGTATCCAAATGTCTTCTGCTTAAAAGATTGGGAGTTTTGTTAAAAAACAGCCATGCAGAAGCCATTCTGGGCTGGAACACGAGCCAGGGCTTTCTGGCAAGCAAGGCACCTGGTACCTCCCCTAGAAAAGCCTCTGCTCTCTGCCCTGGAGGTACTGTCAGGCTCCACAGATTTTATCTGATCCAGGTCTCCGTGCTGACTCCCATCATGTCATACATTGGCAGTGGGAGCAGAGGGACAGATTGTCATTTTCCACAGAAAGGTTGTCCAAGTTGAACTGTTAAACAAGCTCCTCAGGTTCTTCCTTTGAACCTCTTCCCATCCTTCACACATCCCAAGAACTACCATGAATAGAGACAGCAATAAAACCAGCCCCAAACATCTCCTGAGAGTCTCCTTGAGGGAAACATCCCTGCTCATGAAAGACCAGATTTGTAATAAACATATGGCCTCAAAGGCAGAGGGAAAACACGTCAAAACATAAAGCAGAAGTGGAGTCACTCTTTAAATTGGAGTGTTTGATCAGAAAACTTGGTCAGCTGGGTCTGTGTAGCAAACACCAAGGGCCTGAAAGAGTAAACTTGTCCAGACACTGATACCATTTAAAACAACTGGGGGATAGAAGGCAGAGAGTAGCCACATTAAAAAAAAAAAATCAAATAAATAAATTATAAAAAGTTAAAAGACAGGCACCTGAGTGGGGGCAGGAGCAGCCAGGTTTGCATCTTGGTGACCATTAGCACAAACATCTCTGAGTTCCAGGGCTGAGCTGCAGGACAGACCCACCTGATTGGAGCTGCCAGCCTCACTGCAGAGTTTTGGTTTCCCATTTTAGGAACAGCTCAAGAGGGTGCAGGTTTGATTCGAGCAGCATGTCTCTGCCAAGGATGAAAGCAAGGACCTGAGTACCCCATTTGTGACTTCCTCTCACATTGAAAAGTCTTCCCAGTGCACTCTGGCACCTGATCTCATTAAAAAGGAAGAGAGGGAACAGATGGAAACATAAAAAGAAACTGTCAGCTGCCAGCCACTGCTCCCATCCTGTCTCCATCCCTCTCCCCACTGCGGCAGGAGCACCACCAGCAGCTCCTGCAAGGACAAGGCCAGCAGGAGACAAGGAGGACTTCAGGTGGGCAATAAACAGGAGGAATAGATGAAATCTTGGTAAATAAGAGCTCCTTTTGGCAGGAAAGGCAACACATGAGAACTGTGCCATGTCCAGGAACCCTCCTGTCCTTGCAAACAGCAGCGAGTGGGGTGCTGGCTGAAACAGTCACCCATTCCTGAATCCTTCCAGCCTGCACCCCCAGGCACCAGCAAACCCAGGAGCAAAGCCCCACCAAAAGATGAGCTGGGACACCCAGTGGGGAATTCCCTGCAGGAATCTCTCTTTCCTCTCTCCCAGCCTGTAGTTCAGGTATTGAAGCATTCCAGGAAGCCTCAGCAGGTCCAGGGGATGTCCAATAACCAAGAGCATGAGAGAAGGGACAGAGCCACCACCCCTCTGCTCAAGGTGTTTGCTGCACCCTGTCCCTGAGCCACCACAGGGACAGCCCTGCAACTTCCCCTCTCAAAGCAGCACAGGGACTCCCAGGGCAAGCAGGCCACAGGGAGGAAACCTTTCCCATTTCTCTCACCATCCCCAAATATTTTCCTCTTTCCCAGAGAGAAAAAATAAATTCTCCCTCCCCAGAGGCAGCGCATAAGGTGGACCTTAGATGACAGTGAAGGTCACAAATTCGCACTCATCTAATTACAGCTCTGCCAGGTGTCAGGCAAAGGGACCAATCTCACAGAGGCTCAATCTTCCACATTTACCAAGGAAAAGGTAAACTCACAAGAGAAGCAAAAACTTGCATTCATCCCAGCACTGGGAATGCCACAGGGAGACTGATCTGTCCTCTCTCTGTAATTAGCCTAATTTGAAAGCAGCCCAGTGGTTTCAGCAACACATAAAATCAGCTTTCTTAGTAGAAAATAGCATCCTTCATCAGACTGACTTGATGGGAACAAAATGTGCTACTGACAAAACTTATCTGGTCCATATCCTTGAGCATTCCTGGCTAGATCAACCTACCTTTAAAACAAGTGCCTGCAGCAGTCCTGAAAGGCAGAGAAAGCAGCATCTCAGCCTCGTGGCAGAACTGTGATGCAGATGATACCGCACAGGAAAATTAGGGTGTAAGTTTATTATGCATCAGCTTTTCTCCAGCAACTACCTACAAGCAATGTCTTGTCATGGAGCAAACTCCATGTTTGCTGTGGGTTAGATGCCCAGCATGTCTGCAGTCAAATGACAGCTCCTGCCTCAGCCACCCACCTAAAAACCTTGAAGGGAGTTGGAAAGGCACTGACCATCCAGCTGGAGCCCTCAGCATCCTCCATCACTAAAAACATCAGGAGGGGGCAAGTAAAAATTATGCCCAACCACCAGGAATCTCTAGAGGCATCCACCAGCTGCACTGCTGAGACACAAATACCTACAGTCACTCTTTAGCACAGCCTCAAGGCAGACCCCCTTTTTTTAACCCTCCCTGGCTGCTGCTCCCACCTTTTTAATTAGGAACTGGATGCTAACTTCTCTCAGCCAAGTTCACAACAACTTACTGGTCTGAACACAAAAAGATGGCTTCAGTTTGATTTTCCTATGACTACAAGACAGAGGTTTCCAAACCTGTTTGGAAACTATTTTTTTTTCCCCTGGCTGGTCTTCCCAGCACTGAGAAGTCCTTTAACAAATTATATCTCCATATAGGGATTAACCAGGCCAGATACATCAAACCTTCACAAGGAATAGCTGAGCTGGGCTGCACAGGGAGCCATGAATCTCTTTATGGAGCAGACCCAGGAATTACCCCAGCAGTGAGGCTGGTCAGGAAGGCAGTTTGTTAAATAACACTTCTCCAGGAGCAAAAGGAGCAACAGCTTTGCCAGCTGACAGGGGAAGGCTCCAGCTGCTGACAGAACAGAGCTCCCTCCTCTGCTGCTCTGAGCCCTCCCTCCCCACACAGAGGCAGCAGATCAGACAGCAAATCTCCCCTCAGAAAGGACATTTGAGGCTGTAATGGCCCCTTCAGTCCCTGGGTTTGCTCCTCTCCAGTGCTCAGCCAGCTTTTCTGCCTCACTGGACACCCTGGTCCCTGCCTGCCCTCAGCTCAAGGGGGCCCTGGGGAGGTCAGAGCAGTCCCTCCACACTTTCAGCCTCACTGGGCTGCACCTCTCTGCAATCCTCTAACCCTGCACATAAGGGCAGTCTATTCCTTTAGTCTCACTGGCAAACTGAGCTGAAAAGCAGCTGGGGAGGAACATTCACTTGGGAAAGCAGGATTTCTCCTTCCCAGCAAGTAGCATTTGCAGGGCAGCAGACAAACTGGCTGACATTTGCAGAGAGCTCTGAAGGCACATAACCCTCTGGAAATGTGCATCATCAGTCCTGCTATTCCTGGCCCACTAAGCTTGTTTGTCTCCCACAAAAGCTGTGAGAGAGCACAACTCTGCACACGTGCTGTCTCCCTGGGAACTCATCCTACGTTTGTCCTCCTCGACTTAAGTGTTCATTTGAGCCCACAGCAAAATTTCAAGGCCTAGAAACACCTGGCATGGAGTGAAAACAAAGGTCAGGTACACGAGCACAGCCTCTCCTGGGGATGTACACCCAACAAGAAACCCTCTCTCACCATGCTCATAATCCAGGTAAAGAGCTGCCCTTGGAGACAGAAGCAATTCAAGGAACTTCCCAGCACATCCCTCCCAAAGCCCTGCTTGGTCCCTTGGCAAGGCAGGGGCTGCTGCCAGCAGGGGCTTCCTGCCTTCCTTCCTTCCCAAATTCCCCTCCTGACATTCCCACTTGCCCCAAGTCTATGTACAAGTCCACCACAGCAACAGCAGTTGTGCTTCCAGTAAAACAAATTCATTTAGAGGAGAAAAGGCAGTTGGCATCTGCTCCCTGCCAGGGCCCACACAGACATTTCTACATGTTTTATAAGGCTCTTTTCACTCCCTTTCACTCCACATAAAGCACTGATGATCAGAAGGATCAGGCACACAACCACGGAAAGATTTAGGTGGAAGAGGCTTTGGATGTCTTTGGTCCAACGCCTCTGCACAAACCATACAATTTCCAAGGTAAAACAGATTATGTAGGGAGGCACCCAGCAGGTATCTGCCAGGATGGAGATTCCCCACCTCTCTGGCTCACAGAAGCCTTCGTCTTCCTTTAAAGTTGCCAGACACACATTTGTCAGCTACAAAACAAGCTCCAAAAGATACCACATGTCACCATCCCGTAGTCCTTGCTCTGTAAATTAACCTCTGCCTACAGCTTCAACGTCCTTGGCTCTCTGAAAAGAAGGAAAAGGCTCCTGTTGTGGGTGGTGCTTGTTTTGAAGCAGCCATGTGTTGAACCAAAATGCCAACTGTTTCATAGCATACAGCAGAAAGGCACTGAGGTTATCTGCCCTGCACATACAAGTGCCTGAAGATGGGTAACAGACCAAGAATCCCAGAGAAATAAAAGCAACCCCTTTTAGCAACCTTTATCTTTGCTCCCTCTTCTTCATGGCCTCCTGCAGTCCCCCAGCACCAGGCAGGCACTGTCAAGGCCATGGCATCACCAGCATCTGCTTCCCTGCCTGGGCAATCAGCTGAACACAAGCACAGCACATCAGAGATGGCACCCACAGCTGATTGTACAAACCACAGGGATCAGCCAGGAAATAGTAAAGAGAGGCCTGAGTCACAAACAGCCTGACAGAGCATGTTGTAAATGGGCTGATGAAAAGGAAAAAAAGGGAAAAGGTTCCCAAAGCACCTCAGCCATACCACAGAGGAAAGGTCAGAAGGCAGGGAACATTCCAGAATCGGGCCAGCTGTAAGTGAACCCAGCTCACAGCTCAGAAAAGCAGAGCTGGAACACGAACTGAGTGCCAAGATTTGCTCAGCTAATATATGCCAAACAGCAGCTCTATTTGTTTTCCACTGGATGAATAATCCTTTCTATCAGGATGCAATCAGGAGCCTAACTCTGATTTAGCTGGGACAGCCTTTCCTCTGATTAGGAACCTGGAAATCTCAGCTCAGCCACTCACAAGTTTCTTGCTTGCAGGGAGATTGTTTATAACAGCCCAGCAGATTAAATACAGCAAACATTCACTGCAAAAATCAAAGCAAAGCCAGAGCTGCTGCTGGCCTCTTTATACCGCTGCAGAGCATTTTAGCTGAGGGAACAGAGCAAAGGATCATTCTTCTGCTGATCCCCTAAAATTAAAATTATGCAATTGCTTTGTATCACTCATTGCCATCCAAATTTCAATGATTAAAGGTGTTCATTTCTTTCTGGAATCAGGGCAAAATAATTAGGACTTGCCACCTCCATATGCCTGCACTTGGGACTTTTCCACATGTGACTTACACAACCACTGCAATGACAGAATGCAAAAACCAAAATCTCTCCTAACACTTGATAACTGAACCTAGAGGGGTACAGCTCACAAAACAGCAGGGCCAAGACCTGAAACAAACACAAGTCCGGGATATGGGGAAAACAGGGAGGGAGAAGGATACAATGCTGGAAGCACCAGATTCCTGAAGCTAATAGCAGTATGGATGCGCTCTGGACAAAAAGTTCTGCATGCTGGATTTCCATCACACTATTCGTTGTGAGTCTGAATGTTTAGGGCTGTCCTCTACCTTCCTAGAGGGGTCTGACTCCTACAAAAATATGCAGTAGAGGTTCTCAAGTCACTCAGCCTTGGAAAATAAAAAGAAATTTTTAAAAAGCAAGAAAAAAAAAAAACCAAAAAAACAAAAAAACCCAGCTGTATCCTGATGATAAATAGCAGACCCAAGCTGAACATGGGACCACTGTGGAAGTCACTGTCACAAGTCCAAGACAGAAAACCAAAGGTCTTCCTCCAATCACCATGAAAAGGGAATGATTCCAAAGTGTTTCCTACCTTCTGGGTAGTAAATCAGTCACTAACAGACCAAACAAGTCTTAGAGAAAAAGTCTGAAATCTCCACTGCAAACTCCAAACAAGCTCTAGATGCCTTCAGCACAGGGCTGGCTGAATTATCCCCACCCAGGGAATTAGCTAAACACAGTTTAACTCATTTATCAGCTTAGTCCAGAGCACTTTTAAATCCCCACATATTGATCCAAGTTGCCAGAGGCGTTTTAACCCTTGAGACCTCAAGATGCCAAGCACTGGTTGAGAAAGCAATTTTAAACACACATATCTTATTTTCTTCTGTGTTTAAGTGACTGTGAATGAACCGCTCATCCATCCTTGCTACCAGCTCTTGCTAGGAGTAGGGTTCATTCATTTTGTGTGCAATTCCTGCTTGAAATCCTGAGCTGAATCAACAGATTCTGCCCTGGAGGAAAAGGGAGAAAGGGTCCTGCCTGAACCTCTGTGCATCACAGAGTCCTGATCTGGCTCTGCAAATGAAGGGCAAGAAGCAGGACAGAAACAGAACAACCAATAAATTGGCATAAACTGCTGGCTTTTGAGGCCTGGTGTGCCCCTCCTAAATGAGACATCCAAACCCACCTGGCTAAAGGACTGTTCCTTCAAGTACAAGAGGCAATACAGTAATTCCTCTGTTCTTCTCCTGGTTCTGGGCACTAGAGAGCTGTCCATGAGCCCATGGCCAGAACAGCTCATATCCTAATTAAAGGCAACATTTAAAGCCCAAAGCAACAAAGATAAGAGATTCATTGGCAGCACACAGCAAGTGACAAAACCACAGAAGCTTCTGGTAGCAATTCTTTGAAGGGAAAACTAAAGTTTATAGCAATCACTACTGGAAGGCTCTTAGGGGAAAGGGTTAAACATCATCAATTGGGAGATTTAAGAACTGCCTGGGAAATGTCAAATGCTGTCAAGATACGACAATGCTCTCTGTAGTGATGCCCTAGCAAAGGGCTCATCTCTGAGAACACAGACTGATGGATCATCAGCCCTGCCAACAGAAAGTAGTTTATTAGCAATTGGTACCGAGAGTACAGCAACTTTCAAAAGAAAGAAAAAAAGGTCACTTCACCAAGACATGCAGCATCTCCCTGCAGTACCCACAGGCACATCTGCAGCCCAGCCCTCGTGTCAGGACTCCTCTCAGAACATCCAGTCAGTGCTCTCAGGCTCCCAAACCTTGGCTTTCTGGGAGCTGCACTCAAGCCACTTCAGGAAAAAAGAGATTTAGATGTTCCTTAATTTCATCAGCAGACTTCCAGGAATTTTCTCACCTCAGAGAAAATTAAATGAGGGGAACATTTTTATTCATTTGCTCCAAAGCAAAATAAAGCCAGGCACTGCAGCAGTAAGACAGCTATCACTGGAGTAGAGCTCTTCAAAGCCCTGAAATAAATAGCCTTGCCTCTAGCTTCCAGCTGCACTGAATTGCTTTACACCACCTTACACAGAACCCAAAATTAAATGCCTCCTACAAATTATCAAAGAACCAGCATTAAAAATGTTATTGATACCCACAGGATTAGGCATTAGCTTCTAAATTTCCCCATCCTTTGGTCTCCAGAGCAAACCTTCAGGCCCAACTCAACGCCAGCATTAGGCTGCTCTGCTGAAATGGAAATGAAAGTGCCTTCAGCAAGATCAGACAGACCTCAGAATATTCCTTCCTTATTAGCTCAGGATCTGCTCTCTCTGACCAGCTTGATTCCCACAAGAGCCACAGAGCCTGAGCAGCAGATGAGGCAAAGCCTGGGGAGGAAAAGCAGGTGTCAAAGAGAGTGACAAAGCAAGGAGCACTGGGATCTGAATGTCACACCATCCGTCCAGAAATGTCCCCATCTGGCTCCAGAACTATAGAGGATGGTGCTCAAGGAAAGACACCTGATGCTTTCTCTGCCCTTGCTTGGCAGTCAATATTTAAGCAATAGATGCCTTTACATCACCTCCAAGATATCCTTTGAAGGGAAAGAAGGGGGGGGAGAGAGAAAGAGATGGGGAACAATGGACCTTCCAAGGAAGATGAAAAGAATCAAGACTTTACAAAACCAATCCAGGTCCCAGACATTTTTGTAACTTTACAGGTGTTACTATACAAGGAATGGCTTCACATTAAAATCCATCTCTCGGGGAGAAGAGAAAAGCTTTGGAGAAGAGCACAAAGGACAGTGCTGCAAAGTCTTTCAAAGCCAGTGGAGCACACCTCCTCCTGGGGGTGGCCAGCTCTAATTGCCACATTGCTACCCAGTAATGATAGGAGGAAGGGAGTCAGGACAGCTGCAGAAAGTAAATGAGACTTCTCAAAGGAGAAAAAAGGAAAGGGAAAATAACTAAGATCTTTTTACCATGATATTTGAGACAAGAACCATCAAAGCGTGAGAGTCAGTGATGGACAGCTGGGGAGAACAGACAGGATTCAACAAAACTGTTCAGACAGGATAAAATCAGAGTGAAAATGAATATTCAACAAAAGGAGTAGTCTTTTGCTTTGCCTGAGAGGTACCACTGTGTCACAAGGTAAATATCCCATCCTGCTGCCCAGATGCAAACCAAGACCCCTCTTTTCCTGAGGTGACAGCCACAGCTCTGTAGGAGGGGAAGGATTGGACACCATCTCTTCTCTAGCAGGGAACGAGAAGCTCCCTCCTGGTCTGACAGGTTCCCTTTGACAGGCATCAGAGAGGGCTGTCCTGCTCAGAGTCATGTATGGTAGGATGGGCAATTGCTCATGGGCTTGTCAGAGCCACAGAGGAAGCTAAATCTAAAGATCAGTCACCCTAACTCTCCTTTCTGCTCTGGTTTCATAAAGGAAAGATTTTGAAAATATCTCTGTGACTTACCTTTTGTGCCAATGATTCCATCTTCATCAGAGTTGGCTCTCTTTTCTTAAGTAAAAAGGAAAGGGCAGAGGAAGCTTAACTGAGCAAGTTGTGGGGGGCATTTTCTCTGCCTTCCACCACAGGGAGGCAAATTAACTCCTGGTACAAGGGCAGAGAGTTCAGCACAGCTCTGCTAGCAAAGAGCTTGGCCCAGGTCTCCCTTGTTGATTCCTGCTTTTTAACAAGCATTCAATTTTAAAGTCAGGATTTTAAAAAAGGGGGCATCCACAACAGCTGAGGAGACACAGGATTCCACTCCCTCCTCCTGCCTTCCACAGCAAACCTAACACCCAGGAAAAAGAAGACTTGGGAGTCATCAGATGTAACATCTCATTTATTCCTTCCAGCTGCCCCTGTTCCTTCCCCCATATTATTATGGGCAAAATATATGGCAATTACAGTCCCCCCTGCTGGTACATTCTCCACCAGCTTTTGAAGTGCAGCTCTGAAGCAGAGCCCCATCTAAACAGAGCCAGCTTTGACATCTGCATCCCAAAGCTCAGTGGGAAATGGGCAGCTCAAATCCTTAACAAAACATCAAGCAAGCCACCTAGGACACAGTGCCCTGTGCTGACTCCCTTCACCACACCAGAAGTGACAGTGTCATTTGACAAATTGCTCCTTCTTCCTTTACAGGACTCTTATGTCACAGAATTGCCTCCAAAGTTTCCCATTTCCCCTACAGAGCAAGGTTACTCAGCATTTAAACATCAGCCAACAGGTTTTACCTGACACTTCAGAGTCAGCCAAGGCACAGCTCAGACCTGCACAATTTACAGTGCTGCTGGAAGGTGGTGGCTACAGCTCAGGTAGCCAAGCATTTAGGAAAATCCCTGCTCTGGGCACAGCCTTGTCTCACCTGCCAGAGCCCCCTCACAGTCTGCTGGGTCTGAAGGCAAATTTTTCATTGCCCTTCAAGTCCCAGAAGGCCAAGACTTGAAAAGGACACCCTAAGGACACAGTCAGAGTGACCCTGGCTGTAGTGAGGGAATAAAATAAGTCAGATAGAACCTAATACCTCTTCCAGTTAGTTTCCAGAAATCCTACAACAGAGAATTATTCCACACAATAACTTCTGCAGCCTGGGGAGACAGAGCCACACATTTGAATACACACATTACCAGGGTGTACAGGCTTGTAGCTGAGTGTTGTGCATTCTTCTCTCTTCATTTGACTCCTCAGCCCTAAATTTGGTTCTGCAATAATTTCCCAAAAAGGCAAACTACAGTTTCAGGCAATCCATTACCTGAGGAGGAAATGATCCTGGAAGTGTGACTGACCACAATTCAATCTTTCCCATAAGAAACAATGGACAGAGGAATGTGTGCAGGCATTCCAGACATGCACACTGCCTGAGCCCACAGGGATGGGAAGATGGATGGACAATCAAGACCACAGGGGTTGTCAGCTGCCAATTCAACACCTGGTAATGACAAAAGTACAAAAGGAGATTCTGCTTTAAAAGTACCAAGAACTTAACTGCTTATTAGTCTGAAGTTGAGTGGAAAATCGCTTTATAATGCAAAATTAAACTTCATCATGTCCAGGTGACCCTGTCTGACCCATCTTCAAGCACATCATCCTTCTGAAAGATCTCAGCTGCTTCACCTGCGAGGCTGATCATGGTACAAATCCCTCACAGCCAGGGCTCCTGCTGCCTCTTCCAATCCATTTCATTTTCATCACCACCTTCCTGATGCCTGCTGCTCACTGAGGACAATTAAGGATGAAGGATGAAGAATGGCAGGACAATGACAGCAGTAACCAGAGCAGGGTATGAAATAGCTGACAGTAGAGCTCTGAAAGAGAAGGGACAGACAGTGAGGTGTTACTGTACACAAGCTCCCACAATGCAAATGCAGTGGAGACAGGGCTGTAATCTGCTTCCAGGCATGGAAAACCCAATCCCCTCAGCAGCAGCACTACTTACACCTGCAAACTTTCTTATCTAAGTTTTAAGGACAGAGGAGTTTAACTTTGATCCAGATCCAGCTCAGCTCTGAGCTGTGCTGCCATTTTGAGGTGTTCTCTCTGCTGTGGGGCATTCTTAGCATCAAGACACAAAATCCTAAAACAGAACATTTACACACAAGGTTGGGTGCAAGCATCCTGATGCCCTGTTCCAAAAGTGAGTTGCAGAGCAAGGAAGTCTGTCTTATCCTCAGAGAGCTTGCAATAAGCATTAACAATATGTGCACTACTACCTGAACTACTTTGAGGAATCCTTCCCACCCTTGCTGTCTGGTTCACCAAGCACAAAACACCTGCTCTGGATCAACCCTTACTGTCTTCCTCCTCCCACACTGCCAGTTCCAGGTTGGACATCACCACTTCCAGTCATGACTTGCTTTGAAGTGGGTTTGTTTTGCATGTTATGTTCTGTTTGCTGTGGTACTTCCTGCTTCCAGCTTGTGTTTTCACATTCTTCTTAGCAGTCACAGGCACTAACAAAAACACACAAAAGAACAAAAAGCTCTCCTAATTCTATCACAAATAGCCTGGGATTTCATGAAAAGTTCAATACTGAAAGGAAGTGGGGAAGGTTTAAAAGATCATTCTGCAGTTAAGAGTGCACAAAAACAACACAGCAGAACTGAAGAGTTCCATCAAAACCTGCACAGCCCTAATTCATGCCTTGCCTTTGTTTCAGCCCTCAGCTTCACATGAGGCTGAGTCCATCCACACACATGTCACACCACCCAGCAGCAGCTTTCAGATATAAGGACCCCCAACACTTGGTCAGCCAGTCAGGCCCTATTTCAGCAGCATCACTGCACCTTGCTCTGCCCTAGTGAGGGTCAAACATCAGCATTTCCATTTGCCCCTGCTCATGGGCCAAAACTGTACTGCAGAGGCTTGGGAAGGCTTCTTGGTACAGAGACAGCTCCTCTGGAATTAATGCACCTTGCATCAACAAAGTCTTAATATTTCAGCAGGAACCAAGACTTCATGTGTTGGCCCTGCTCCAAAAACTTGGGCTACTTACATCACATGCACTAGATTCAAATAAAGCAGCATTATGGTTTAGTTAATTTTTTCTGCTCCATATATCTCCACAGGCATAAGAAACAGGCTTCTGAATTTGAAATGGAGCCTGAAGTTTCTGCAGAGCTTCACTTCCCAAAAAGCAAATATTTACATCCACTAGCACCAGCTGCCTCTTTTCTTTTTTCCTCCATTTCATTTCCAGATGCATTGTTGGTACATCTGCTCTATTAATTAAAACTGATTTACACAAGACAAAATAGAATCATTATTACAAGCCTTGAGTGCAAACGAGTGATGTCTAAAATTGCACTGACATATTCCAAAATTCCCATGTCCCATTTTTGCACTTTTCCTGCTTGAAAAGTGTTTTGCTCTGTTCAAATCCACTGGGCATTCCTAGAGCTGAAAACTAAAAGATATTTCAGCCTAACCTGACTCTCCTGACTCGCTCTTAGCTCCTGCCACAGATGACTAACAGTGGGGAATGAGGGGAAGGCTGGTGATGTTTGGCTGTTTGTTTTCATGATCTAACCATTTTTCAGGCTCATCTTTAGGAGAGCAAGGAGTGGTGATGTAGTTTAGCTTCTGGCCTTAGCTGACCTGCCAGTGCATGGCAAGCCATAACCCAGCACACCCCTGCTAAAGCAACACAGTGCAGCAGCTCTGAGGAGCAAAGAGCTTCCCCATGGTGATCCCACAGGTGTCCTCCTTCCTCAGAGAGTGTCACTGGCCTCACTCAGGTTTGCTTCTTATCAGTGGCCCAGTGGCAACTTCAGGGCAGGAGGGCTCCTCAGCAATCCTTGCCTTTCATTATCCCTCCCTCTGAAAGGTGACATCTTCCAGACATGGCTCAGAAGGGCTGGAGGTGGGGAGGGGAAGAGAAGAGCACAGAGACAGCACAATTTCAATTTATGCCCCCCCGGAAAAGATAACATCCCTCTGCCAACTACAAAGAAAGTTCTGTCCGTGTTTTTCTGACTCTTTTCTGACACCCTGCTGGCCATTCCAACAGAACCTTGTCCTCAGAGTCTCTGCAGGACACATCAGCCACAGGGGCCATCGCATTCCCCACACCTTGATCCCAGCTTCAATTTAATCTCTGCTGTGAAAAGCCACAGAAGTGGAGTCCTTAAAACTCATCTACCTTCAAGGGAAAAAGTAAATATACAAGTTGGCTCCAAGACCAGATGGTGTCTAAAGGAAATTATCATAATTAAGCATCCAAGTTGTAGATTTCCAAGGGACTATTCCACTCCAGCACCAGACCTCTAGGCCAGTGCAGCAGTTAAAAGTTTCACCGCACTTTATTAATTGCTAATTACTGCTTCATTACTTCCACTCATGCTCCTGAGATTGCTGCTGTCACTGTTTCCTTCAGGGGTCACTTCAGAGCTGCAGAGAGTGATGTGATGAGTAAGGTCAGTTAGTGGAACATAAATAGTTCTTCTCAGCTGCTGCATGTGCTCAGCCCAAACCAGCTCTGAGGCCTGTTACTCTCACTAAGAGCAGTTTGTCATCAGGATCATGCAAGAGGATTCAAAATTTGTCTAATTTACAATTGTAAATTACATTTGTAAATTTATACAATTTACATTTGTAACTTCTGTTCTGGCTCCCTTTTGGTAAACTCCACTCTCTCAGCATCCAGCCTAAGGAGCAGTGGCTGTCCTGCCTGTCCCCTCTGTAATCTAGTGAGGAACTAGTCAGAGGAATTTACATTTGAGTTTAATCCATTTCCTACTCAAACTCTTCCTTCCAAAAAGTCTGAGCAAATCCAGTCAGAGTCTGCTCTCAAGTTTTTGCACACAGCACAGCAATACTGCTGGGAATTGAAAGCTGGACAATATCCAGAGCTTTGAACAGGTTTCCAAGTCTGAAAACAATTTTCAAGCACTGAACTTTCACAAAGCTACTCACATAATTAAGAGCCAAACCACTTATATGAATATAAATTTATGAGCTAATACTACCCTGTTTCATAATGGAAACAAAGTTAATTTGGGTTTTATTCAGTGCCAGTGCTATTAACTATGCATCTTAAGCATAACTGAACTTCTCCATAAATCTAAATTTTGTTAACATCCTGAAATCAATTACTTTGTGATTTATAGTTAAGACCATAGTGCTGACAATTATTAAACACCAGCCTCCTCTGGTGTTCCCACAAAAAGTGCAAGCTCATCCTAGGTGTGGACCAGTCTCTCCAGAGTTCCCAAAGAGCAAAAGAAAGTTTTTGAACTAGCTTTCCTTTAATTCCCAATACATTAGCTGGATCCAGGTTTGTGCTAACACCCAATGCCAGTTCAAAGAGCTGCTGTGTGGCTTTCAGGTGTGACAACAACTTTCTGCTGCCAAATATCAGCATTCCCACCAGGCAGGGATCCTACAGCCATGCCAGCCCTATGTGCACTAACCCCAAACACATCCTGTGCTACTGATCCAGTGCATGCAGGGCTCTCCTGCTGCCTGCACAGCTCCAGCTGCACGGCTGGGGACCGTCAGCATCGCTGCAGCAGCAAAGGCAGGGAGCTGCTCAGAGGGCTCACACAATCCTGATGGCCCCACGCTCCTCTGCTGAGCACTCATCTGTCAGAGCACACCATTATTTGTGGGGACATGCAGCTATTCAGCAGCCACCTTGGAATTAGGTTTAATTGTGACCCCAAGACAGATTTCGTTACATTTCAACTCAATGGTGTTGAGTTGTGCTCTGTCATCAACCTGGGGCAGTCAACTGATTATAAAGCAAGTATTTAATCACCTTAACCCTCTAGAGACTTAAATTAAGGCACTTCACCATAGTCTCTTTATTCCTTAGTCTTAATTGAGGTTTCATTACCCACTGGCTACAGGGTCATTGTTTTGAGGCACAGGTAGCTGACAGCTGAGGACCTGGAGCTCCCTCGGCATGAGCTTTCATTTATATCAGGCAGCATTTGCTCATTCATCTCTCTGATACCCAGATAATGATCTCTGGCTTCAGCAACAAATAAGTTTTGAATATTGATTCACTTTCACCCTGCTATCCCCCAATCTAAACAAATCAATTCACCAGCAAGTGACAGGCACTTCTCCCTGCTATCCCCCAATTTAGATAAATCAATTCTTTAACAAGCGAGTCATCCCCATTTAGTAAAGCACTATGAAAATGCACTTCAATAAATCTCTTCAAGTTTCCTACAGAGGAAAAAATATTGTTTTAATATACAATTTCATATTATTGTTTCAATAAGAGGAGCCATTAACTGTGGTGCTCTAGTGCAAGTTGTATTACAGGTAAAATTTCATCTCCCCAGACTCGATGGGGGACACAGAGGACCTGACACAAGACAGAAAAAGGACATTTGTTAAATAGCTGTTCAGCCAGGGAGAAAGCTAATTTGCTTTGGGCTCAGTGCTTTGTCTTTGCTTTCAACACCAACTATTTGAACTCAAAAACTGCCAGGCATACTAGCATATTAAGATCTATCAAAATTCAAATAAGATGCATAATCTAAATAATACGGTGTATAAATTGACTTTAAGGACTGAAGAAGTTGCATATGCATCTTTTAAGGTCTGTAGCAGCAAAATGAAGACATCCATATTTCCCCTTTACTTTCCAATCTGCCATTTCATGTCTTTAGGCACAGTTTTTATACTGTTATATTGCAAATGCAAATATTTCATAAGACTTTTTATAGGCTTGAATACAATTCTAAGCATTTAAATTTCCCTGTAATTCAGTAAAACTATAAACCCATTAAACAGTATTTGCACCAAAATCAACCTGACAATCCCCATAACAAGCACTTCCAACCCAGTCTCTTGTTTCAAGGATGCTTCCAAAGTCCTCACGTCCCCTGAAGAACATTCTGACATTAACAACCAAAGTTTTCAGCTTCACTAAAACCAAGAGAGGCACGGCTGTCATGCAGTTCATCATCCACTCAACTCCACTTCTTGAATAAAGATTTCCCCAAGAATCACCACTAGCTGTACAGAAATGAAGGCATCAGAACAGGATTCATTTCCTGTCTCATCTCACACCTCTAGGACAAAGAATGATCTTCCCCAGCTCTCTAATTTGGTGCTTACTTCCAAAGAGAAAGGCAATGGGAAAAACATTGTCACAGACATCCTTTATGAAAAATCCTTTCTTTAGGATTTTTCCTCCTGAGAAGCTGAGAGGCCTCAGGATCAAAATGTAAACAATGGTTATCTGCTGCTGTGGAATACAACAGGTAGATCTGTGATGGGCTCACGTTAGATGTTTGTAATTAATGGCCAATCACAGTCAGCTGGCTCTGACAGAGAACCAAGCCACAAACCTTTGTTATCATTTTTTCTTATTCTATTCATAGCTAGCCTTCTGATGAAACTTCTTCTTCTATTCTTTCAGTATAGTTTTAATGTAATATATATCATAAAATAATAAATCAAGCATTCTGGAATAAAGTGAGATGCTCGTCTCTTCCCCAATCCGAAAACCCCTGTGAACACTGTCACACATTAATAACTGCAATCAAAATGAGTTAGCAGACAGTTCTCCAGATAAACTGGACAGCTGACCCAAAGACAATCACCTGGAACCCCTGGCAGTGCAGCAGAGCCAGCCCTGAGGAATTAGGCACACAGTTTTTTCTCCATCACACCACTCAGTGAAGGCAAGCAATTAGGATGAGAATAAATAATGGATTTTGCAGACAAAATTACAGTGTGTAACAACCTCGTCCTACCTGAGCAGTGGTCACAGCCAGCAGAAACTGAAGATCCTTAAGATAAAATCCTTGCTGCTAAGAGTTACAGGAGCCACAGAGGGACATGGATGGTCAGGCTCAGTGACAAGGCCAAGGGAACTCTGTGCAGGCCTCCTCCCCTGCTTTCACCAAGTCTACAAGTGGAGTCTCTCTAAGCTGGTAAACTCCAAAGTTAAAGTTAGACAGAAATGCAGATGACTACACCCTTCACTCAGCAAGGATGGATAAATGACAAGATAAGGAAAGCCTGGCTAAAAAAACCCACGAAAAACACTTAAACCTTCCCAGGCTCCCCTACTGCATTTCACTGATTTCTTCCATATTTGGTAAATAAATATGTAAACAGCAACACTGAAAACCTAAAATAAAAGGCTTTATTTTCTCCAAACAGCAGTTGTTTTCCCTTCTTTTTTTCAAAAAAAATAGTCTTTTAACACTTTCAACATTTGTCAATAAAATGAAAATATACAACAGCCATGTAAATCAACATATTTTCTTCTACTTCAAAAATATATGCATCCTTTACATCAAAAGCACACATTGATTACTTACAACACAAAAGCTTCATGGCTGCACAACCCAGAGGGCTCTCACACAAACATGAACACACTTGTGTGCACAAGAAAGGCAGCACACAACTGGTGAACTGTTTGCTCAGGTGGTAACACTTCAAAACCTTTGTTTTAAGGATTTTTAGCAGGGAAAAGCTGGAAAATCCCAGCAACTGCATGTTATGAGCCTCTCGTGGCTGGTGGAAGTTTCCTGCATTTAAATGTCTCCTAAAGGTTCTGCTTGTTACAAGCCTAAGTGTCTACAGCCACTGGCTAATTCTTTTAGCAAATTTCATTCTCGAGAATTGAGCTCAGCTTTGGACCCATAAGAAGTCACAAGAGAGGGCTTGATGGCAATCCAAATTATTGCCTGAAGAGTAAGCAATGAACAGCCAGAGGCTGAGCACTGCTCTGGCATAAACAGCTCCATTTGATCCTTCTGTCAAGTGACTGAAGTGCACAAAGAACTGGAACTCAGGATATCAGCATGGCATTCACAAAACAGCTGCAAGAATGAGATGGAGAAACCATTATCAGGCTTTGGCAAGGAAATTTTCATCTCAGTCCTCACTCACTGAAGTGCTAAAGAAGAGGCTGATATTCAAAGGCTACGAGGTGAAAATTCAGAGGCTCTTAAGAATGGTAAATGGGGCCATGTGCCCATAACCACCACCACCACCTCATACCATCCAAAATGATAAGGCAAGTTACACAGGATTTCCCCCACATCACCAACTGTAAATTAAAGGGATGTCAAAAGACAGTTTTTAGGAATGGTAATAGGAGGCTCTGAGGCTTATGCTCACATGTCAGCACTTGCTTCCATTGAATCAAATATGCCATGTTATTCTGCATCCTGAAACATGCAACTCAGTGGCCACAAACCAAGGTCTGGCCTTCTTTTCTCCTATTTCCTACACATACAATATGGTGCACCTAGGATTGATAGCTCAAAACATCCTGCCAGCACCCTCAATGTCACACCAGTTTTGCATTAATGCTACCTTCACATTAACAGTGTTTTTAACACCTTCTGCCTGCCTGTGAAACAAGGTCTAGCAGCAGCAACTCTCACAGTTCTAGAGATATTTTAAAGTGGAATGTCACTAGTCATTCGCTGCTGCTGAGCTTGCACAATCAGGTGGAGCTGTCTCTTTGCAATGGCCGTGTTTAAATCCCACAGAAACTCCAACAGCTTGCCCTGGAGGAGAATCTCCATGGGCACGAACTGCAGAACCTGCTGGGGAGAGTCTGTGTCCAGCAGGGAGCTGACGAGAGCGTTCAGGTGCTGCAGGAACTCGGCCACGGGCGCGGGGAGGCCTCGGAAGCCCACGCAGAGCAGAGCGGCGCCGCTGCGCAGGGGCTCCCGCGAGGTCGGGCACGCGAACGCCACGCTCCGGAAACAGCAGTGCAGGACGAACACCAGGCCAGCTGTGAAACGTGTCAGGCAGGAGAGAACAGGCAAAACCAAGGCATCTCCTGCTGCCAGCTGCGCCAAGGAATGCAGAACACACTCCAACAGCTGCTGCTGGTACTTTGGTTCTCCATCGTACAGCAAAGAGAAGCTGAAAGTCAGCAGCGTGGCTGCGTCCATGGGCTTTATTTCCATGCTGGGCTGGCTGTCTGTGTCACACAGGGTGGGAAAGCCCACCACAAGGCACTTGAATTGGTCACTACAACTTTCATTTAGGCCTTCCTGATGGCACCTGGCAAGATCAGAAACTTTTGCCAGTATGAGTTCCCCAGGAAGAAATTCACAAGAGTGACAAGGCTGCAGCATTGATCTGCTTTTCAGCCTCCCCCCACCCAACTCCTTCACAGCTTCATTAAGATTTTCTAAGACTTGAACATCACAAAATGGAGAACACTTTACTCTGGGCAATCTTCTTCCTTCCAAAATGTACCAAAAGCTACATTCAAGGTTAGAAAATGATCCTTCCAGAACACACATGTTCCCAGCATTATTTAAACTATGTTCCTCAGCCCAGTGATTCAAATAGCCCTTTGCCACTTTATCATTCCATGTCAGGGTTTCCATCATCTTCCTTTCATTGTATGTACTAAAGTATTTGTTTCTTTGCCCAAACCATTTTGCATTCATGCTGCAACCAGCCTGGGATTTCTTGACAAGCCAGTTATTTCTGCCAATGGGTTTCAGATGGAACTTTTGCATGAAGAACTCTACTGCACAGTCTCTTAACTTGTTCAGTTTCACCTGCTCTGCTTCTTCCATGCGCTCAAAAAGACGGATATTCTCAGAGATAGTCTCCACCTGGCACTTGTAGAAGAACATGCAACACTCCTCATGTGTTTTAAGGAATGATTCGGGAAGTGTATGCTGGGAGAAGAGAGCTTTGTTGAGCATTTCTGTTCCAAAGTTCTGTGTCATTTTAGGAAGAAGCAGATGAAGGCTTTCTCTGCCCATATAGCGAAGGCAAACCACATAGGCCTCTGAGTTCCCAGCTTTGCTGGTGGCTGGTTTAAAGACATGGACCTCCTCAA
The DNA here is from genome assembly GCF_028018845.1 of Melospiza georgiana. Classification (NCBI taxonomy): domain Eukaryota; kingdom Metazoa; phylum Chordata; class Aves; order Passeriformes; family Passerellidae; genus Melospiza; species Melospiza georgiana. The sequence goes on from NC_080443.1 coordinate 14,066,024, forward strand.
AAGAGCAGTTCAGCAGAAAGAGCAGGTTGATAGAACAGTGCTCAAACAGAGTGAACATCTTCAAAACAAAGGATCCTCCAGTGCCCAGGATCATTAAAGCAGTGACTGTTTCACAGTAATGAAGAGGCGAGACAAGAGCTTCCTGCTCACCTGGATTCCCCTGGCAATCAAAGCTGCCATCAGCAGTTACCAAGTGGACTGTGGCCATATTGCTCACAAAGCTCTGAAGTCCTGTTAGATGTCTTAATGTCATCACATCCCCAGTGTTATCTGGGCCAAAGTACCACCAAGGTAACGTGTTTGCTATCAGACGGTCGTCCATGATCATCATAAGGATGTCATTGGCTTCATGATAAGGGTTTAGGGTATTAGCTACCCAATTCCAGTGGCAAGGGACATGGTGGGACTTCAAGAAGTGGTTAAGGCTGGCTATAAAAGCTCCAGGCGCTTCACAGAGGTGCACAGAATTCAGTTCTCCATCTTGAAGAGCTTCTTCTGGGAGAAGAGCAAAACTGCACAGGATCTCATGAAACTTGCACCATGCCTGGGTACAGAGCTCAGCATTCACAGATTTCTTCACATGAGATATTATTTTCCCTGCTTTATTGGTAAATGAGGTGTGCTGATGCCAATCCTCCAGGTTCTTATCACTCAGCTGGTTCTTCACTTCATTCATTGAGTCCTTCAGAGCCTGGAGTGAGTGAAATTCCACATGATCACATGTAAAAGCATTGCTGGGATCTGGCAGCTTCCATTCATCATTCACTGGCTTAGTGTAAGTAAACTTCTTCTCAAAGAGCTTCTCAATTTCAGAGAGAATTTCAGGACTGAATTTTTCAAGGTTGATCTTCTGGTTAACATTAGGCTGCTTACATTTATCCATTCTTGAGTGGACTCCCAACCTGGAAAACATCAGGGGAGAAGAAACCATGTCATTCCAATCACACCAGTACAGAAATAGGAAAAGCTTTTTGTGAAAAATAAAAATGTGTCTTGCTTAACAGCTATATTCTAGAACAGAGGTAAATGCACCAATGAGGAATGTAAATGAGGGCTATCCTGAATAAAGTCATTTGAAAATCAGGAGGTTCACCAGTTCAATTGCCCTTCTTGCTATTTACACAGCAAGTGAAGAAGAGTTTGCTGGTGCTTAGCCCTTCACTGACTCTGAATATTCTGCTCACTGTATAGATCTAAACACTTAAATACAAATATCTCTCTCAGTCACAAAAGAGAACACACCACGAGCTCTCCAAATTCAGCAAGTGGCCCAGAAACGTTATCATCTGATGATGGCAGTGTTTATCTGAGAGCTCTAAGTATGGAGGGTGGGGAGCCACAAGCAAAGGCATCTTTGAGAGGGAGCACAGCTGCTGCTCCTCCAATTTCCCAAGCAGGAAAAACCCTCCCACCTCTTCCACCAGCCCCAGTGTAATGCTGGGGTAGCCCTCATTGGAAACTGCCCCTCAGCTGAAGGGCCCTGCAGGGATGCTGGACATCAGCCAGTGAGCAAAACCTTTCCCTTCCTCTGCTCAGCATTACTGCTCTCTGCCAGATGACTGCAAACCCTTATGCCTTCCTTTAATGACTGAAAAAGCTGTGATAAACCCGAAGTGAGAGGACTTGGTTGCAGCTGTGGTCAATGGGAATACGTGCTTGATGTTAAAGAAGAATGCAGGGCTAAGTGCTGTGGGTAAAGGCCAACGAACATGAGCACACTCCACACAAAGCTGACGAGGCTGCTGCAATCTGCTCCACTGCTCAGCACAAAGCACACAGCGCACAACTGACAGGCACTAACCAGAAATCAGCCAGCCAGCAATTTATTCTAAACTAAAATGTTCATTTAAGCAAAATAATTCAATCAAAGTTACCACTCGGGATAGGAAATCTCTCAGCCTATCTCTTTAACCATCCCTCAAGCCCTCCCATTCCCACAAACACAAAATACAATGACCTTAAGTGTTACATAACAAGGGAGTTTGAGAAAACATTGGATTAAAACGGAAAGAGCTGAGAAAGTTTGGAAACAATGGCCACCTGCAGCACTTTACTCTTCCCCTCGAACCCATGCAGCACCTCAAGCCACAGCCCACATTGGTTTGCCCTCATCACCATCAGCCCTCTGAGGAGAAGAGAGGCACAGGGTCACACACACAGCTGAGGTTTCATCTTGCCTTTCCGCAGTTTAAGGCCTTTCAACAGGCAGGTTTAATTTCACTGTCCTCTGTGCAGGTGGGCTCTGGCTTTAATCTCATCCTTTCTTGTAGGATGTTCTGGGTAAAGAGGAAAACTGGGGGAAACACAGACCATTGTGCCCTTGACTAGTATATTTCATTTTAAACAGCACCTATGAGTATGGGCTTTTAATTACAGCTCACCTCAGTGATTCACAGAAGAGATTTGGAAGGGACCTTAAACACCATCTCATCCCAACCCCCCTGCCATGGCTAAGGGATACCTTCCACTAGACCAGGTTGCTCAAACCTCCATCCAATCTGGCCTTGGACACTTCCAGGGATGGGGAAGCCACAGCTTCTCTGGGCAACCTGTACCTGGCCCTTGCCACCTTCACAGGGAAGAATTTCTTCCTAACATTCAATCTAAATGTCTCTTATTTTAGTTCAAAAACGTTCCTCCTTGCCCCACCACTATCTGCCCAGGTAAAAAGTCACCCTCCTTTCATATAAGCCTCTTTTAAGTACTGGAAGGGGCTCTAAGAGCTCCCCAGAGCATTCTGCAAGGCTGAACAACGCCTGCTCTTAGCCTGCCCCAGAGGTGCTCCGGCTAACATACTAACAAGCCCAACCCTAAATCCAGGCTCACTCAGCACATAACAAGAACAGGCAAGCGCCTGCTTTCTCATCTTCATTTCCAGACCCCTTCCGGCCAGGACCGGGCTCTGGGCTCGCCCCACCGCGCAGCTCCTCACCCATCCCCGCGCTCCGCTCCCCGCCTCAGCGCGGCCCGGCCGCTCCCTCCGCCCCGGCCGCTCGTAGCGCCGCGCCCGCCCGAGGCGCCTCCCCGCGCCGCCCGCTCCCTACGCGAGGCCGCGGCGGCAGCGCGGCCTGGAGCCGCTCCCGCTCTTACCCGGCGGGAGCGCGCCCAGCCCGGCCCCTCGCCCGCCCGGCACGCCCTCTGCTCGGGGGGCACCGCCCTGCCCCGGGCCGGGAGGGCTCTCCCCGCTCCGGCTTTGCCATCAGCGGCGGGGGAGGCTCGCAGCCGGGGTGGGTGAGGAGCAGCAGAGTCCCGGGCGGGCGGCAGCGCGGCTCCTCGGCTCCATCTCCCAAACAGGAGCCCAAGCGCGGCTGTTTCTCAGGAGGAAAAGGAGCAGAGGAGCCGCCTCCGAGCAGCGGGGCAGCCCGGCAGGACGGCGGTGCTGGAAGGCTGGAAGTTACCCGCGCAGCACTTACCAGCGCTAGCGCTGACAGGGTGGTCGGGAGGAAAAGAGGAGAAAGGCTGTATGGGGATGTGTGGCCACCCGCTGGAGAGGCAGCGCTGGGGCTCCGCGCCCTGGATGCTTTTTGCCGACGCCCTGGGCCGCCTGCCCTGGGAGCCTGAGCCCGGTGCGATCGTCTCACAGCCCTGCAGGGACCGCGGCTCAGCAGTGATGCTCCTCCAGAGCTTGCTTTGCCCTCTGGAACCCATAAGGAGACTCTTCACTTAGTAACCCACCTTGCTGCCCTTTCTAAATCCCCGGGAGACTTGTTACACCCGGCTTGGGTTAGCAGGAGGCAAGAGCCTTGAAATATTAACAGAGTCATAATGAGCATCACTGAGCATCCATTGCAGCATCCCTGGAAACACACAGACGCTTTAGACAGCAAAACAGCATCTAATCTGCACACAGGAGCAGAAAGGTCAAAGCGTATTCATTATTACAGTAAACAGCAGGTGCAAGTTGCTTTTGAGACTTTAAATATTATGGGGATTTTCCTATATGCAGGTTCAGGAGCGTGGCACTCCCCAACCCTTCTGGGAACAAATAGCCAACAATGGAGCATGAGTAAGCAGAAATCCTTTTGCTTTAATATGAGGCTTCCTGCTATTGATTTTTGCACTCTCACATACTCTTCATGAAGCTCAATCCAGTCCTACACCAGAAGTAGTTTTGCTACAGAAATTCAGTGCTATCAGTACTAAGCATTCCAGAACTGATAAGTTGGGAAAATTTTGCTCAAAGCCCAGTAACTGAAAATAAAAAAAAAAACCTTTACTGGTCCATCTTAAGGATATAATAATGTATACATAAGGAATCTTTTCTCCCACTCTAGGTACATGAGAGAATTTGTATGTTAAAGTCATAACTGAAGACAGGGATCTATAATCAGACAACTTTCCTCCTCTCTTTTAATCTACTTGCTTGCTTTCTAAAATGAAGCAATATTACTACAAAATACAATCTTAAGTATAGAAAAAGTCCAGTGCTACTTATAAACAGGAATACAGGACAAAACTCTATAAATCTCTTGAGAGAGAAAAAAAAGAGAGAATGTCTTTTTCAAGCCAAGTCCTGTCATATTGACCCCTAATAGTGGTGTAACAAAATGGTACTTATTGGCTGCCTCATCAGAAAGAAGTTTTACCTAATGAGAAACAGCTGAGATGCAGATGGAAGATTTCTCTGTCTCAGTGCCTCTTCACCCTTTGACTGGCCTGTTTGAAGATCACCTTTACTTAACCAAGATTTTCTGCTATGTAAAAGTAGAGGGAGAGCTGGGGCAAATGAATGAAAGCAAGTGGGCAGCTGGTGAGGTGTGGAGCTGAGGGTGTGGTGGGTTCTCCAGTGCCTGGTCTGGTCTCTCTTGATAGTACAGGGCACACAGTGATGGCATTGCTAAAATTTTATCCTTAGCTCTTGAGACTTTAAAGTTAGTGGGGAGGTCAAAGGTATGTTATAGTCTGAAATGTTAGTGTTTGTAGTAAAAGCCTGAGCAGAGCTTTGCTTTAGTTTTGGCTTTCTCACTGATATTTCCAGTGGTGCTGGGATGTTTTGGTTGCCTTCCTTCTGTTGTTTCTGCATACTCACGCACAAGCCACAAGGTCTACACTGGCTGACTTCTGTGGGCCATAGGTAATTAAAGCATTGAGTTTAAGGGTTGATTCTTTTTAATTTCTTACACACATCACTTTTCACATGTTCTTGAGTGCTTGGATAACACTACCAAAGGAACAGCTACAATTCAGCTCGTGGGGCAAAGTGGTCTCTAAGCAAGGCTTGACCTTTGCATTTCTACCCTGCCAGGCTTTTACTGGAGCTTGCAGCTTCTCAGTGTCACACTCCCCTGGACTCCTGGAGATAAGGCTCTTCCAAATCACAGGAGAGAACAATTCATCACTGAGTGCATGACAGCACAAGAGTCCTAGCTGAAGTAAATGTGATTGAATAGCACGCTTAAGAAAAATGTGATGCTTTTTCTGAAATTAAACTTTCAACTCAGCTTGTGAGCTTCAGGATCCTTCTATGTTTTCTGAAATCTCTTCAAGTTAAAGCAGAAATTTGAGTAGACACTTATGTCTTATGCAAAATAATCTCTCTTTTTTGCTGTTGTTGTTGTTTGGTTTGGTTTCTTTGGTCCATGTAAGATACTTAAAATGAGAACATAGCACTTTCTTTCTTCCTGCATTAGCCCTGCTTTTATGGAGCTAAACTTTTATCAGCTGATCTTCAGCTGCTATTTTTCCAATCAGACTGTATCCTCTGTGCACAGCTGTGGCACCAACAGCCCCAGATGGAAGCATCTGTCTTTAAGGGAATATTGGGCAGTTAAACACAGGAGGTTAAACATCTCATTAAGAGCAAAGTAGTCTTGTTTATGCCCCTGATTTTTTTTTCTTTTGTAGATATATGTTATAACTCTACTATGTGATGGAGCTGGGGAAATGCTGGGGTGTTTGGGAGCTCTTTCCATCATACTGGATGTGTGCAGGGAGTTATCTGGGAAGACTATGCTGAGCCATGGAAGAAACTTCCATAGATTCCATGGGATACCCAGTACTTCTCACCCTGATCAGTCCCAAACCCACATAATTTTGCACTACATCTCACCGTGGTTTTGTCTATCACTGTGCTGGATGCAAGATATTTGTCAATTGGGATGCTAACATTGGTGTGGCAGAGCAGTTGAGAGAAGGCTCTCAGTCAGACATGAGAAGAATTACCCACAGTGATTATGTGGATGATTATGATTAGATTTATTGCTAATAGAGTATCTAAATTAAACAGTGTGGTATGTAAATCACAACACTCTTGTCTATTGCAGTGGTGCACGATGCTGGGACAGCTGGTTGCCCTTAATGAGGTGGATTTCCATGACCTTGGGGACTGATCTGTAAGGGTCATTCTTCTGCTGCTTCTGGCTTGCAGTCCAAAGTCAGGCAAATTTTTGTTTCACTTTCATCACCAGAGGAATTGCAGCCACTATCTGCTACAAGGAAAGAGAGTTGGGAAACTCCAGTAAACAATGTCTGACATAGCCAGTTGGTAAAATGACGTACAGTTTTCTAAGCTTTGCTTCTTTAAACAAAAAATCACTGAAAGGCAAAACCTATCAACTGCTCAATAATGTGTTATTATTGCACCACACACAAGATAATGAGGAAGCATTGATCCTGTTGGAACAGCACAAATACATCCTGACAGACCACAACTACCAGTAATTGTATGTTCACCTACTGACCTCCAGAAATCAGTGTTTTCCAGAGGGGGCTGTGGGGAAACAAGGACATGGTCCTGAGACCTAGTGAAAGGTCTGGCATTTCACTGTGTGAAAGTATTATCAATTATTGAAGAGGAAACCAGACCACAGAACAGGATAAGCTTTGGTCCTGTGTTGTTTTGATATGTGACCTTCCTAAGGAGAATTTGTATTCTTCATATGGAGAAGCATCTTGGAGCCCCAGGCCAGCAGCTGGCTGTGGTGCCAGGATATGAACTGCATTTACCTGTGTTGAATAGGGAAATATATCTATTGTCAAGGATTCTTAGTGCTACATGGAGCTGTGTTGTATAATTTAATTATCTGAGAGTTGTTTTCTTCTGTGACAGGCCCAAAAGCATTTTTTCCTTATCCCTTATAATTTTTAGTTCAATTTATTTGTGTTTATTGTAGACCACAGGGGTACCTGGCCTTTTTTAGTCTCCAGTCCACCAGGATCTGTGGTTTCTTTTCCACTTATTCTCACTAAGGATTGTTTCAGCCCTCCACTACACTTTCCCCTGATTTTTTGCCTGCCTCAAAGCACTTCCACATTGAAAAGCCCATCCTTTCATCCCAAGCCTGACACACTGCTGATCCCTGGTTGTGCTCTTTGTATCCCTTCAGAAGGTTCAACTCCTTTCCCTCAAATCCCCAAATAATCCTTTTTATACTCTTTCTCTCTAAGTTCCTTGCCACAGGTGCTTTTGCTTCCACAAACGCCTATGGCCACAACTGCAATCTTACCCTTTGCTATTTGATCCATCTCCCAGAGCTGGAAGTGTTGGCTGGTATTAGGACATCTCTGCTCTTTTACTGATTTCTGTGGTGTCATTTATTCACAGGTTTTGTCAAGTTGCTTCCTCTTCCTGCCTGAGTCTTACGAAGATGGTGAGGTTTTACAGAGCAGGCATGTAATTTGTGAGTGCTGTGGCTGCTTCCCTCCCAGTAAACATCATAAACCCTTTACATTGACTGATCTCTGTCCTAAAAGCCTTTTCCCACTGCCCTCACAGGAGGGCTATTTAGGACTGCACATTTTGGCCAGCTGGAAGCTTTTTTCTGACGTCTGGCCTAACTGAACACGCATCTCCTCGGTTTCCTGCTGCTTGTCTTAAGTTTCTGCATCTCTCCTGCCTCCATGGCAACATTTTCAGGCTGTCATGGAAGCATTGCTTTGCTCTCATTTTGCTCAGCTAACCATGACAGGCTCTTTGAACGTCTGGTTTTCTGTTCCCCTGGCCAGCCCTTTGCTGCATTCACTGTGGTCAGAGGTCTCTTTCCTGTCAATGTACAATGAGCAGTATGCTCACCACTCCAGGCAGAGCTTGTTAGAGATTGTTATTAAAATGATCTGTTGGGGAATAACTTTTCTGGTATATAATTCAATTTTATCTCCCTTTCTTGTGGCTAGTAACACTCCAGTGGCTGTCTGGCTAGCCAGTGTACAGACAATAATGAGTTTCCCAAACAAAGCCTTTCCAAATTGCTGCAAAATTCCTGATTAATTCTTGGCAGTAATTTTTAATCAAACCTGGAGCGTGTGCTTTGGGTAGTCAGCAGAAAAGCTGATCTTTCCAAAATTTAGCCATTTCACCTTGCTCTAAACCACTGAGGCAGAATCCTGGCTTTTTTAAGTGTGAGAGAATTGGGAGAAATGCCCCCCAGGTAAGAGCACCTGTAAGGGCATGGTAATGCCTGTAGTGCTTAGGGGGGATACTTTCTTCTGGGCAAGGCTGTCCCCACTGTGCAGACACTCTGTGAATATTTCTGCAGCTCAGTTCCTCTTCCCAAAAGAGTGATGTGCAGGAGGTGTGAGAAGACTGCAAAAAATTTGATACAGTGATAATGTCAGCACACAGGAAAGTGGAGACTTACCCTAAAGCATTAATTAAATGTTTTGATGAAATGCTTGCAAAATACTTCACGACGCTTCTTTAGATGGAAATTGCTGTAGGAATGTACAGCATTGTTAGAAAATAATTTCAGGTGATTGTATCTGCATCCTGTAGCAGTTGAAGTTCTCACTATGGAAGCAGGGCTTGAATGACAGCCAAGGCAGTAACATCAGGATTATAGATACAAATTGCTGCAGACACACAGACAGAGACAACTGAGATTCCTTCAGGACAAAAGACTCTCAATAATTTTTTTCAGCATTATGCAATCTATTCAATACCTTCTTTTTCTAGATAAATCTGATTTGGAGCATTCCCTGCAGTCTAATTGGCATGAATGTCCTCAGTGCTCAAATTAATTTTGTCCTAGTAGGGTGAACGTTTATCTCTTACTTGTCCAGCCAATGCAGCATTACAGGTTAAAACTCAAGTAATTTTTGTTGCTGTTAAATAACCAACATTGCAGCAAGATAGATAAAATGGCCCCTTTTTGATAATCCTGTTTTCCATGTAAATCCAAACTAGGAAGGAGATTGTCTTAGATGAGAGCAAATTGGGAAGAGCTCTCAGGCTGTCTGATCTCTCTTGTCTGCTTTGCAAAAAAAGAATCAGATTAATGAACGTAATCAGATTAAGGCTGAAGAAGGGAACATATCTGGGGGGCATCAGAACTCTGCTGATACCAACAAGCTCTATGGAAAATCAACATTAAGGGCCTAACATTGCTCTGAAATTTAATTTAATGGCAGCAAATAATGGGTTTCAAAGAAGTCCTGAGTAGTGGCGAGAGGAGCCTGGACTTCCAGAGGGCAGAAAGACTTGAGTGAGCTGGTGAGTGGCTCTAAGACCCTGGGTTTGGGTGAAGGTTGCTTGGGGTGATGGTGACTTCCAGAATCCTTTGGCACCCTGGCTCACAGCCAAGCAGTATGGGCCCTCTTTGGGCACAGGGTTTGGTGCAGTTAAATCTACCTAAAACCATCTCTGCTCGCAGTCTGCTGTGTTTTGTACAGAAAAACAATGCTGAAAAAAGGAGAATATACCTAGAACAGGCAGAGGCAGATATGGCCAAGATTCAGAAGTACAAGAATGGGAATGACAAAAAGGAGACATATCTGGAAAAGGAGGGGAAATATGGGAAAAACAGAGTTAGAAAGAGGGCATGGAAGGGAAAATTAATTGTAGCTCCTTAATGTTGATTTTCCTACTCCCTCCAGCAAACCAAGTGCAGCAATGTAATGTGGGTCCTGACGTAGAAGAGGCATTTTAAGCTTTCTAAGAGAAAGCAAGAAAGAAATGGAAGAGTGAACCTGAGGGAGAAAGGAGGTCAAGAACTTGATGGGAAAGGACCTCATTATGGTTTCTCTTCAGATCCATTTTCTATTTCTTCGGTGCCAACTGTATTTTTCAACAAATAAAACAAAATTGGATTTTTAAATTCTGCTGGTTGTTGCAGATTCCCAGCCTGTGCTGGCATCGCTGGGTTTCTGCTTTCCAGCATGAAGTATATCTCTTTCTGAAAATGCCCTGTTTTTTTTTTTTCTTGGTGCAGTTATTACCTTGTTTGATTTTGAAGTTCTCAGAGACACTTTTCTGGGGCAACAATGGTCTGTTTGATGCAAGGTATTCAAAATCAAAAGGAAAGAGGAATGTAAGAAATAAGAAATCCAAGACCTGAAATGCCCAGTTTTCTGAATTTTTGTTAATGTCTGGATGATTTGTCTAAGAATTAACAAGTTCTAATAGATGTTTTGTCCCTGCTTGTGGTATTTATAAATTATACCCCCATGTGTCCTTTCTAGATTTATTAAGCTGTGAATGCATATTGTAGATGTGGCCTTTCAGCTAGGGTGTGTAAGGTCTCTACTCATCACTGCTTTTCTTGAATTTTTTTGGCATTCCATTGTCTTGGAAACATCTCTGGCTCTGTAAAATGTGGTTCACATCAGTTGTTGGGATCAAACACCGATGCACAAACAGATCCATATGACAGAGTTGTTTTTATGTTTGTTTTCATACACAGCAAAGCTAAAATTAAAGGGACAGATGGTGGGGTGTCTGTTGTCTTTTCTGTGTCTCCCATATTCTGCTGAATGGAGGTTTAGTATATCTCAAAGAAGAATTTCCTCTTGGGAAGGGTGAGACAATTAGATATGAACAAAAATCCCTGAGGGGAGCTACTGGGTTATCACCCCTGGTTGCCATGAAAGAATGGGAAGGCAATGATGTGGGATGTGGAAAGGTCTGGTGTCAGTGGTAGGTGCTACAGGTCATCTCACAGGGTCTGCACACTGCCAGGGGTTTGAATTGCACAGGAGCAGGTGACTCCAGCTGGTTCCCAGGTGATGCAAGAGGTGCAAATCCAGGCAGATCCCTTGTCAGCCGCTGAAAAGTTGTGTGTGTGTGAAATTTCTGGGCTTAATCTGCATTACAGTGTGTGTGTGCATGCGTGTAAGCTTTCTGCAGAGCTCTAGAGCATGTGTGTCATGTGGGGTGAGGCCAGAAAAGCAGATGTCCTGACCATGCCCCTCCTACTCGGGGATTAGAGATGCTCAGGGGACAGCAGAGAGAAGCTGGGACACACTTCCCTGACTCACTGCCAGAGACAGCAGCAGCTTCTGCAGGTTCAATAGGCCTCTGCTCTTTGGTCAAATAAACCCCTGCAGCTCCATTTCCAGCAACCATCCCCTTCTTTTGGTTAACCAGAGAGGAGGAGGATGGCCTATGCTGAGGAAGACAGGTAAGGTGCTGTGAAATAGGGGGTGCACGGACGTCCAAGCTGGATGGGACTAACAAAATTACATCTCTTTTCTTCACCTTGTTTCCTTTCTACTGGGCACTCAATAAATGTCAGACAAAGGCTGCTCAGAAGCAAACATCTTATTACTGGAGAGCAATCTGGCCATCTGCCTGTGCAGGTGCTGGTATTATGAAATATGGCAGCGAGTAGGTGACCTTGGGAGAGGTTATGGGCCAGAAGAGGCAAATATCTCCTGTGGAGAGGCACAGACTGTGAATACTTATGGCCATGTGCCCCCAAACATAATGCTTTAGCTGTTTAGTGGGATACGTCTGCTTTTTTTGCATAGATTTGCTTTCAGCCAACTTAGAAGCAAATAAGAGTGTGGTTTTTTTCATGCCATAAAAGATCTGTCACCGGTGACAGTCCTGTGTTTTGCAACAGATGTGTTTCTCCAGTGGATGACAGCAATCACAATAAAGGGGATTGTGTTTTCAGCTGATCCTGTGATTTAATCCAAAGCGATGCTACCGAGCACTATTATTAGGTGTGCATTGTTAGAGCAGCTAGAGGGGCCTTTGTGCTCCATGTATTAATTCAGGCTGTCAAAAAGCTTGCACAGGCCTTGTGCTCTTGCAGTTCCAGGCTGAACACTCTGCTGGGTGACCCACGGGTCAAACTCCCCCTTTGCTCCTGCTGAGCAGGTATCTCCCTTGCATTCAGAAATTATCAGTGCTTGCCAGTCCCTTTGATGTCACCGGAAGGTTTCTGAAAGCGAAATACTGCAAGCAGATTAATTTTGGCATCGCTGTGCTCTCAGCACTGGGGACAGCTCTGATGTGCCCAAAGCCTTTGGGAAGGACAGGGCTCTGCCAGGCCCCTGTGCACTTGCTGGAGCCCCTTTCAGGCAAGGAAACATATGCAGCACTGGAGATTTACTTCTTTGGTTAAGAAGTATTTTAATATCTTCTGTTTAAAAGGGGAAAAAAATCCACCATAACTTGGCATAGCTCAGTCAGTCCTGATATCCTCTGCAGACATTGAATGGGTTCCATCCCACATTCCTAAAATTTCTGAGGATATAGGAATAATATCCATTCTCTAATGTTATTTTGCAATGGTTTTTGCTCTTCAAAAAAACCAAAAACTCAAACAAGCAGTATTATGGTCACGAGGAAGAGCAGATCCTGGTGACCTTGTTCTTTTCTCCTGCCTGCCACAGGTATGTCAAAACCTTGGGCATTACATATAAATTCTCTTGGTTTCCTTGAATTTCTAAACAAGGATTACAGTTATTCAACAGAGAAATTGGGGGGAATTGTTCATTAATGTATGTAAAGCACTTTTAAAGCTTTTGTCTGCGAGCAAGTGATAACGTAGTCGACTGTAGTCTTTATTAATGTCATTTTCACAGCTCCTGCTTATTTCAGGAGCTCATGATACACTTAGAAAATTCAGTATGTGATGGTAAATAAACTCTCTCATTTCCAAACTTTTCCTTTGAAAAGTACTTCAGCTAAGTATGATTCTTCATTTTAATCTATGCGTATGGAAGTTATTTCTTCCCACTGGATTGCAAGTTTATGATATTTTTGGGTATTTTTGACATTGCAGTTTTTAACTAGGACTGTAAGTTTGCTGTATTTTATGCTGGATAGGACTTAGAGTAGCAACTAGACTGTCAAGAGGCTAAATGCTCACAGAAAACACCTGTGCAGTAACTACTGACCCTGTCAGTATAAAGAGAAAGCATAGAATTGAGAACCTTTGTTTCAATATCTGGTACTTTAGTTGGAGGAACCAGTTGTACACAGTCAAATCCTCTTAGTGGCCTGAAACCTCCTGCAGTGAGGAGCGCCTCACCTCTGAAAGCTTTTATGTCTGTCCTCTAAGACTGCTGAGAGCAGCATCACAGCATTACTAGGGTTTACACCTCTGGAAAAAAAAGACTTGACAAAAAAGAACCAAAAGAAACATTCCTGGATAGATAGTGACTGCTCATCAGCACCTCCAGTCAATTTTACATCACCCACAGCCTCACAGTATCTGATTTTCTCACCTCTCAATAATGAGATCAACTTTTCATAGAGAGGACTGCTGACCCTGCCTGTGGGTTCACTCCAGGATCCAGTCCTCTACCATGTGCAATCATTAATTCTGCTCATCAATGGTAATGATTGAGTTGCTTCCAAGAACTATTAGTACCTCTGCTTTTGAGGATAGTTTCCAATCAACCTTGATATTGACTTTCAGAAAGTCTCTGCACTGTCCTATTGAAAACAGGATTATAGGATTATTTTGCTATTGATTGTGTTTCAAAACTGTGATTAAGGCATCTGAATACTGGGCCAAGAGGTTAAAAGTTGAACTCTTCTCCTTTCCCATGAGACAGATGTACAACAGGCACTGTAATGCCAGCTTCTATCCCTCCTTCAGGCAATGGGGCTCCCTGATGGATTAGACTTTTTTTAACTGAGGTATTTGCCGAGTCCCCCTCTTAAATCACTTTAAACTCTGGAGCCCAAATTCCTGGTTTTCACTTGTTTTGGTGGAGACTGATGTCATTGGGCCTCTTGGGCTGCAGGTGTGATCCCATGCCCACTCTGTGGGATGAGTAAGATCTCCATGTTTATCTTCTGTACTGAAGGCACGAGGCATCAAGAGGGTGGGTGTCTGACATGTGGTACCAGCCTAGATGGAAGTGGTGGGAGCTGATGGCACTCAGCACTTACAGAGATTGCCTTCTCCATCTCTGTAGATGATGCTTGACCCATGTCTCAGAAGTTCACCTGAATCTTTACCTACTGCAGATGACAGTGTCTACTCCTTCATCAGCACAGCATTCCAGATCTGTTGTTCAGGTGTCTTCAGAACTCCACACATTTGTATTTCCTCATCACAGGCTGGACATCCCCATGCACACTCATATAGGTTGGAATTTCTCAGTCTAATTGCGCTTTTCCCTTTCTTCAGGAACTCAGGGGAGACCAGAGCCCATCAGGAGCTGGAATGGTTATGCCTTGTGACATTTCTGTGATCTAGGTATCATTAGCCATTCTTCATCTACAGAAAGAAACCAGCCAAGAGGATTCAAATGATTTCCCTGTAGTCAGGGGTAAAATACATGAGATTAAAGCGATGCATCTTCAATAATAGCAGTGAAGCTTCTATTATTATAGTCTTAATGAAATTTCTTTTTCCCTGCACCTTTTATCCTTTGAAGCTTGTTCTTTGAACGGGCTGGTAAGTCTCCCTGGCCTGTTCTCCTCCTACAGAAGCAGCTATGAGGCGTGCCAGGAAGGGCTGGTAAGTCTCCCTGGCCTGTTCTCGTCCTGCAGAAGCAGCTATGAGGCGTGCCAGGAAGGGCTGGTAAGTCTCCCTGGCCTGTTCTCGTCCTGCAGAAGCAGCTATGAGGCGTGCCAGGAAGGGCTGGTAAGTCTCCCTGGCCTGTTCTCCTCCTGCAGAAGCAGCTATGAGGCGTGCCAGGAGGCAGCAGAGTGGCTGCGTGCCCGCGCTGCCCGGCGGCCCAGGGTCGCCATCGTCTGCGGCTCCGGGCTGGCAGCTCTGGCTGATGTGCTGGACAGCAGGACAGTCTTCCTGTACGAGGACATCCCCCACTTCCCAAGGAGCTCAGGTGAGCACAGCTCAGGCCATCAGCACCCCAGCCACCAGCAGCCTGCAGCACAGCCTCACACGGGGATCATTCAAGCCTGCAAACCAATCCCACGCTGGCGAAATGTGTGTTCACAGTAAAAAAACATAAATATCGTAGCACAGATATAGGTATTTGTGGCCACAATTCTCTTTACAGAGAAAAGCTAAGCACAATTTCCCAAGAATTTCCTCTAGGAAAGGCAGCAAGAAAACCTCAGAGAAAAAGGGAAAACAGTTCTTATCTCTGCTTGCTGCTCCTGTTGTTTTGCACCTGTGGAATGAGTTATGGAGATTGTTTACCCAAAGTGATTTGTCAATTAGATTCTGCTGAAAACTGTTTTGTTTCCTTGGCCAATTGGAAAAAGTTGTGTCCTGACTATTGGGAGATAGTCACAAGTTTTCTTTGGTATTCTGTAATACTTCTATAAAAATTCTATAAAATTTTATGGTATTCTATAATAATTCTGTAATATAAGTATAGTATAGCTGTAATGTAATATAGTATAATTTTAATAAAGCAAGTGTTCAGCATTCCAAAGCCTTAGAGTCAGATGCCAATCATTTCCTTCATTGGGGGCCCTACTTTTCAATAGGTATTTATTTGTTTGTTTGTTTGTTTGATTGATTTCCAGCTCCTGCTTTTGCAGTGCTTGGCCCTGCAGTAAAGCAAAATCATCAACAAACAGATCCCTCTAGAGTCAAATTCCTTGAGACCTGTAACTAAAATGCCGCTTTGTTAATTTCCAGTGTCAGGGCACGTTGGCAGATTGGTGTTTGGGGAGCTGAATGGACAGTCCTGCGTGTGCATGCAGGGACGATTCCACTCCTATGAAGGCTACTCTCTCAGCACGGTGAGCTCTCCTTAAGGAAAATATTCACCATGGGGAGAGGTATTTAAAAGCTGCAGAAGTGACTGCTTGCCTTGCTATCTAGCTGCAGGATGTTAGCTCTTGCAATGAACTTACAGTGCTCTCGAAATGAGTCTTTCTTAGATTTCAGATCTGCCCCCAGAAAATAAAATTGGGAGTTCAAACCAAGAAGTAGTTGGCTTCTGCTGGGTGAAGGTGATGCTGCACAGCCACACAAATTGGCTGACCCTGCTGCTCTCACAGAGGGAAATAGTTTATCATATAAGGCAGATTAATTTACATGCTTTAACTTAGTCAGTTTAATCATGATTTAAATCAACAGCGAGAAGACTTCGATAAGAATAATCTATTTCAATCTTCTATTGCATTTATATAGTTTAAAGCTTTCTTTTTCCCTAGAAAAATTCCCAGGCTACTGCAAGCAGCTATAACTTCCCAGATAACATACTGGGATGTGTGGAGATTTATCTTACCTACCATGCACATATATATTTTTCTGCTAGAAAACAACAATAGTATTTATTTATTGGCTCTTTATTTTTTTTTTTTTTTTTTTGTATTTGGATAACTCTGTGATTTTCCTTTTTTGCAATGAGGTTATTTGCATTTGGATATAAACTGTAATTTTTGGCACCACCCAACTTCTTATAGAAAACAGCTATTTTAAAACCATTCAATACAAAGTTAGCTTTATCAAGATGTGTTTGTCTATTAAAATTAACTTACTTCTTAAAGAAGTGGTGCCCATTACTAGGAAATATTTTGCTCACAGTAGCATTTCATTGATAGCAGGTATCATCCAAATTCCTTTGTGACTCCTCAAAATCAAACTTCTCTAAGTTTTATTTCTCCAGCTCCCAACTGTTCCTTAGCTTTGGATTACTCTCCAAGTCCATGTGCCTAAGTAGTTACTTCAATCAGCACAGTGGCTTGATCTCTGCAAGACCTTGGCAGTGAGCAAAAAACTATCTGCATATTTTTTCTGTACCACCTTTATTTGACCTTAGTGCAACTGTAGGAAATGTGGTCTTGGGTTTTAATGAGAGATTTTTTTTCATTGCAAGATTATGTTTAATTTGCTTAAAAAGCATTAACATTCTATTTAAATTAGAGGAATGTTTAAAATTGCAGAAGGTTGTTTTGTCTCCATATGTAGACTCTTTGCATCCACAAATTGTGATACTACAAATGCAGTAGCAATGGCTGTCTGCTGACTGTGACACACTTTGCACATTGGCTTTTGGTTCTTGCAGGTCACCTTTCCCATCAGGGTGTTCTTTCTCCTGGGGGTGGAGATCTTGATTGTCACTAATGCTGCTGGAGGACTGAATCCCCACTTCCAAGTGGGGGACATCATGTTCATAAGGGATCACATCAGCTTGTTTGGCCTGGGAGGGCAGAACCCCCTGCGTGGACCAAACGATGAGAGGTAAGAAGGCATTGGCTCCATTGTTACCAATTAATCCTTTCTTCCTCCAGCCATGGGCTGGGACTGCCAGTTGTGCCTACTGACAAATGTCTACTGAGAGGCAGAGTTTGGCTCCAGGTAACCTCAAGGGAAGAGTTACAGCAGGAGCTGTGTGTGCCGTGCCACCTGCCCTGCCTTCCCTTGGCTGTTGCTTACTTGTACAAGCCTACAAGGAGCTTACACACAAACCCCCAGAAGGTTTTGTTTTGTACAAGTAGGCTTCTGATCCTTCTCCTGACACGACCAGCTGTACCATCTGCTAAAGACATCCACTGCTCTTCTTCTTATCACTCCCTCTTGCTGTTGGCTCCTCTTAACTGAGCAATCAGTGAACTGTGCTGTCCCCAGCCTGGGTTTATCAACAGCCATTTCTGGTGTGATGGAATGGGTACAGCAGAGGCCAGGCAGTAACTGGAGGGCAGAGCAAAGATGAAACCTCTAAATTTCCTGATTACCACTGCTGTATCCAGGTCTCCAAAGTGGAGTGCCTCTGTATTCACTGAAGGCATTGCTCTGATGAGAGGTGGTTGTCTTGGCAGCTTCTTCAGAGACCTTGAGATCTACAAGAGCCACCTGCTGCTGGCTGAACTGGGAAGTCAGCTTTCCTGTACCGGCTGTGTAGCAGAATCTTTACCTTACTGAGAGTGCAGAGAGGAACTTCTAGCATATTCTCACCCCTGAACTGCAGTTGCCACCAGATTTGGATTTGCTTTGAGCAAGATGCTGGACTAGATGACCTCAAGGTCCCTTCCAAAATGAATTTATGATCCCCAAATCCTTCCAAGACACCATCAGACTGGTGAGGTGGAAGGCCCTTTGTGAAAAATGGATGTGTTTGCAGGGCAGGCATCTGGATTGACCTCAGATCTTCCCAGAGAGAAAGTTCTGCTGAGAGTAAGGTGCCCTGCCTGGCTTTCAGTCAGCTCCTTCCTGATGTTACAGCAGACCTGGCTCTTGCTTCTGAAAGGATCTGAAAGGTGCTGGCAGCTGCCTCAGGAGAAATAATCACTGTGCTGCGATTCCATGGCAAGAGGACAGTACCCATCTGAAGTGGAACATCTTTACATTTTTGTAGGTATTGCTGTGGGTTGGAGGAAAGTGATCAAAAGCAGAGAAGCTACGTGGAGTGTTTAAAGCTCTCTGGGCTTGCATAATTGCTCTGGAGCAGGAGGAGAGGCTCCAATCAAACAACTGCATCTGGACAGTGTTCAAAGGCAGCATAGCTGCCTCATTGCCTCCCCAAAGCAGCTGCTTGGTGAAGACTGCAGTGCTCTGGGAGGTGACTTCTGTACTGCTGACCAAGGCATCAAAATGGGCAAAAGGTCTTTATGAATCAGGTTTCAAAGTATTGCAGAGATTTAGCTTAGCAAACTCCTAAAATCCTGTCCAGCTGAGCTACCAGGAAGGATTTATCTAAGCACAACAGAGCAAAACTAGAGGCAATGAAGTGATGTGGAAATAATATTTTTTTAATAAATTAGAGATTGGGCTTCTGCATTGCTGGCCATCCTTCAGAAAAGGGAAGCAATTTTCATGGTGATGAATACTTATTACCTTAGACCAGAAGGGGAAGTTTGTTTTTATTTATGTAATATTTAGTGTTTATAAAAACAAAATAAGCCACCTACTGCCCTAAGCATTCAGCTGGAAGAACATGTAAACAAACAGAAGCTATAATAGCATAAATGAGGGACCTGGTCCACTCCCACTGATCTGCATTGGTGAACATGGCTGGGAGTTTATTTTCCAGGTCTCCTCAGTGGCAGCATAACAGTGTTTGCCATCTACTGCTGCAGGATTCACTCCAGCAGGATTCACTTCAGCAGGAGCAGGACTGAGCTGCTATTTTAAGACCAAAAGCAAGAGATCCAGTCTTGAAGCAGAAGATGAAAGCTACCTAAAATATGGCCCTGGAGCTCCAAGATGTAAAGTAGCTGCCTGCTGTGATGGGCCTTAAATATAGGGACTGATGCTCCATCAGGCCAGGCTCAAACCTCCATCCAGGGACAGCCTGAGGGACTCTGTGCCTCAGAGCAGCCACTGTCTGGTGGGGAATGTTTAAAAGACATCATGAGCAGTTACTGAGGAGAGAGAGATGTGGCCATCAGTGCTCCCTAGAGACAGGAGCCCTTGAAAGACCATTCCAGAAGGGTTCCTGCAGAAGGGAGGTAGTGCCAGACCTTCCAACAGTCTTGGATGACTAGATCTAGCAGGACTGTCACTCCCAGGTAGGTGCCCCATTCCTGGAAAGATTCAGGGTCAGGTGGGACAGGACTCTGAGCAACCTGTTCTAGCTGAAGATATCCCTGCTCACTGCATGGGTTTTGATGAGATGGCCTTTGAAGGTCCCTTCCAACCATGACTGATGGTAGAATTACCTGATTATAAGAGTGGAATGAGAGAGATTGCATCCATGGCAGGTCTGCCCTCAACACTTCCTTTTTCTCTAAAGAATGACCACGCCTGGACTCTGACAGAGGGAACAGAAGCACGATCACACAGCTGTGCCCTTTTCTGCCTTTCAGGTTTGGAGTGAGGTTTCCCTGCATGTCAGACGCTTATGAACCAGATCTGCTCAGCCTGGCCATGGAGAGTGCCCAGGAGCTGGGGCTGCTGAGCTTCACCAGGGAAGGAGTGTACTGCCTGCAGGCTGGGCCCAGCTACGAGACCGTCGCCGAGTGCCGCCTGCTGCAGGCGCTGGGAGCCGACGCTGTGGGTGAGCTGCCAGCCCGGGCTGCCAGGGCTCTTGGAGCACATGGATTGGACAGTTAATTCTGCTCAAGGCTGACTTGCTTCGGTCTTTGACTCTCTGAAGTCTCCTGGGGCTGGAGAAATGAGCTCTGTGTATTTCTGCTTCATTCTGCAGTGGCTTAGTGCAGCTCCTGGGAGGATCTGCACAAAGTCCCTGTGCTTACAGCTGAGCAGGACAGGGATCCCAGCACAACTTTGTGTTTATTCCCCAAACACAAAGCTTCTCATGCTCAGATGGCTCCATTTCAGGAGGACTGAGTGGGGCTCAATAAAAATGAAGTCTTTTTATAGTATTTTTCTTCTAACTGTGACATTGTAAAGATTTTCACTGTGCTTTTTCTCTACAAACCAGCCTTCCTTATGAGTCTTGTTTAGGGATGGTAATCATGGATACCTTCCCAACTGTGTAAAAGAAAAGTAAGTGCCATGATCCATATGATTTCTCCAGCTAGGATTCCTTCCATGACCCCTGGCTCATGGAAATATGTATATTAACACCTGCAGATTCGCTGTGTGTGAGGAAAGGAGCTCAGCTCCTTTCAAAGCCATTTTTATTTGCAGTAGCTTTTTGAGCCAAGGAAGAGCCAAACTGATATGACACAGCACATCAGTACTTCCTTAGCAAGTCTGCAAGCAGTCTGACACATCTTGAGGAGGGAGCTGTGGCACAAGGATCAAATGCAGGAGGTTTATTGTGCTGAGCAGAGTTGTAACTGTAGTCTGCAGCTATTTGAGCCTTGTACATATCACAGCCTTTAACTATTACAGAGTTCAGACACAGAGCTGGGGGGAGTGAGACAACGGCGTGTGCTTGGAGGCAGGATCGTGCAGCCTTGGAGAGATCTTGTTTTGGTGTAAATCCTGACTCATTCTGGTCCTTCCTCTCCTCCTGCAGGCATGAGCACTGTCCCAGAGGTAATTGTAGCCAGGCATTGTGGCCTCCGAGTCCTTGGGATCTCCCTCATCACCAACAAAGCGGTGATGAGCTACAGCAGCCAGGAGAAAGCCAACCACGAGGAGGTGCTGCGCATCTCGGTGCTCCGCGCTGAAGCCCTGCAGAAACTGATCTCACACCTCCTTGGCAAGCTGGGGGAAAGCTCAGACTCTCTATGACCTCCAGCCATCAATCCTTCATAGCATAACCTGTGTGAACACTACCAAGTGTTGGGGGAGAGCTGTTGGTGGACTGTCCCTTTCTGTCTGGATTTTGAATTGACCTTTTGATCTTTGTGCTTTATCTGATCAGGTGCAGAGCTTCACTTTGAATTTTGCCGGGATGATCCCCTCACTACAGTCAGTGACCAAAACAGCTTACTGGCACTTCAACACATTCCCAAACCCCCGTGTCAGCAGAGCCCCAGAGACTGTGACCTCCACCTGCTCTCTTGGGACACCCTCCTGCCCCAAATCTCTGCTCCCCATTGCACATAAGCAGGTCAAGGGTTGGTCATGGGGCTTGGTGCCTGCTTCGGTAGAGCCTGGTCTGAAACCAGAGGAAGCCCACAAAAAGACTGTGTTTTGGATACATGAAATGGGCCAGGCTAAAGATGAGATCTGCCTGGAACAAGCAATGGTGCAGAGCAGGTGAATTGCAATTGATTTTACAGCTTGGAAAACCCCTGCATTGCCATGGGGTTGTGGGGCTTCCCCTCCCAGAAGGTCTCCCAGAAATCCCACTCTTTCCTCATCCTTGGCACCTCATGACCAGCTGCAGAGCTCAGTTGCTGTTTGCTACAGTGCAGAACATCCCCAGCACTCCTCACACCTCCCTATTCTGTTTCATTGCCCAATTTAGCAGGACATGAAAATTCAGCTCAGTATAAGGCAAGGCTTACCTGTGCACCATGTAAACATCGCCAAGCTGGAAACAGAATCCAGCTCTATCTCTCCCTGGTTTTGGTCAGTTTCTGGATGTCTTGGAGGTCAGTGTCTTCAGCACTGCAGACTGGTTTCCTGTTGGTGCCCAAAGACAGAGAAATCTGTTTGATCCCATGTTTCACATGAGCTTTGCTGCTGTCCCTTTGCAGCAGATTTTGGAGCAACAACGGTTTGTGGATTTTAGCAATGTGAAATTACAAGGGAGATATTTTGAAACAGATATGATATTTTTCTGAGACTTTTTTGGTCCTCTTACATAAAGCAAATGAACCAAACAGTGACTAAAGGACAAACAGGAGAGGTTCTCCCTTACCAGTGCTGATGGTCTGTCAAGAAAGGGGGAACATTCACCAGAATGGTGCATTATTCGTTGTTCCTCAAAGGTCAAGCTGAGCTGTGGATGCAGCTGGATGTGAAACAGTGACAGTAATTATTAGATAACCTTTTTCCCTTCATTTATCTTGTAGTTCTCTATAAAGCCCATCACTGTCATAGCTAAATGTTTTTAGGTGACTCAGTGGTCTGAACTGAAGACACCCATCCAGTCATGGAGAGCTCCCAACCTGCCTTCCTAAATTTAGCTGACCAGTTGTTTACCAATGACACTTGCCCTCTGTCACAGCCCTCAGCCTTCCATGACATTTCTTCCATTTTTTTCCAGATGGGTATTTGCTTGAAGCCTTTCATGCTGCAATTACTGGTGTCAGCTGCAGTATTCATGGTGCAGCTGTTGCCACCAGGAGGAACAGTTGTGCTGTGAATGTTTTCCATTACATGGTAGCACTTCAGGTGTAGGGGAGCCCTTGGGGTGGCCCCTTGTCTCCTCCTGGACAACGTTACCTGTGGTCAGCCCTGAGAAATACCTGTCCAGCCTGGTCTGGAGGATTTGTACAAGGGAAGGGATTCATTGCTTGTGCTTTTCTGGCAGAGTCACTTGTTCAGCAGCTCCTGGCACTTGGAGGAGCCCTCAGAGACAGCAGCTCTTCCCATTCTGTGGGTCTGACTGTCAGGATAGTCTCTGGGACCAGTTCTGGTGATGATCTGCAAGGGGAGAGAGGCTCCAGCTCCATCTTTCACAATGCTGTTCCCTTTCCAGATCAAGCAGGAGTGAAGTGCTTGTCAAGGGGGACAGCACAAGCAGGGAAATATGAAAAGTGGCAGATGTGCAGAGCAAGAAGGAGCCACTTCTACCTGCTCCCTTTTCAGACTTGTCCCAGTATGAGCTTGTTACAGGGCAGCGAGAGAGCAGATAATTTCCCCTGCCTAGAAAATGGTGCTTCACATTCATCTAATTAATACTTGGTAAATACAAAGTCTCTCAAGTGGGAGTGGAAGGCAGCTGTGCAGTGTGCTGTAGCTAGCAGCAGCCAGAGTAGCTAAGGCTGGGATTTCAGCAAACTCCATTAATTAATCAGAGTCAGGCTGGGCTGGGATGTGAAGGGAAGCATCCAAAAAAACCTGCTGTTGTGCTGGTACTTCTCAGGCAGGGTTTGAGATGATGAGGAGCTTGGCAGCAGCATCTGTTTTCAGCAGGCCAGGTCTGCTCCTCTCTCCAGCTGCACCGGAGGCAGATACCGTGCTCTTGTGTCTGAATACAGCTGAAATGCAACTTAAAATTGAACCTGAAAATCACCCTACAGTTAAATCTTCAGCAAATTATGTCTGTTTAAAAAAAAAAAAAATCTAAATTGCATCTGAGCCCTTAAATAGTTTGGGGCTCTTCTTTCAGCTGGCCAGAGTTGGCTTGGATGGCCCATACTTTGCACGTACATCCTGGTTTTTGTACCTGTCCATGATAAGAGGAAGATGCCCTGGGCACTTGGGAAAGAATCTTATTCATTTGCAGGTGAGAGGAGAAATACAAAACAGAGTGAGCTCATCTGGCTTTTTAATGCGATTTTGTGTTCTTTTACTGCTGATGAATTCCAAAAGTCTGAAATACAGTGATACAAGATGGGAAAGACATGTGGGAAAGGAACTGTGAAGGAATAAAACCTGCTGTGATCCTGAAAACTGTGGTTTTGTTTGCTGTGCCAATGCCACTGGTTAGAAAGAAGGGAGGTGCTTAACTGCTCCCCTTACATCCAACTGCCAGGCTGGAGGGTGACCCAGAGAAACCACACAGAACCACAGAACCACATCCCTGGGGGACAAGAACTCAAGCTCAGGATAAGCAGGACCAACATTTGACCAGCACTTGGCACAGGTATTTCTTACTGATCTCACTAGGCTGACAAACTTATGGCAAAAACACCAAGAACCAAAGTAGCTCAGCTTAACTTCTGAGCAGCTGGGAAGCGCAGTGGGCTGTGGTAATGCCAGAGCAGCAAGTCATCTATGCTGGAGGCAGGACACAGCTCCCTTCATGCTCTGCCTTTTGTGCAGTGCTTTTGGTGGTTTCTGGCAACATCCATGGCTGAAATGACAGCCTCAGCTTTCTTCGTTCCTGTACTCTGTGCCACTTACCTGCTTCTGAAGTCCAGGGCATTGTGTTCATAGAGATACACTGAAAGATGCACGAAAAGCTACCTGGCAAGGGGTAAAAGAGCCCCAAAGACAAGATGATCCTTGCTGCCTCAGTGCTGTGGCTGGCACTGAGCCCAGGTGCTGCCTGATTAGGGAATGCCACCAGCACAGGCTGTCCCATGTGGCTGTACCCATGGCAAAGGGACACATGGAACACCTGTGTCAGTGCAGGGCAGAGCTGGCACAGCTCCTCCTTTACTCACTCACAGCCATGGACTCATGAGCCAGCCCGTCTCATCCTCTGTGCCAGCCTTTTCTTTTTCCTTGCTCATCAGTTCAGAGAAAACTTTCCAGATCACAGGATCCTGCTGTTTCCAGTCCCCTGGAGGAGACAGAGGTGTTATATTGATGCCTTCATGAGAGATTCACATAAAAGTGTGAGGCCAAGAGGAGAAACCTCTGCCACAGCCCTTGGCTGGACCATACCATGAGTGCTTAAGTAGAGATCTCTGCTATTATCTGAGAAACAACCCTGTGACCCAAAAAATCTGATGGTGTGATTCATCCTGTTTCCTTTGCAAGCCTCGGTTTCCCACTCTTTTTTTTTTTTTCACATGAGGTTTGCCTTTTGCATTCTTTCCTATTTAGAAGTAAATCAGAAAGCTTTTAAAAACCTGTGCTGTCTCAGCTCAGCAGCGAGCGTGTGCCTTGCCTTCAAGTTATCAAATTTCCCTTAGATGTTTCTCTTTATTGAAAACCTGCAGTTGAATTAAGGGGATTCTGCTACAGTGGTGTCTTGTTTGGGTTTTTTTCCAAAAGCTTTAGGTCTTCACTGCAAGGATTTCATTTGCAAGAAAGAACTAAACTCTCCCCTGCTGTGCTGAATGTGCAGAGCAGGGGGGAGCGATGTGGATCATGGCAGTGGGTTGATCTCAGAGTGTTGCTGAATTAAGTCCTGGCTCTGTGAAGCAGCATGATGGTCTGTTCTTTCCAAAATCTGATGGCATGTTCAGATTGAATCATAGAGTGTCCTGAGCTGGACCAACAAGGAACATCAAGTCCAATGCCCAAGAATCCCACCATGTGTTGATGTGATGGATCCCATCATCCCTGAGAGTGTTGTCCAAATGCTTCCTAAACTCTGTCAGGGTTGGTGCTGTGACTACTGTGCCCTTCTCCCTGGGTGAAGAACATTTCCTGATATCCAGGAATGATAGGTGGTGGGACAGGGGTGAAGGCTGGAGGAAACCATCCAGCCTTTTCTCCTGCAGAAGGGACACCCATGTGGGACATGGCTTCAAACAGCAGCACAACCACCCCTTGCTTTCCTTTCCTGAAGCTTCACAGCCCTCTCTAAAAGTCTTCCTCAATCTTAGCAAATCCCTTCCTACAACAATGAGCCCCTCTTGCACTGCCAGCTGCTTCAGAGAGGCAGCTTGGGGAAGGATTTCCCCAGAAAGGGAAGGGAATACACCTGGAGCCCAAATATTGCTCCCAGGCCCCACCTTGGAGCAACCTTGGCTCTTTGTTAGCAGAGAGGTGGGTGTCATGGGGCAACATGAATGGTGGTGACCCAGAGCCACCCCTGTGCTGGGCTGGAGCTCTGCTCCACGTGGAGCAGATGATGGACCAGCGTTGGTCCCTGTTCCCATTCTCTCCCCTGCCTGGCACAACTGGGACACATCCCTAAACCCAGTCCTGCAGAAGCAGTGGATGTCTCCTCTCAGCCCCTGGGAAAAATCTGCTCTGGAGGATGTGGGACAGTAAAGCAGTGGGCTCTGCTGGGGAAAATTGTGCTGCAATAATGGAAAAAAGAGGCTTTTTTTGACTAATTTCTGTGCCAAACCACAGGAAATGAGAATGGAATACTCAGGACACCCTTCAGTGTCCCATGAGTGCCTCAAGGCTGTGTTGTGCAGCAGGGAGGAGGAGAAGGCCATCGCACTGCTCAGTGTCCCAGTGTGGCTTTCCTCTTGGGATGCTGGCACAGCATCTCTTCCCCTCTGTGTCCTGCCCTGCCTCAGCTTCCCACAGCATCAGAGCCAGGTGTGGCTCCATCTCCACTGCACTGAGCTCCTCCAGGCCCCTGCCATTCACAGGGAGCACCTCGCCCTCCCTGTTTTCCAGCCAAAAGCCACAAATGAGAGGCAGCAGCACGGGGCAGGATGGGCAGTGCCCCGAATAGCTCCCAGCAGCTGCCTGCTGCCGACTGCGTCCCCGCTCTGCGCACATCTGAACTTCCCTGATGCCTTCTCATCTTTAATTAAGCACTTCCATCAGCTCAGTCTTCTCGCTGGATCTGAATTTTTTTTTCCCTGTAGCCATGGCAACGCTTCCCCTGGGCAGGCTGCGCTGGAGCCAGTGACAAACCCCATGTGTGGCTGTTTTGTTTGGGCCTGGAAACTTCCCTGCCGTTTGGGAAAACTTGGGAAAAGAAAATCCTGCAACGAGCTGGTGAGCGGCAAGAGGAGCCAGCGTGAGGAATGTGTTTTGGGCTGAGCATCCCTTCTGTCCCACAAAGAGCCTTGCTCCAGCAGGGATGGCAGAGCCTTGATCTCAGGATTCCTTGGTTTTTCCTCCAAAAGATGGCTGCGGTGTCCATGTTTTGTGTGGGTGCACTCCAGCCATGGGTGCAAGTGACAGCCCTGCTGGGGCCATTGCATGGTGGTGGTGGTGACACAGGGACTGCCATTGCCCTGCTCCTCCTGCCAGGACCAGCAAATAAGGCATGAAACTGCTATGAGGCAGAGGGACAATAACACAGATATGGTGGCACAGGGCATGGGCATAGTGACTGGGGTAGGACTCGGTGGCGCAGGAAGGGATGCAGGGACTTGAGGAAGGAATGGAGTGACAGGCAGGAGGAGGCAGCAGGGCAGAGTGACAGGGCAGTTAGGTGTCAGGAAAGGGGTAGGTGACATTAAGCAGGGTGGGTGATGTGGAACAGGGGTAAGTGACACAGGGCAGGGATAGGTGACACAGAGCAGGAGTAGATGTCATGGGACAGCAGTAGGTGAGAGAGCAGGGTTAGGTGTCAAGGCAGGGACGAGTGTCAGGGCAGGGGCTGCTGACTCCAGCGCCCAGTGCTGCTCCCAGTGTCCCAGTATCCTGGTGTCTCGGTATCCCTGTGTCCTGGTATTCCAGTGTCCTAATGTCCTGGTATGCTGATGTCCAGGTGTCCTGGTATCTCTGTATCCTGGTGTCCCAATGTTCTTGTATCATGATGTTCTGGTGTCCTGATATCTCGATATCCCTCTGTCCGTGTGTCCCGCTGTCCGTGTGTCCCTCTGTCCCGCTGTCCCGCTGTCCGTGTGTCCCTCTGTCCGTGTGTCCCTCTGTCCCGCTGTCCGTGTGTCCCGCTGTCCGTGTGTCCCTCTGTCCGTGTGTCCCTCTGTCCCTCTGTCCGTGTGTCCCTCTTTCCCGCTGTCCGTGTGTCCCTCTTTCCCGCTGTCCCTCTGTCCGTGTGTCCCGGTGTCCCGCTGTCCCGCTGTCCGTGTGTCCCTCTGTCCGTGTGTCCCTCTGTCCCGCTGTCCGTGTGTCCCTCTGTCCCGCTGTCCGTGTGTCCCTCTGTCCGTGTGTCCCTCTGTCCCGCTGTCCGTGTGTCCCTCTGTCCGTGTGTCCCTCTGTCCGTGTGTCCCTCTGTCCCGCTGTCCCGCTGTCCGTGTGTCCCTCTGTCCGTGTGTCCCTCTGTCCCTCTGTCCCGGTGTCCCGCTGTCCGTGTGTCCCTCTGTCCGTGTGTCCCTCTGTCCCGCTGTCCCGCTGTCCGTGTGTCCCTCTGTCCGTGTGTCCCTCTGTCCGTGTGTCCCTCTGTCCCTCTGTCCCGCTGTCCGTGTGTCCCTCTTTCCCGCTGTCCCTCTGTCCCGCTGTCCGTGTGTCCCGCTGTCCGTGTGTCCCTCTGTCCCGCTGTCCCGGTCCCCGCTGCCCCCCGTGCCCGGCCGGTGTCCCGGGGCGGCGGCGCCCTCTGGCGGCGGCGGGCGGCGCGGCAGCGGCGGGTATAAAAGGCGGCTGCGGGCGGCGGCGGGATCGGGAGCGGCGGGATCGGGAGCGGGATCGGGAGCGGGATGGCCGGCCCGCAGCAGGCCCCGCACCTCCACCTGGCCGAGCTCACCGCCTCCCAGTTCCTCGACATCTGGCGGCACTTCGACGCGGACGGTCAGTCCCGGGGCGCGCGGGACACTTCGCTCCTCAAAAAACCGGCGGGGAGGGCAGCGGGCTGAGCATCCCTGGGGGCGCGGGGCTGAAGGGGGGGTGGTAAAGAGTCCCTGGACATCCCGGAGGAGAGGATAGAGCCTCCACAGCCGCAGCCCGGGGCTAACGGTGAGCCCCCGGGGTGATGGAGAGCCCCCGGGATGCAGAGACTCCAGCACGGAGAGTCTCCGGGGTGATGGAGAGTCCCCGCGGCGCAGCCCCGTCGGTTGAAGCTCCGGGGTCGGGGAAGCAATCGGTCCCCCAAGATCCCCCCCGTCGGGAAAGGACAGGGAGCCCCAGAAGTGGAGCTCACTGGGAGCCCTCAGCCCATGGGACGCTGAGCCCGGGATATCCCGGTTCTCCTTGACATGTCCCCCGGGTGCCTTGAGAGCTGGGATTCGCTCGGGGCTGCTGTCACCTCTGGGTGCTGCTCTGGGCGTTTTGCCCTTCCCGGAGCCCAGTGTCCACCCTCGGTCCCCTCCGTCTCCCTGCCTCGGCAGTGCCCCACACTTGGTACCTGGAAGGAGTGGGGCAGCGTGGCTCCCAGATTGGCCCCAGGGCCACCCCTTGCCAGGAGTGACAGAGCTCCCGGGTGTCCCACACCCGGAGCAGGCTGAGGAACGGTCCCTCCACGTCTGGAGTGCTTGGTCTTTGCCTGCCTGCTCCCCAGCCTCCCAAAACCTCTCCCCAGGGATGCTGGCAAAACCCGTGTCCACTATGGGGATGTCACCTTCCCACAGTCACATCTGGGCAGGACATCCCTGTTTCTACCACTGTCAGCCCCATAAAGGGGGGAAAAGCAAAAACCAGCATTGTTTTGTGGGAAAACAGTTTCTTCCAGCGCTGCGGTGCCGTGAAGGAGGCTCAGCCTGCTGGGAGCAGCAGCCCAGGGGAAAGCTCCTGTCCTTCACTGAGTCTCCTGCTCCTGAAGGGAGGTCTGGGGACCTAAAACCTCCTGGGAACTGCAGCATGTAGCCTCCCCAGCTGCGCTGCTGGAACTGGAGCTCAGCTTGCTCCTGGCTGCATTTTGGGGTCCCCCCCTGCAGCCTCACAGCATCGGGGACACAGACACAGGTCCCTGTCACTGCTGGCACTGGAGCAGCCACCAAGGGGCTGAGAAGGTGGCACTCCAGTGGGAGTGGGCAGCTCCCAGTGTGGGTGTCCAGCTGCCTCCCTGCAGCGTGTCCCACTGTGCCCTTGGATGTGCTCTGTCATCTCCAAAACACCGCGGCAGGCACGGATCCAGCTTGGCCCACGGCCCCCAGGCAGGGCAAGGCTGCAGCACGGCAGGTGCCCAGGAGAGGAGGGGCTCAGGCATCGGGAAAGAAGGTGGCCTTGACAAGGACAATGCTCAGCTGCACCAGGCAGGAGCTCCAACAGCCCTGGCTGCTTCCCTGTGCCAATGGAGGGACCTGGGGTTCATCCGCTCTGCATGGGACTACTTCACCCAAGCTCATCCCTGCATTTAAACCCCTTCAATGTGGCTTCCACGCCTTGAGCCACCTCCCCTCAAGGCTTGCCATGCCCCTTGCTGTCCTCACTTTAGCAGCCACAGCTGCCCCAGGCTCCGAGGTGGAGCTGCATGGACTGGCTGTGGCTCTCCGAGGGGATTTTCCATGACACTCCGCATCCCGCTGCTCTGCAGACATGGATCAGACCTGTCCAAGCTGCTGCTTGGAGAAAGCCGAGCTACTGGCCACAGCTTTTCACTGCCTTATTCTCTTTTCTCAGCTCAAAACTCCTGTTGATTTTTTCTTTTTTCCC
The DNA here is from genome assembly GCF_028018845.1 of Melospiza georgiana. Taxonomy (NCBI): domain Eukaryota; kingdom Metazoa; phylum Chordata; class Aves; order Passeriformes; family Passerellidae; genus Melospiza; species Melospiza georgiana. Next base: position 14,096,395 of record NC_080443.1, read on the forward strand.
CAACTGAATCCAAAGCCACTCAGGGTTCTCCGGCACCCACAAAAGCAAAGCCCCTGGGAAGAGCAGTGGGAAGCCAAAGTACCTCAGTGGGTCACACCAGCACCCCAATATCACCCAAGCCCCTCATCCCCTCCTGGGAAGGATGCTGCTCATCCATGGGGATGTGGTCACCAAAGAGGAAGGTACCCTGGGATCTCCCCAGTGCTTTGAGCTGGGATGTGGATGGGTTATTCCCAGCTGCTGTGCTGCAGTGGGGAGCAGAGGCTGATGGGGAGCCTGCAGGTGATATTGCTGAAGGTGGCGCAGAGCAGGGAGATGTGGTCCAAGCCTCCAGAGGCTGAAATGCAGAGCAGTCCTGGGGGAAATGTTCACAAGGAGAGCCCTCACTATCCCTCAGCCAGGCACTTCAGGGGGAAAGGGCAACATCCCTCTGCTGCATCCAGATGTTCTTGGAAGGGAGGATTTCTAGCAGGGAGGTGACACCTTGCCTGACAGCACCGTGGAGTTGGTGTCTTCACTGCTGTCTCCAGCTGTGATGTGACCCTGCTGCTTCCAGGCACAGCAGCCACCCCCCAAAGCCACCAAGGGCCAGCACTGTGTGTCTGAGCCCTGGCAGAGCCATCCATCCACTGAGAATCCCACAGGCAGGGCAGGGCCATGGATACCCCGGGTTCCAGGGGAACCACAGCACAGATACCGGCAGTGAGAGGTGTGAGGTACACAGGACAGGGATCTTTTGAGCTCCTGGCCATGCTGGAGATTGGCAGTGGGGTCAGCCCTTCCTGGAGCTGATCCTGCACCCAGGATGGGGGGATGCTGTGCTGGGTGCCTTGTCTCTGCTCCTCATTTGCCCCTGTGGCCCCCAAAGGGGGTTGAAAGGAGGCAGTCCTGGTTGGGAAATGCTTGCACAGGATGGGGTGCCTTTATTTAAGGCATCTGATTGAAGCATCAGATAAAGAAAATGCCGCAAAGACCAAGATGAACAAAGTCCCCTGTGCCCCACAAATGAGGGCAAGGGACAAATCCAGGGCTGTGTGTCACCTGGGCAAATCTGGGCATCACTAGTACGTGTAACACTCAGCATCAACATTGGCTGGCATTTCCTTGCTGCCACAGTTGCCTTGGAGCGATGTCCTGGTGCAGAGGGAACAAGTGCCCTGTCCCCTGGGAGCATCCGTCCCTCTCCTCCTGTGCTCTGACACTGTGGAAGTCCTACTGCATTTTTTTCCTCCCACAGGAAATGGCTACATTGAAGGCAAAGAGCTGGAAAATTTCTTCCAGGAGCTGGAAAGTGCAAGAAAGGGGGCGGGTGTGGTAAGAGCATCTTCTGGTTTTGCTCCCTCCTTCCCCTGTTCCCTTGTGTCTTTGGGCATGTTCATGTGAGCCCCACCTCCTTTGGGCACTCATGAGTGGGACTGGGACTCCTCTGGGAAGAAAGCAGGAGAAGAGCAGCACAGGGAATGGGGAAAATGCTCCCAATCTCTCTCTCCTTGCTGGCAGGACTCAAAGAAGGACAATTTGGGTGACAAGATGAAGGAGTTTATGCACAAATATGACAAAAATGCAGATGGCAAAATCGAGATGGCAGAGGTGAGCGGTGCTGGACCTGACAAACCCCAGGTTGTTCATGTTCCACCCCCATGCTCATGTTTCCCCTCCACCATTCCACCATGCCTGTGTTTCCCACAGCTGGCCCAGATCCTGCCCACAGAGGAGAATTTTCTGCTGTGTTTCCGCCAGCATGTGGGCTCCAGTTCAGAGTTCATGGAGGTGAGTGGGACAGGCTGCTCCAGGGGATCCCCAGGGAATTCAATCCAGCTCCACCAAGGGAAAACATCTGGGAGCTTGAACTGCCCAAACCTCCCCTGGTCTCCCCAAAACCCTTGGCAATAACTCAGCACTGGGAAGCAGTGCTGGTTTAGGGAAGAGCAGGAGTAGTGAGTTTTCCCAGTTCTCAGCACCCCTTGGATACTTCTCAGGGCAGTTGGGTGCCTCATCCCAGCCTCCAGGCAAGGTGAGCTGCAAGAATCTGGGGCTTTTTTGTAAACTTCCCCTCATGGATGCTCCTAAGTGCCCCAGGGGTGTGCCAAAGCCAACACTGTTCTGGGCCACCCCTCAACCTCACTGTGCCCTTGCATGGGGTGAACCCACACAGGTGGGAGGGGAAATTGCAGATGGGGAATGAAACATAGCTGGGAGTGGAAGGGAATGTGCAGCATCCTGAAGAGGAAGGAGCTTGTACACGGAAACTGAACCCTGGGTGGAGGGGAAGTCTGAAAGAGGAGCACCGTGTGATATGGGGGGGGGGGGGTAAGCGGACACTATTGTTCAATTGGGGCATGCAATTAAATGTTATTAAATATTAAAGTCTGGTCTTGCATACTGACATGAGGATAAAGGTGCTTGAACTCTTGGTGTGGGGCTGAACGAAAGCATCTAGCCCCAGGGGAGAGCAGATGATGCCAGTGGAAGCTGTGAGATGGCCCCATCTCCTTTAGGGTGGTGGGGGACACCCTCAGCAGGGATTTTTGGGGACACACACACTTGTCAGGGGGGAGTGGGGGACACGAGCCCCTGCAGAGGCTCACGGCAGTCCCTCCGCAGGCCTGGCGCAGGTACGACACGGATCGCAGCGGCTACATCGAAGCCAACGAGCTCAAGGTGGGCTGTGGGCATGGGGTGGGCTGGGCTGGGTCCCTGCCAGTGGGACATTCCTGCTGGGACAGCCAGGGATGGGGACAGCCAGCAAAACCCTCTTCTCCCAGGGCTTCTTGTCGGACCTGCTGAAGAAGGCGAACCGGCCCTACGACGAGCCCAAGCTACAGGAGTACACACAGACCATTGTGAGTGGGACCTGGGGCACTGTGTCCCCACGGGGGTGTCAGCACCCCAGGGGGGTGGCAGGCAGGGGAGGAGGAGGGGATGGGTGACAGGGTGCTGTTTGTGTCCCCACAGCTGCGGATGTTTGACATGAACGGTGATGGGAAGCTGGGCCTCTCCGAGATGTCCCGGTAAGGTCACGGGCAGCGAGAAGGAAGAGCTGGGGAGGGAAAGACACCTGAAATGCTCATGTTTGGGAAAAGTCTGCTCCAGCTTCCAGGGAAAACTGTTTTCCTCTTTAATTTACTCATGTTTCTGAGCAAAACATCACTGGGATTTAAGAAAATGCCTCTTTCTGGCTGCTTCCCCCTCTTCCCTGCCCTTCTTGTTTTTCAGACTTTTGCCTGTGCAAGAAAACTTTCTTCTGAAGTTTCAGGTAACACAATACTACTCCTACTGCTAATAATAACAACAAAAACAACCCATTCCCACTGTTTGTACCTCCAACCCCTCTCTCATACCCTGGCACCTCTCTCATTCCCTTGTCACTTCCCAGGGAATGAAGCTGTCCTCAGATGAGTTCAATGCCATCTTTGCCTTCTATGACAAGGTAGGGAGCCAGCTCATGGGAAACCACCCCAAATAAATGTAACCTGGCAAAAAATAACCCCAAATCATATGGTTTTGGCTGGGGCAATTCCCTGCTCTGGTTTGGGGTGGGAGAACTGGGTTTACCTCTGGCTGTGCTGGGTGAGGGTCTGGGGACGCCCATGTCCAAGGGGGAATTGAAGGGCTTGTGTCCTTGTGTCCTTCCTGCTGTTGATGTCCCTCCCACATTATCCAGGATGGAAATGGCTTCATTGATGAGAATGAGCTGGATGCACTTTTGAAAGACCTGTATGAGAAGAATAAGAAAGTAAGTGGGGGCAGAGCTTGGGTGCCATCCCCAGAGCTCCTCAGTTCCTTCTCCCATCTCCCAGCAGCATCTTTCCATGTCCATGCTCCATGGGGACCAGGAGATGCTGGTCTCAGTGCTGACCCTGCATCCTCATGGGAAGCTGCACTGGAACTGGGGGGAGTGTGATTGTGATCTCAGCCTGGGGGTACTCCCTGGGGGGAAAGGGGATACCCACCCCCAGTGCTCCCCATGCTTTTCAGGAGATGAACATCCAGCAGCTCACCAACTACAGGAAGAGCATCATGAACCTCTCCGACGGGGGCAAACTCTACCGCAAGGAACTGGAGATGGTGCTCTGCAATGAGCCCCCCATGTAGGACCCCATATACACAGCCCACGCTCCTCCTCCCCGAAAACAAGCACAAAGGGGAGCCCCCATCACTGCAGAGCTCCCCCAGCATCTCTTGGGTTTGCTGTAGGTTGCTAAAATCCCATTTGGGGGGGAAAACTTTTTTTTTTTTTCCCATCTGCCTGGTTTGTTTAATGATATGATTTTTTTTTCTTTGCGGGGGTGTTGTTTTCATTCCTTTGGTCTCTTGAGTTTTTATCATTTACCAAAGAACAGTTTACTAATAAATTCAAGTACTGCTAGACTGAAGCCCCTATTTCTCCATCCCATGGTGGGCTGTGGGGTGACAGGGAGGAGGGGGATATCACACTCTGATCCCACAGAGGACGTGGCTGCTGGGTGGGGAAGAGAGATGGAGCATTTGGGAAAGCCCCTTTGGAATGAGGGTGATTGGAAAATCCCTGGGGAGCAGAGCACAGGCAAGCTGGGTGAGGACACTGTACCTCCAATTTATCCCTCCCATTCACCCCTCCCACACCCTGCCAAAGCCCCTGGGACATCCCAAGGGTTGTTTCCCCCACTCCCAGTTTTGGAAACCAGTCCCAGGGTGACGATGCTGGCGGAGTCCCAGTGCAACTTTTCCCATTCCTGTACTGACCAGTGCAGCCCAGCTGAGGCCTGTACGGCCCAGGATGGTGCAGGGCAGTCCCATCTGGACATGTACAGCCCAGTACAACCCTGTACAGCCCACTATGGCCCAGTGAAATCCCACACAGCTCAGTATGGCTCAGAACAGCCCTGTATGGTACAGTGCAGTCCTATATGGCCTAGCACAGCCCCACACAGCCCAGCATGGCCCAGTACAGCCCTGTATATCCCTCTGTGGCTCAATACATTTCTGTATGGACCAGTACCACACTGTACAGACCTGTGTGATTTGTACAGTCCTGTGTAGCTAAGCACAGCCCAGTACAGACCTTTACAGTTCCACATGGCCCTGTACACTCCAGAATGGCACAGGGCAAACAAATACAGCCCCATACAGCCTAGTATGGCCTTGTACAGTCCTGTACAGTCCTGTACAGCTCCATATGGCCAAGTACAGCCCTGTATATCCCTGTAGAGTCACATGTGGTGTGTTACAATCCTGTATAGCTCACTACACAGGCCCAAGACTGCCCTGTGTAGTCTTGTATGGCTCCACGTGGTGCAGTGCAGTTCTATACAGCTCAAGTACAGCACAGCGCAGCCTAGCATGGTGCAGCACCATCCTGTATGTCCCAGTATGGCCAAGTACAGCCTGGTACAAGGTGGCCCAGCACAGCCTAGTATGTCCCTCCATATCCTAGTTGAGTCCTCCATATCCCAGTACAGCCTACTACAGCCCAGTATAATGTAGAACAGCCCAGTACAGCCAGTATTGCATGGTACAAGGTGGCCCAGTACAGCCTAGCACAGCCCACTACATCCTAGTCGAGTCCTGCATATCCCAGTAATGCCCAGCACCGCCCAGTACCGCCCAGTACAGCCCAGTACAGCCCAGCACAGCCCAGTACAGCCCAGTACAGCCCAGCACAGCCCAGTACCGCCCAGCACAGCCCAGCACAGACCAGCACAGCCCAGTACAGCCCAGCACAGCCCAGCACCGCCCAGCACAGCCCAGCACAGCCCAGCACAGCCCAGTACAGCCCAGCACAGTCCAGTACAGCCCAGCACAGCCCAGTACCGCCCAGCACAGCGCAGCACAGCCCAGGACAGCCCAGTACAGCCCAGCACCGCCCAGCACAGTCCAGTACAGCCCAGTACAGCCCAGCACCGCCCAGCACAGCCCAGTACAGCCCAGCACCGCCCAGCACAGTCCAGTACAGCCCAGCACCGCCCAGCACAGCCCAGCACAGCCCAGCACCGCCCAGCACAGCCCAGTACAGCCCAGCACCGCCCAGCACAGTCCAGTACAGCCCAGCACCGCCCAGCACCGCCCAGTACAGCCCAGCACAGCCCAGTACAGCCCAGTACCGCCCAGCACAGCCCAGCACAGACCAGCACAGCCCAGTACAGCCCAGCACAGCCCAGTACAGCCCAGTACCGCCCAGTACAGCCCAGCACAGCCCAGCACCGCCCCGGACCGAGCGGCGCGGCTGCACTGACCCGTGGCGGCCGCCAGGGGGCAGGGCGGGCGGCGCCCGGGCGCGGCGGCGCATGCGCGGGGCGGGGCGCTCAGCCGGCGCCCGTGGTGTGAAGTGCCCGCCCGCCGCTGCCACCACTGCCGCTGCCGCCATGGCGCTCCTGCACAGCCGCCGGCTCCTCGCCGCCCCGCGCCTCGCCGCCGCCGCCTCCCGCGCCAGGTGAGCGCTGAGAGGTGGCTCAGCCCCTAGGGCCGCCCGCCGGTGTCGGCGGAGGGGTTTTCCCGCGGCTGAGCCCCGCTCCGAGGTCGGTGGGGGGAGGCTGCGGGAAGCGGGTCCCCCCGTGCGGCCCGCGGCTGACGATGCGCTGGGGATGGGGGTTGCCGGGGGGACGGACCGCGCTCCGATTGGCTGGGGACGGGGGTCCTCGCGCTCTGATTGGCTGCGACCCAGCGCGGCGCCCCCCGCCTGCCCTTGAGGCGCCGCCGTGGAGGGCGCGTCGGCACCGGGGAGCCCCGAGAAACGGGGCCGGGGGCAGCCTGTGCTTTAACGACGGGCTGGGGACACCCTGTGCCGTGACCGATGGGCTGGGGACACCGTCTGCCTTGAGTGATTGGCTGGGGTGCTGCTAGTGATGTACATTGTGCTCCGGGGCACGAATGATGTGGTCGATGAGAGTCTGGACGTGCCCAGGCCATGTGCGCTCGCAGCGCAGAAACCAGCACAGTCCTGGGCTGCATCACCGGCAGTGCAGGCATCAGGTAAAGGGAGGGGATGCTGCCCCTCTGGTCTGCTCTGCTGAAACCCCACCTGCAGCACTGCATCCACTTTTGGGGCCCCAGCACAACAAGGACATCGACCTGTTCAAGCAAGTCCAGAGGAGGCCACAAAGATGATTAGAGGAATGGAGCATCATTTCTGTGGGGAAAGGCTGAGTGAAAGATCTGGGCTTATTCAACCTGGAAAATAGAAGGCTTTGGAGCGACCTAATTGTGGCCTTCCAGTATCTAAAGGGGCTACAAGAGAGCTGGAGAGAGACTTTTGACAAGGGTGTTGAGTGCCAGGACGAGGAAGAAAGGGTTTAAATTGACGGAGGGCAGGGTAGATTAGATATTAGGAACAAATTCTTCCCTGTGAGAGTGGTGAGGCCCTGGCACAGGTTGTCCAGAGAAACTGCCTGTTGCATCCCTGGAAGTGGTCAAGGCCAGGTGGGACAGGGCTTGGAGCATCCTGGTCTAGTGGAAGGTGCCTCTGTCTGTGGCAGGGGTTTGGACAATGTCTGTCTTTCAGGTCTCTTCCAACGCAAACCATTCCAGGGTTCTGTGTGCTGTAAAATGGGGCTGAGGTGGTGCTGTCTGGCTACCCTGTGTAGTGAGACCAAAGGGATTCCAGTGACCCCATGATCCATGAAATGGGGTGGGAGTAGTGCTGGCTGTGCTGGAGCTGTGCTCTCAGAGTTACAAACCCTGGCAGGAGCAGGCTGGGAGTGACTGTTTCTGTGCGCACCAGTCCTGCACTGGCAGCTCTGGATTCTGCTGTCTCTGGTCAGCACAGGTTTGGATAGAAGGATGCTGCAGCTGTGTGAAAAGCCCAGAACGTCCAAGTTTCCATAAAGTACAGCTGACCTGAGAGCCATGGGGCTGGGAACATCCCTGAGACCAGGTGGCCAAGAAGCAGTGTCTGCAGAAGGATCTGGATGAGGCCTTGCTGCTCTCCAGAACCCTTTAACTCCTGGCCCTCACTAGTGGAGAGGTCTCTAAGAAACAGTTTCCAGCCTACATCAGAGCAGGAAAGCAGTGGTTTTTTTAAATGCCTATTCCAGCAGTCAGTACTGCTTCTAAGCCAGCCTTGTGGCTCTTCTCAGCAAGGACAGAAGAGCAGCTGTCTAGAACTTGTGTTTTGTGCCCATGGACTATAGCAGGCCTGTGAAAGGTATGGAGCCTGCTGGCATAAGCTTTGCTCTTCTCAAGCTTGTTCTACAGCAAAGTGTAAATTATCAAATTGCATTGAGGTCACCCAAGAGAGGTTGTTAAGTTTTGTAAGTAAGGAGCTTCTGTGCACAGCCCCCTCTTTCCAGTTCAGGAATAGTGGCTTATTATGCAACAAAGGAAGCCAAGCACTGATTAGCAGTTTCTGTTTCCTTATCTTCAGCAAGATAATGTGTAATGTGGTGCTCCAGCTGCTATCATTAATCTGTGCTGGGAATGCTCTTTCTGAAAGCAGAACAGAGGTTAAGAGATGTGAAATGGTTAAAACGGCTCGTTGACACACAAATGCTAATTAGGACGATAACTCAGTCTGCTGCTCTGATGTATCACAAGACAGCTATTTAAATACTTTTCTTGGTGGAAAGCTTATCCCAAATCGCTGGGGCAAGGAATTTGTAGGCTTGAAAGATCCTGTAGTAGCCAGCTGCCTGTTGGCATTGTTCATGTGTAAATATTTGCTTTAGATGTGGTTTACCTACAGCCTTTGGCCCCTCTGGCCCCTTGCTCTGCTCTGTCTTGCAGAACTGCTGTGGGGGCTCTGGCAAAGCTCCTGAAATCTGGGATCTTATGTGGCTGTGCCTCAGGGAATGTGGGCTGGCCTCTCCATGATGGAAACCTTCACTGGGCTTGTAAATGCTTGCTCTCCGGGCTTGGCTTGAGTCCTTAAGCACTTCTGTCTGTGCACTTGAGGCATAAGTTCCACATATATTTTTGAAAAATGTGTAAATTTATGTAATTCCTGGCTCATTTTTCCACCTTCTCTGTCCCACTGCACTTGCAGTTGTGCATTAAACCAGCTCAGAAGACCAGCATGGCTGAAGAGTACAGAGACTATTTGGAGCTCTGATGAGCATCTAAACTCTGACTTCTGTGTGGAAGTGCTGTAGCTGGAGAATGTGCATCCTTTGGCTTACATGGAGTATCCCTCGGGTAGTTCAACCCAGCTTAAGTTTACCTCTGGTTAGTTTTCTGCAGTGAATACCTCTGGCCTGGCAGAGATGTGCAGTTTATAGCTTTGACCTTTATTCAAGCCCAATGTTCTTTTAATTGCTCAAAATAAAGTGCAAGGCAGTGCAGGGACAACAGTTAGGGGGCGTAGCAGTGTGTTAGGGTTTGTGGCCTTGGACCCCTAGTAGATCTCTTTTTCCCAAACCCCTTTGGGAAAGCTTTGCCTCTGTGATCTCTTTGGTATCCTGATGTGTTTGGACAACTCAGCCTAGGCTTTTTTTTCCCGTGTCCCTGCAAGCTTACCTCCCTGGAAACACCAGAGGAGTTTTGTTTCCCCTGGAAACCTTCATGCTGAGAGCAGGAAAATAAGTCCTAAACCTACCCCGTTGGTGCCTTAAGCCAACACAAAAACCGGCTCAGAACAAAGGTACTTAACTCTCTGGAGTGCTGCAGCTTAGGTAAATGCCTGCAGGATCAGCATTAATTGCAGTATGTTAGAGCTCAGTGACCTGCCTAAGCCTTAGCAGGATTGGGACCTAAATTCCCCAAACACTGTAAGCTGCTTGGGGAAAAGCCCAGCAGAAAGAAGGTGCTGTCACCATCTCCAAAGTAGCAGCTCTTTAAAATAGATAGCCAGGCTCCTGCAGCCCTTGATACCAAAATAATCCTAAACCAGGTAAACTGAAGAAAGCCACACTCCTGCACGTTGTTTCTCTCTTTCCCTGCCTCTCCATTGCCAGGAACACGTTTGGAAGTGTTTGTCCAGAGCTGCCTGAACCCGCAGCAGGAGTTTGCCCTGACAGTCCCCTTGACGTGTCCTGCTCAGGTTGGTTCCCCAGGTCACTCCCTCCACACTGGCTGCAGCCCCTGTCCCTCTCTGGAGGGTGTGTGTTGCTGGCATCTCTGACTCATCCTCCTTTCCAAGCTAATCCTATACTTAAGAGGTAATTAAGACTAGTTGGTGGTCTAAAAAACGTTAAGCACATCTTCCATTTTTAAACTACCTGAGGTGGCTCCACCTCTTCCTCAAAGCCTGTCAAAAGGAGTAACAGGCTTTTTTTAAAATTTGGAAATGGTGTACAGAGGATTGTCTGAAGTTAGTCTGAAGAGGGCAAATGATTGAGGCTCCATGAGATGCAATCTATAGACATGGGAGAGTGCAAAATGTTTCTGTAGTAAGGAAATTTGGCCTAAATGGACATGAAACAGGGACAGAGTGGAGAGGAAAGGTGATTGTGTGAGTTCTGCTGATCAGTGAGAGCTTCCTTAACCTTCATGGCCCCGCTGCCCACAGATCTGTATCTGCCTGCAGAGTCTGCACTACACCTTTCACAGGAGGCCTGGCTGGCCCTGGGCTGGCTCCAGGCTGCCTGCATTCCCAAGTTGGGAAAGGATCCCATTATCAGATGACACAGCCTTTCCTGGGCAGCAAAGCATAGTAAAGCTGATATGGCTCTCTGTGTGTTTCTCCTTCAGCAATCAAGGCTTGAGTTCTGTCCTCCAGGAGATAAACCCAATCTACTTTGTTTTGCACCCTTTGTTCCCCACTGAGCTGGGGGACCTGTATGTTGAGTCAGGACACTCAGAGCTGCATGCAGTGCCTTCAGGAGGGGGCTGTGACAGCCAACTCCCTCTGCCAGGCAGGTTAAAAAACACCACACTGCTGCTCCTGCACTGTCTGCAGGCCTGCAAAGCCTGGACATGGGACAGAGCAGAGACTCTGGCCAAAGGAAATAACAGGTTTCTTTTTATAGCCTGGTCTGCTCTGCCCTTGACATTAAGAGAGCCTCTCCATCTTCAGGGTGTGCTGGCAGCCGGGCAGAGGCAGGTAGCTCCTTGTTTTGGGGAAACAAAGCTCCTCCTGATGCGGGGAGGTTTTGTGCTTGACAGCAGGGGAAGGGTCTTCACATCAGAGCTTGTCATTGTCACTCAGGGAACAAACTGTCTTCTATGATTTCCTGGAAAACAGCATTTGTCTACAACACCAGGGGAGGCAGAGTTTGTAGGGCAAAGAGTGGAAATACCTTTATTTTGTCAGCCAATGCTGGGAGAAAAACAAATTGGTTTTCATGTACTACAGCCTTTCCAGAAGTTTGGAAGAGACTCCATATTCATGCTTTTGTGCAATTGCCTGGCTCTGGCCAAGGTTCCCTGGAGGGGAATGACCTGTGCAATCCCACGTGCAGGCTCTGGGCACTTGTCCAGAGCATGGGAGTTCAAGGCTCCAGTTTCCTGGGCTCTGTGTGGTGTTAGCACATAAGGCAAACAGGAGCATTTCAACATGCTAATGACTGAGAGGGAGTCAGTTATCTTCAGCCACAATGAACTGAGGCTCTTTGCCCATTCTGTAATACACAATGTGACTTAAATGGTTTGGTTTGGTTTTTTGGATAATTCTCTGAACACTATTTGTACCTTTTTTCAGTGGTTTAAAGACAAGATTTCCCTTGTGGGTTTCTGTTGGTGCACATCTCTGCCCAGTTCTCAAGCCTCATGCTTAGCTTCTTGTTTCTCCCTTTAGCTCATGGTGGTCCCACGTGGAGATGGGTCCCCCCGACCCCATCCTGGGGGTGACAGAAGCTTACAAACGTGACACCAACTCCAAGAAGATGAACCTGGGCGTGGGGGCGTATCGGGATGACAACGGGAAGCCCTATGTCCTGAACTGTGTTCGCAAGGTGAGCTGGCTGCTGGGCAGGGCCAGATCCAGGTGCCAGGTACCCTCAGGGAGGCAGGGAAGGGGAAGATCCTAAGCAAGTTTTGTCTGTTGATCCTTAAAATAAGCTCTGTCTCTAACAGAGCAGGACAGTATTCCTGGATGTCTCCCTTAGCGGGACTAATGCTTTTGAGACATGACAGAGCCATAAGTGGTACAGGACAAAACAGAAAATACATGTCCTGTTCCCATTCAGGTAACTCTTAACTTGTTGCTGACTTCTATGAGCCCTGCAATGCACCTGTTCTCTGAACTTCAAGGTGTTTCTTGAACAGGCTCATGTTCTTCAGGGCACCCCACAAGGGAGGAAGGAGCTGACGTTGGCCCCTTAGTGGATTAGTCTTAGAAATTCTGCTGAGCTGATACTACCAGTTTCTCCATAAGCCAGTCTAAAACTCCAGCCCAGGGTGTGGACATTGCCCTTGAAGGGATTATGGGGTCTTTTAGGGCTGTAGGGGTAGAAATAGGCTGTTAAATAGCTGGCAGCTGACACATGCATTGATTGGCTGCACTGACAGGGAGGGTGCAGGGAGAGTGCCTTTTCCATGTGTCTCATCAGTGAGGGGTTTAAAGCCATCCCTTGCCCTCCCTCTCTCTGTGCAGCTGGGTCACAACTAGGGAGCCTGGATGGTGTCACAGGGACAGTTTCCCGGTATGAATGCTGCCAGGGTCTGTGCCACTTTCAGCATGACAAGGCCCTACAAAAGGTTTGCTACCCTACCTAGTTTGGGGATGTCTCCTACATAGAGATGATATCTGCCTCTCAGTAATACTCAAGTCTTGCTTTCCTCCAGGACAATTCCTGGTGGGGCAAAGAAATGTGTATCATTGTGCAGCAGCATTGACTTGTAATAGGCTGGAAGTGGTGCTCTCTTCTGGTGCCAGGTTTCCTTGGCTCCACGGTACCAACACTGTCACCCACTGAGGGCTCTGCTGGCTGCGGGGTTTTATCTGAAATGTTGACTGCTGCCCCTTGCTTGGAATGAGCCCTGCAGAGAAACTCCTGTAAACCAACCTTTGCCCCTTTCGAGCAAGCAAATGTGCAGAGGAGTGACCTTCAGCTGTCCATCATTGTCTCCATGGTGATGCCTTCCTCACTGACCTTGTGCCCTCCCTTCCAGGCAGAGGCCATGATAGCATCCAAGAAGATGGATAAGGAGTACCTGCCCATCGGGGGCCTGGCGGATTTCACCCGGGCGTCTGCAGAACTGGCTCTGGGGGAAAACAGTGAGGCCTTCAAGAGCGGCCGGGTAAGGAGAGGCTGGGACACAGGGGCAGGGAGGACACACGGTTTGTGTGTGGGTGCTCAGCAAATGTGGAAGAACTGCTGGGGTATTGATGCTCCTGAGTTGTGGGCTGGCTGGCCCCAAGGATCACTGCTTCCTCTGACAGCCTCTGAAGGGTGAAACAGCCCTGTCCAAGGAGGGGATTTAACCTTGCCAGGGGGCCCAACTCCCCACCCTGGAGCTGGAGATAGATGCTGACCCCTGTGGTCTCTCCAGCCCTTTGTCCCTGTTTTGGTGTGCTGCTACCAGTGCTGACATAATGACTGTGCTCTCCCTGTAACACAACATGGCTACTCAGATTTTTTTTTTCTTTTCTTGCAGTATGTTACTGTGCAGGGTATTTCTGGGACTGGATCTCTGCGAATTGGAGCCAATTTTTTGGTGAGTGCCTGGCTAGCAGTGGAAGGAAAGAACATATTTTGACCAGAGCTGAATTTTTACGGTTTTCTAACTGCCAGTATGTATACAACCTGTTTGAACACTCTGTTTTTCTATTGACCAGCAACGATTCTTCAAAGCCAGCCGTGATGTGTATCTACCCAAACCATCCTGGGGCAACCACACTCCCATTTTCCGTGATGCCGGCATGCAGCTTCAGGCTTATCGCTACTATGACCCCAAGACGTGCAGCCTTGACTTCTCTGGAGCCATGGATGACATTTCTGTGAGTTGCCTTCCATGCCTGGAAGAAGGGAGGTCATGTGGGGAAACAGATGGTGATATTACTTTACCCTATATGTGATCATGAAGCTATGTCAGGAGAGGTTTAGGCTGGGTATTGGGAAAAGATTTTTCACCCAGATGATGGTTGGGCACTCAAACGGGGTCCCAAGGGAAGTTGTCATGGCACCAAGTCTCCCAGGGTTCAAGGAGTGTTTGAACAATTCAGGCACATAGTGTGGTTCTTAGGGTTGTCCTGTGCAGGGCCAAGGAGGTGGACTCCATATGGGTCCATTCCACCTCAGAATATTCTATCATTCTGTGATGCCTGAAGGCATTAAATCAAGGCTAGAAACTCACAGAGCTCATCTAAGCTGTCTCATCTGCTGAGGAGAGTGCTCAGATAGCACTGATGATTCATTCTCTATAACATCTTCCTTAGAAAATTCCAGAGAAGAGCATCATCCTCTTACATGCTTGTGCTCACAACCCCACTGGGGTGGATCCCCGGCAGGAGCAGTGGAAGGAGTTGGCAGCTACAGTGAAGGTAAGCCATGTCCCAGGGGTACTGTGCCATTCCTGGGCAAACCACATCTCTGGCCTTTCATGGGTGGCACCTGGTCTTCGCTTTGCTAAAGGTTATTCCCTTTCCTGAAGGCAACATGGGTATCATGTTCCTGACAGGAGCCAGCCAAATGTACCCAGAAAGCTTCTAGCTGACCATTGGGCTTTCTGCTGGCACCTTCCCAGGAAGCTGGGGTAGGGAAACCTGAAAGGAGAACAGCAGGGTTGAAAGCATGAGCTGTGATTGCAGGAGCAGAGCACCCAGTGCTGTTGTATTAAAAATGCTGGAAGATCTCTCACATGCTTGGTGTCTCCTTGCAAGCTTCAGCTGCAAATAGAAAGGGACAGGTTCTACCTTCTCCTCTTTCCTGCTGCTCCATCAAGCCTGTAGCCAGTGAAATTTGGCTTGGAGATACCTGGCCTTAGTAGGGTTCTGAGAATTGGTAGATATCTAAGTGATCTCTGTGGCCTACACAAGGGTAGATCTAAGGGGCAGTGTATCTGGGGTATCTGCCTGGCTGACTGGGGAGTTCCCAGGTGATTTTCCTGGAAAATGATAATACAGAAGACATTGAAGGAGACTATTTTATTACTGTTGAATTTACTTCTGTTTCCTAGGCCAGGCTTGCACATCCCATAAATGCCCCAGAGGATCTTTAGCTGCTGTTTTGATGTGTGCTGGGTAGCTGCAGGTTTTGGGCTGCTTTCCCTGTGGTGAATGAAGGGGAATGACTCTCTTTCTGGAGGAGAATCGCTGCAGGTGGACAGACCCCTGTCTGCATGGCTTTTCTCAGCACTGCTTCTTGCAGAGGGGTGCTCAGCTTCTGTGACAGACACTCTCTTCCATCTTTGCTGGCAGAAACGAAACCTCCTCGTGTACTTTGACATGGCCTACCAGGGCTTTGCCAGCGGGGACATCAACCGGGATGCGTGGGCTGTGCGGTATTTCATCGAGCAGGGCATCAACATCGTCCTGTCACAGTCCTTCGCCAAGAACATGGGGCTGTACGGTGAGTGGGACACGTGACAAGGAAATCATTTCATCCAGGCTCTTGGTGGGATCCCAGTGCCTTCAAGGTTTAGCAGCCAGTGTCTTCCTGCTGCCTGTGTTCATCCTGCAGTACTGAGCAGGGATAACCCATTAGAAGCTGGTGGAGAACCTTCTAGAGAACAGGGGTCCCCTACAGCTGTGTGGTGTTGGGTGCCACAGTATAAGAAGGATATAAAGCTTTCAGAGAGTGTCCAGAGGAGACTACAAAGATGGTGAATGGTCTAAAAGAGAAGCCGTACAAGGAGCAGCTGAGGACACTTGCCTTGCTCAGCCTGGAGAAGAGAAGACTGAGGGCAGAGCTCATCACAGGCATCAGCTTCCTCTCATGGGCAGCATCTGCTCTCTGTGACCAGTGACAGGACCCAAGGAACATAGAAGTGTGTCAGGGAGGATTTAGGCTGGATATTCGGGAGAGGTTCTTAACCTAAAGGGTGATTGGGTATTGGAACAGGCTCCTTAGGGAAGTGGTCATAGCATAAGCCTGACAGAGCTTAAGGAGTGTTTGGACAGTGCTGTCAGACACAGGAATTGTGGGATTCTTGGGGTTGTTCTGTGCAGGGCCAAAAACTGGACTCAGTGATCCTTCCAACTCTAGATATTCTGTGATTCTCTTAGGAGAGCGTGCAGGTGCCTTCACAGTGATCTGCAGTGATCCAGATGAAGCCAAGAGGGTCGAGTCCCAGCTGAAGATCCTCATCCGCCCCATGTATTCCAACCCACCTGTGAATGGAGCCCGCATTGCCTCCATGATCCTGAACACCCCTGACCTACGGAAGGAGTGGTAAGAAGAACTCTGAAATGTTCATGACAGTGAGGTCTCTTTGTGCAGCCTTGTGCTGTGCTTACTGTGTGCTGCTGTCACAGGCAGCTCTTAGCTTCAGCAACAGTCAGAACCTTGTTTGCTCTGGAGAAATCCCTGCATCAGCTGGTGTCAGTTTAACCTGACACAAACAGGTTTTTCTAGTGTTACCAAGGAAGAAAACTCTGTGTAAAGGAAGGGATAAAGCTCCCGAAGGTTGAGGGCAGCAGGAGCTGCCTATCCAAGAAGCATAAAAGTCTGAGGTGGTAGCCATGTAGTGTGTCTCATGTAGGGGAAGTGGCAGCATAAGCTCTCTGGGAATGAGACCCAGGAATGTAACCCTCATGCCCTAAGCCTGATTCCTGGCTGTGCTGTGCTGTTTTCCCAGCCCCTTGGTGCCGGGTCCCTCCCAGCAGCTGGCCTGGCAGAACAAAGGTTGGCAGTGTGCTGTGGCCTCGCTGGGGGCTGTGTTCTTCTGGCAGCCTGACACCTGTGCCTGATCCAGTGCCCAGCAGAGATATTTCCTAGCTGTGCTGCTTTGGAGCAGGGCCTGTTTGCCAATGCTACCCCTGCACTCTTGGTTTATCTGTAGATAATATTTTATCTGGGTATGAGTAGTGCTGCCATCAAGCATCCTACTGACCTGGGGCTTTCAGATGTTAGAAATGTCTATATTCTGGTAGCAGTGCCCAACAGCAATGGAATAAATAAAAAGAGGTCATCTTCTGGTATCAGGAGAATGGAGCAGCTCCCCCAGCTGGAGCTACATCTTCATGCTCATCTGCATCCCTCTGTGGGGCCCCTCCAGGTGGAGAGTTGATTTTCTATAGCTGGGGTGGGGAGAGCAGCATTGATGTGTTCTAGCCCTGCTCTGAATGGTTCCTGGGTTGGCTCCTCAGGCTCACAGAGGTGAAGGGCATGGCTGACCGGATCATCAGCATGAGGACTCAGCTGGTGTCCAACCTCAAGAAAGAGGGATCCTCCCACAACTGGCAGCACATCACTGACCAGATCGGCATGTTCTGCTTCACAGGGCTGAAGCCTGAGCAGGTAAATGCAATTCCAGTGGTCTCTAAGTGTCGTTTGCAGTCCTTGTCAGTAAGTTTTTGACTGCAGATGCCAAAATGAGCCCTTGTAAGCACTTCTCAGAAGGAGCATTATTCTCCAAGCCCTAAGCACTGGCACATCTTGCTCTGTTCCCTGCTGTACTTGGGGAAGTTGAAAGTAAATGTAGCTGTCATGTCTATCAAAGCAAGCAGTCACTTGGTGCTGCTCTGAAGTCACCTTAAAGGTCAGCTCAGGTGAGGTGACTCTTCCAGCTGAACATCTGCAGTGTTGCTGCTTGGCCTGAGAGCTGAGCAGCATCTCTGTTGGTGCACAGGGTACTCTGCAGGTAGTGGGATGCCCTATCTGCTGGCAGCCAGTTTGCTTTGAGTTTCAGCAAGCTGGGTAAATTTGCACTTTGCTGACACAGCAGAGGTTGGCCTGCAGTTTGAACTTTGCTCTTTCATCCCAGGTGGAGCGGCTGATCAAGGAGTTCTCAGTGTACATGACAAAGGACGGACGCATCTCTGTGGCGGGAGTTACGTCAGGCAACGTGGGTTACCTGGCTCATGCCATCCATCAAGTCACAAAGTAAAGACAAAGGGGTGCCCTGGAGCTGGTGGCTTTCCCTTCCTCACCAGTCGAAGATGAGGAGGGAAAAGAAACAAGCAGAATACTTCAACCACAGCACTTGAAGCCGCTGCTGAATGTATCTTGTAGATGAGTTGTAGAAGCCTTGTCAAATCCATCCCGTGTTGTGGAGCAGGGACATAATTACTGGCTCCTGCTTGTCACAGCCATTCTTCCCTGCTGTCCATCCTTTCTCCATCAGCCCCAGCACCTATCTATGCTGGAGGAAGCAAATGCTTAGCAATGCCCTCCTACCAGTGTAGGCACCAAAGGCTTCTCCGCACACGTTTCTCCATGAGAAGGCTTTGTGAGGCTTTTGGCTGCTGGCCCAAGCAGAAGCAGGCAGGGAGCTGGGTGGGCTGAGTTGGAGGGCTGCTCTGGTGTGCTCCTCCAAGCTCCTCAGCCAGTCCCTGCTGCCAGCAGGCTCCATCCTCCATCATCCCAGCCTGGGGCTGGGCAGCACCAAAGCTGTCCTCCGACAAACAGCTCTGAGGACTTCTCACTACCAAACTCTGCTCCGTCGTTGGCTTCGCTCTTTCCATCTGAGACTCTCCTTTCAGGTGTAATTCACAGTGGCATCAGTGCGTGGGGCAGGCCAGTGTCCGTCTTTTCAACCTGTCTCACTTTCATACCTGGAGGTGAAACAATTTTTCACCCCTCCCCAATAACAATCTCCTCTGAAAACTGCTCTCTGGTCTCTGCCTTGCCCCATTCCTGTCCTAAGCCCAGCAGTCCAGCCCTTTACCTCCAGCAGCCCTCCCTGCAGTATTTGTTGCGTGTCCCAAAGCCAGCCAAGAGGCTGGCCCTGCAGTATGCCCCTCATGTGGAGGTGTGGGGCATCCCTCTCTGCTCTGTTCAAGCACATTTCTGCTGACACCAGAAAACAGAGATCTTGAGAGAAATCTAGAGCTGATGCCTCAAAAACCATTCTGTCCTTCTAAGCCAAGTGTCCCTGAGGTCCTGTGACTTACTGGACTGATTTTTAATCTAAATAAACTGGTGCATGACTATGTTGAGCTGGGGACTTCATCCTGTCATTGTGCAGCTGGATCCTGTCCCTTCTGTGCACCAAACATTCCCTCTCAGGGCCATGCTAGCACAGGGGATCTTACATGACCAGTGAAACCCTCATCTCCTGAGAATCCCATGTAGAGAGGCAGTTCCCACCGATGGGCCCCAGGAGCACAGTGTGTGTGAACTGAGGTTGTCCAGGTGTGAGCTGGTGTCACAGAGCTGAAATTGAAGCTTGTGGTGTTGAACATAGGTGTAGCTGGCAAGAGGACAAATTCCCAAAAGCTGTCTGCCTTGGGCTGTGGGGCCATCTTTGGCCACTGCCCCACCATGGAGTGGAGCCTCCTTAGGCAGAGCTGGAGGTATTACCTCTTAAGTCTGTGAGCTGTCTCCATCCACAGGCACCTCTTCCCTATACAGCCATACCAGGGTATTTAGCAGGGCAGTCCTCATTTCCCATTCCTGCCCAGGGCAGCTGTGTGCCCATTGGAGCTGGGGCAGGTCCAGTCTGGTGCACCTGTCCCGGTGTAGTGCAGGTTGTTGCCAGACTTGCTGGAAGGCTGGATCCTCCCGCCGCTCCCTGACAGAAGGTTTCCGCTCCCACGCCGCTTGTTTACTGGCCCGATGCCCACAGCCGCTGCTTGCTGTCCTTTGTGCAATAAACCGCTTTCCATGCCGCACACGCCGTACGTGCTGCCCCACGGCTCTGTGGGTTCCTGTGCTGTGGTCCCCGGTTCTGCGTGGCTCTGGAGCTGCCGCCTCCTGCCCCCTTACCCGCGTGGGGCCGTTCTTCTGCTCGTTGTCTGTACAATAAAAGCACCCTGGAGCACAGCTCTGTCTCTCGCCGTCTCTTTGCCGCGGGTCCCCGCAGGCTCAGCCTCTGGGAAGGGCTACCCGAAGGGGGTTGTTTCCCTTGAGGATGTTCCCCCGCCTCCGGGGCTGGACTACAACCCCCGGCGTGCAGCGGGCAGGGCGGAGCCGCCGCCGCGCCGCCGCCGCCGCCGAGCTCAGCCGGGGCTGGGGCCGGGGCCGAAGGGAGCGGAGCAGGGCGCGTTCCCCGCCTGGTGAGTGGGGCCGGGGTACGGACGGACCGGGGGGACACGCGGGGAGCTCGGTGACCGGCCAGGGCAGGAGCCTGTGCATCCCCTGCGAGCGCGGGCGGCCCCGTGTCACCGGCTCCGGGCCTTGCTGCTCCGGGCGGGGGGCGCCGCGGGTCTGTCGAGTCACCCTCGGTGCAGCGCCTGCTCTCGGGGTTTCTGGCTGCCTGAGTATGGCGGCTTTGCCTGCAGGGGAAGGCCACCCTTCAGCATCCTCCCCCAGGCCATGGGAGAAGCAGCGACCCCCTGCAGCATCCTCGGCCGGGTGGGAACTTCAGCCCACGCGGACGCACCGGCCTGTCCCTCCACGGTCCTACCCACGCGGCACAGGGCGGCCCTTCCTCCCCTGCCCCAGAAATCTTTACAGAGGATTCACAGCTCAAGCACAGAGTTTAAATACCCCAGAAGCAAGGAGTGAACTGGGCAGGTAGAGTCTCTGTAGATGTCCTCTAGGAATTTCCAGATTTCCTTGAAAAGAGATTTCTCATGTTCATATAAAGTCCTGCAAAATCTGCCAGGTTGTGAGGGTCGATCTCCTCCACCTTGGAGACACTGGGATGAGATTTGGACTTTCCACCCCCCCAAGGGCTGTGATGCTGGAAACACCATATCTTCAAATCCAAAAGCTTCTGAGACATCATCCATCTCCTGCTGATTGTCACCCTGGGGGTGCCCAGGAAGGGGCCAGTCCTGCTTTTCCTGTTGACACAGTATTTCTGCTGCACACAGGTCATTCCTGTTGAGCCCAGCCTTGCTCTTTACTCAGGAGCACGTGCTCAGCTCTGTCTTGCAGAGCTTGCAGAAATTAGGGCTGGAAATCAGGAAGTGAGCCAGGACATTGGGTCTTGTGTCCACAGAAAGGCAAGTCCTGCTGTAAAAGTGCAGCTCCTCAGCCCCACAGCCAGGGCTCAGTCCCCTATCCAAGAGCAGTTGTGTCCTCTCCTTGGATTTGAGGGACAAGAGGTGAGTTCTCCTGCTATATCTCTGCTGGTGTGTGTGTGCTGTGACCCTCCAAGCTAAGACCCAGGGAACTCAGTTCCCCTGTGCCCCCACCTCATGCCCAGGTTGTCCCTTGTTAATATAATTTAACTAACACTTAACAGTGTCATTCTTCATCCCCTTGTAGGAGTAGGGAAGTGCCTGACTCCCGTGTTGCTCCATTCCAGCTTGTTTGTCTGCTGCCCTTCCTGCCTGATGGAGCCAGTGCTGGCTGAGGACCCTCCTCGAGGTGCCTGGCTGAGCCTGGTGCAGGAGCACTAGTGGGACGTGGACAGTGGCGTGTGCCACCTGCAAAGGGACAATGGCTCAGGGCACTGGGAGCATCAACAGTGACTACAAGGATTGGGAATGGAGTGACGATGCTGGCGAACGGGCCAGGCTCCTGCAGAGCCCTAGTGTGGAGACAGTGCCCAAAAATTCAGAGAGCCAAGGAAATGGACTGGGGGCCACATCGGCTCTGGGAGCTGTCTTCATTGTGGTCAACGCTGCTCTCGGGGCTGGGCTGCTCAACTTCCCTGCTGCCTTCAGCATGGCTGGTGGCGTGGCTGCAGGCATCACCCTGCAGATGGTGAGTGGGGAAGGGACAGTCCCCCATCCCACCATGGGAGGGTGCATGGAGGGACATGTGGTGCCCCAGAAAGGGCTTGGGGAGGACCAGACTCCTAGGAAGAAGCTCTTTGGGTGAGTTGCACCAGAGATTCTCAGTGTTTTCAGGAGTGGTAGCCTGGGGTGGCTGAGGGAACCTCGCCATGTTGTTGGCTCAGTGTTCCCTCCCTGTCTCTCTCCCATCCCAGTGCATGCTGATCTTCATCATTGGAGGCTTGGTCATCCTGGCATACTGCTCGCAGGCCAGCAACGAGCGCACCTACCAGGAGGTTGTGTGGGCTGTCTGTGGGAAGGTGCCTGGTGTGCTGTGCGAGGTGGCCATCGCTGTCTACACCTTTGGCACCTGCATCGCCTTCCTCATCATCATTGGAGACCAGCAGGACAAGAGTAAGTGCCTCCCATGGAGCAAATAATAACCAGTTGCTGTCCCTTCAGCTGGAAGGGTCACCCTGACCATCTTGGTTGTCCCTGCAGTCATTGCTGCTCTGGTGAAGGAGCCTGAGGAAGTTGGGAGCAGCCGCTGGTACACAGACCGCAAGTTCACCATCAGCATCACTGCCTTCCTGCTCATCCTGCCCCTCTCCATCCCCAAAGAGATTGGCTTCCAAAAATATGCCAGGTGGGTGGGAAGAGCCCTCTGGGGCTGGGAGTTGGGGTGGACCAGCCAGCACCCACCTAAGCACAGTTGCAGAGGACAGGGACTGGAAATGGTGTGGTTCTAGTGCCCTATCTGCCCACTCATCCTCTGCCTTCCCATGCCTCAGTTTCCCTATCTGGGAAGCAGAGGAGTGGCTGAGCACTGTACAGCCACATGTCATACTGCAGGGCTTGTGTCCCTCCCTTCTGCATGCTGGAGGAAGCAGGGAATGCTGCTTTCAACGACATTGTCTCCTATCTTTGTAGATGGCAATCCAGCAGAAAGGAGAGCCACTAAGTGTCCCTAGGCTGGGTGGTCTGCAGGCCAGCCCTGCTCCACCAAGAATCTTGGTGTGACCTGGCTGCTGGAGCTGCACCAGCAGGGGCACCAAGGAGTGTCAGTGCTTCAACACTTGCCTCTTTCTCCAGCCCAAAACCCAAGTCTGGCAGGTTTGCCACTCAGAGAAGGATGGGATAACCCCCAAATGCAACAGAATTGTGTTGGCATCTGCTTGGGGGACAGCGGGTGACGTTTCCTGGTATATTCCCATGGGAAGGGAAACAAAAAATGGGTCTGATAGGCAGGAGTGGGGTAGCCTGGGCTGTGCCAGAAGATGGGGACGGAGAGGCTGGGAGGAGACCCTCCATGAAGTGGGGAGGCAGAGCACTGACAGCCTCCTGTCCCCTTTCACAGCTCCCTCAGTGTGATTGGCACATGGTATGTCACAGCAGTCATTATCATCAAGTACATCTGGCCTGACAAGGAGCTGGTGCCTGTGGAGATCCCCACCAGGTGAGAGCAAGAGACACAATGCTGTCAGTGCCACCACAGCTCTGCAGAGCCAGGCAGGGCTGTGGGAGTGAGGGCTGCAAAGGCAGGGGATGAATCTTTCATCAGGCCCATCCCTGGTCCTGGGGACTCTGCATGTTGCTGCCAGAAGCTCCCAAATGGCTGCACCTCTGCGTGTTTCAGAGGTGGTGAAGAGGAGAAAAAGGACTTCTTAAAGGTCCCCATGGCTCCAACACAGATTTTGATAGCACTGATTGGTTTTTATCTCTGACATATCCAGGCCCTGGATTCCCTGTGCCATGCTTGTGCTCACCCAGCAACAAGGGCTGTGTCTATATTTGGATAATTTTGGTTATTTCCTTAACCAGCACAACCACTGTGGCTTATTCCTTTCCTGACAGTGTATATTTTTGGATCCAGTGCAGGAATTTTATGGCAGACCAAAGGTTAAACCAGTTTTTTTGCACTGCCCAATTAGATCCTTATTTTTTACTGATACTTTCACTTTTGTGTGCTCAGGTTTGGCTGTTTCTCTCTCAATGAAAGGCCCTGGTCTTCACAGAGTACCAGGTCCCAAGAAAACCTGATTCCATGCAATGGCATCATCCTGGGTGGGGGGATGCAGTAAGACAAAGACACTGAGCACTCCCAGCTCATCCTCCCCTGGTGCACTGGATGGGATCACAGGGGATTCTGGTCTGACTGATGGGTGTTTCTCTCCTTCCAGCCCCTCCACCTGGACAGCTGTCTTCAATGCCATGCCCACCATCTGCTTTGGGTTCCAGGTAAGGCCATGAGCTTGGCACTCCCCTTCCATCCTGTGGTTGCTTGGACGGCAGACTAAAACCCTGCCCGTGTGCTCACTGCCCAGCTTTGCAAGGAGACTGAAGCCTTTTTAACATCTCACCACCTCTGGATGGAGATGGATCCATTTTACCCCAGCTAGGATGTACAGGGCATCCTGTCCCCCACCTCTTTCTTCTCCAGTGACAAACCTGGGGAATCACCATATCCCAACAAACACAGAATATCATGAGTAGGATTCCCCATGGTTCTGCCCATCACATATCCCCACTGTCTCTGTGTCCTGGCAGTGCCACGTGAGCAGCGTGCCCGTCTTTAACAGCATGAAGCAGCCACAGGTGAAGACCTGGGGGGCAGTGGTGACAGCAGCCATGGTGATTGCTCTGTTTGTCTACACAGGCACTGGTAAGTGAGGGGATACTGTGTGAGTGTAGCACAGTCCTTGGAGTGGCTGTGAGCTTCAGGGGACAGGGACCCTCTGGTCAGCAAGTGTCAGAGGGAGAAGGGAGGACAGTCCATTGAACACCTCTGCAATGTGCCCTGTGCCATATCCATCCTAGTTTGGTCCTTCAAACAGATGTTCAGGAGACTTGTCCCTGTCCCCTGCTGACTGCTCCCTTCCTGGCAGGTATCTGTGGCTTCCTAACCTTTGGAGCTGGTGTGGAGCAGGATGTCTTGATGTCCTACCCCTCCAATGACATCCCTGTTGCCCTCGCCCGGGCTTTCATCATCCTCTGTGTGCTGACATCCTACCCCATCCTGCACTTCTGTGGCAGGTGAGTGCTGGGAGAGATGGGGCTGGTGTGGGAAGGAGGAGCAGCACGAGGAACCCCCTCTGTCCTGGCTCTGTGCCCACAGGGCTGTCTTGGAGGGTCTCTGGCTGCGCTACACCGGGGTCACGGTGGAGGAGGACGTGGTTCGGGAGCGCAGGAGGCGCCTGCTTCAGACCATCAGCTGGTTCCTCCTGACACTGCTCCTGGCTCTTTTCATCCCTGACATTGGCAAAGTCATCTCTGTCATTGGGGGCTTGGCTGCCTGCTTCATCTTTGTCTTCCCAGGTAGGGATCTGGGATGCTCAGGGGCTGACAAAGGTCTCATGGCTTGTGTCTCAGAGAGGGAGGGGCAGGATGGAAACACAGGAACCAGGAGATTTTTAGAGGAGGACAAAAGTGTGGTGAGAGGCCAGTCAGCAGCCCAGCTGTTTTGGCTGGATGTGGAGCTCTGTGACAGGGAGTGCAGTTCCCTGTTTTATAGGGTGTCTGTTCAGTCCCCAGTGGACAGTCCTCATCTCGTTCTAATTTGCCTCCCCTGCCTTTCAGGACTCTGTCTGATTCAAGCCAAGCTCTCTGAGATCCAAGAAACCAGGGCAATCAGGTAACTGAAATGTGCCTCCTCTCTCCCCCATTCCCCTGTGGATTTTGGGGTGAAGGACCCCTCTAAATATGCCCTGTCTTCCTGCATCTATAGCTGGTGGGCCCAGGTCTGCTATGGGGTGTTCATGGTCACCCTTGGAGCCTTCATCTTTGGACAGACCACTGCCAATGCCATTTTCGTGGATCTTACAGCCTGACTCCTCCAGGCTGGACTGCACTGCTGCTGCTGAGGGGATGGAGATTTCCCCTAGGACCAAAGGGAAGTGGGAAGAAAACATGTTGGTGTGTTGGGAAGATCCAAGAGAAACGTTGTGACTCGGGGCTTGGCTGAACAAGCCCTGTGGTGGTTTGTATCTCATTGTCTTAAGGCTGCAGGCAGTCAGGCTTCTCTCAGCCCTGGCTCCCTGCTGAAGCCAGAGCAACACTACAAGGGGACCTGTCATCCAGGGCAAGCTCCTTCTGCCCCTGGAGTAGACATCCCTCCCTCAGACATCACTAACGGGTCGTGGTTGGGGTTTGCAAAGCCATGCTGCTCTCATCTCTGTACCCTTGTGCTGGTGGAGCTCCTCTCCACAGCTAAAACTCCTTCTCCCAACTTTGGAGAGAGAAGCAGTGTTCTGCATAAAGGGAAATAGTAATCATGTTTATCAGACAGGGAGACATCCCACAGTCCTGTTCTGTGTCAATGTTTGGTTTGAACTCTGGTTTCCTGCTGGTCTCCTGCCTCTACTCTCACATCTCCCTCTGCCTGGGCTGCACTTTGTGTTACAAAGGGTTGCCTTCAGCCTGTTTGGGTTTTTTCTTTTGAGGATCAGAATGACCCTGGGGTAGGGACATGCCCGTGCAATGTTTTCCTTGCCAGGGGTTGTTCTCTCAGTAGAGAAGCTGCTATGACTGCATCAACCTACTGAAGACACTACAATAGAGCAAAGCTCTTCTCCAGATTTACAATCCTGTTCTTCCAGGTGTCCAGGAAATGGGACTGGGCCAGGTTTTAAAGGATGCTTTTGGGATAAAGCAATCAGTATTAATTTGTTTTAGATTGTTCTCTTGGTCGTTTACACTCCCTATGGCTGGTGTTGCTCTGGGCTGTCCCTCTGTTGCCTGTCTGGATGATAGTTTCATTCCTGCTTTTTCTGGGTTGAGCAGTTCCCCCAGCTGCAGATTTGGTTGGGGGTGTTAAACCTCAACAGCAATGTTCTCTTGTTCTGTCTTTGAGTTTCTTTTTATGTTGTTTGGCTTCTAAAACCCTTGGGGAGGGAGGAATTCAGGGATAGCTGTTGATGCATCTGTGATGCGGGTTCAGCCCAGATTTGTGCAACACCTGGCCCTGCACCTCCTGCATCTTCTGGAAGCAGCACAGGCTGTTGTGGTGGGAAGGAGAACCATGGCTTGTGCTCCTGCACTTCTCAACGTGGCTCTGTCCTGCTACAACCAGTGGCTGCAGGAGGGGTGACAGCACGTGGGTGCTTCCCACGTGGAAACATTTGTTATTTCCTTACTAACACCGAGTGTAAATGGGGACCTCCCCATTGCTGCTTGGGACAGGGAGACCCAGGTGGAGAAGGAGGAAGAAAAACCCTAAGCACAGCAGGAATGTTTGAGAGATGCTGTGAAGGCACACATCCCTCCTGCCTCTCCCAAGGGATCTCCAGCATCTGTGCCCTCATCTTTTGACAAACCCAGGCTCCACCAAACCCCCATTTGTATGGCACTGGCTGTGTGCTGAGCCCCTTTGCCAGGCTCCTGCCCGTGAGCAGGAGCTGGGGCTTGGGGACCCTTTGGCATAAAGAAGATGGCCAATTGTCCTGGATGTGGGGAGCACAGAGCCACCTCCCGTGGAGCCCAGCAGAGATGCTCAGCAGATGCCAATGCCAAAATGCCTTCCAGTATGCCCACCCTGCAGGAAGATGAAAAGGTTTGGTACCTGGTGGGTCTGGTGGCTCTGGCTTTCCTGAAGGTGTTCTAGGCATGAGGAGGTCCCTTGGCCGAAGTGGACGAGGACACAGTGTCTCATGTCACCTGAGAAACACCTGGGCTCCCTTGGTGCCCCTGTGGCTGAGGGCTGAGCGAGTCTGGAGGTGCTGTGGCCGTTCCTGTTTGCCTTACTGCTCCCCTGTTTACAAACACTGGCCTTTTAACATGTATTTTGTACATGCAGAAAGTGGAGGGAACTCAACTCAATAAAAGTGACATTGTGATGCGTGTGTCAGGCCAGCACGAGGTGATTTCTGTGGGAGATGCTCCTGGGTGGGATACTGGGATGAAGCCATATCCTGAAATGCCAGCCCAGCTCTCCGAGCTTTGGGATGGATGGTGTGGAGCTGGGAAATCCCACTGCCTTCCTCAGGCCCTCATTCTCCGGGGAATCTTCCCGCCCAGGGCCGGGGGATGCCGGGGGAGGCTCTGTGGGCGCCGGTCCCGGTGTCGCTCCCCGGGGCCGGCAGGCGGGTGTGTGTGGCTGGGAAGGAACTGAAGGGAGTTTCCTCTCCGGGACCGAGGCCGGCCATCCGGGAGGGTGCAAATGGAGAGGGGATTTCCTTAGAAAGGAAAACCCGCGCCCAGAGCGTGCCGGGCCGGGCCAGGCGCTCTGAGGGACCCGCAGCCCCCAGGTTGGGGGGGCAGCGCCTGGGCCGTACCAAGGCAGCGCGGGCGAGGGGACGCCAATTCATGGGCCTGTACCACGGCGCTGCGCGGGGGGGAAACCGTTTCTGGGCTTGTACCACCTTCGGGGGGAGGAAACAGCGAGGCGAGGGGAACGGGGCGGGCCGCACCACTCAGGGAGGGGTAACCCCCCCCCCCCCGCGTGACTCCGCGCGCCCTTTGGCACCGCCCGCCACTTCCCCTTCCCGCCCCGCCCCCGCGCGACGCCCCTCGCTCATTGGCCGGCCTCGGCAGCGCGGGTTGGCCAGCAGCGCGCACGCGCAGATCGAGAGGAGTTCGGAGCTCTGATTGGCTGAGAGAGTAGGAAGGCTTTCGGCCCCTCCCGGCCAATGGCGCGCGGCTCAGGCTCCGCGCGGAGGGCGGCAGGGTGCCCTCCCCCGAGGTCGCACGGCGCTGATTGGCCAGCGCTCACGCGGCCCCGCGCTCTGATTGGTCGAAGGCCCCTCCGCGGGGGCGCGGCAGCTCCGCGCGCATTCCGCCCCTCCGCTCCCCCCGCGCCCCCCCCCGCGAGAGGACGGGGGAGGGGAAAGGCCGCGGCGCGAGCGCGCGACCCCATCCGCCATTTTGTATCGGAACGGCGGCGGCGCGAGAGAAGCGCGCGAGCGGCCCCGGCCCGGCCCTCACGACACCGCCGAGGTGGGAGCGGCGCCCGCCCGGCCCCGGGGAGGTGCTCTGGGTGGCTGTGGGGGCACTGCGAGCTTCGGGGCGGTGGGGGGAGATCTGTGGGGACGGGGCCGTAGGCAGCGGGACCGGGCCGGCTTGCGCTGAGGGCAGCGGGGCCGCCTGAGGCACCCGCCCGGCCGGGCCGCCCGCCGCGGTGTGCGAGAGGCGGCCGAGGGACCCGCGGCCCTCTCCCCCCGCGCTCCTCCGTCCTGCGGCCGCCCCTGAGCCACAGAGGGAACTCGGCAGGGTCCGGGTCGGAGCCGCGGGTGTTCCCTGTCCGGTGGCGGCGGCGGCGGCTGCGGCGGCGTCGCGAGGTGCGGGGGAACCGCCGGCTCTGGAGCTCAGCGCTCCCCCTGCGCTTGTGTAACGCCGGCGGTGACAGGTGGAGCTTTGAGCACTCCGGGCCGGGCCTGCCCCGGCCGGGCTCGGCGGCCTCCGTAGGAGATCGGTGTTGTTGTAACTTGCCCGCAGAAAGTACGGAAAAAGTGAGCTGTAGTAAATAATCCGGTGACATAACCTTCTTGCAGACCACAGGAGAGAAATCCTTCTCAGTGCTGTCCTCCAGTTAAGAAAACGCTGCCCAGTAAAATGGACTTGTGTAATTCTCAACTAGAAATAGCAACAGTTGGGTGTCTCGACAGATGCTGTATCAGTATAAGAGCTTCTTCACAATAGTTTCCTAACTTAGATTAGTACCATTAATCCTTATACAGCAAGACCAATGAGTACTCATAGTTTAATTTCAACAAACCACAACCAGTTTGGACTGTATTTAGGACAGAAGTGAGATAATACTGAAAATACAACACTAATCTGTTGGTATATCATGTACTCAGATTATTTCTGAATCCCACTTGTTGCAAGGAAGCATGGCAACTACTCTCAGGAACTTTTTTGAAGCAGGTAACAAAACAGGTGTGACTCTGACAAGTCACTCTTAGTGTACCCAACTGATTCCTAAGGTAACTACTTTGGCATTGGCTGAAATTATGGGCAGGGTGAGTCCAGGTGGGGTGACTCTTACAAACAGGAAACAAACTTAGTTGGTGGTAGACTGATCTATCCTTTCCACCTTTGTTGTTTTGATTCTTTCAGCCCTTTTGCTTATAAGTTCACTCTTAACTGTTGATGCTGTTGTCCTGGTATCTCCAAACCAAACTCAGCCCCTTTGTTGCCTATCTCTATCTCCTTGGACAAAAGCCTTACCCTCTTTATCCTATACAGTGTTCCTGGGTTTTTGATTTATGCTGAAATGGCCACTCTTGGTATTCAGCTGAGTAAGTGGAAGAGAAACTGTGGGAACATAACTTAGCAATAGAGGATAATAATATTTTGTGTCCCTGTGATGGAACATAACTAAATCATGTTGGGAATTGTTATCACTGAGAATCATGGTTGAGGCCATCACTGTTTTAGCCAGTGAACAAGACTTCTCTCTTGTTCCATAAACATCCCCAATGAATTAATATTGCAGGTTTTTTTAACTTTTGAAATAGCATTTAGCTGTTCTAAAACACATTTTGGGTGGTAAAAAACCATGAAGCATTTAATAACAAGTCTCTCATTTTTTTCCCTTCAGCAGAAACTTTATTCTGGAGTTCTTGTCAGAAGGAGAAATGGGAAGTGAGAGTTTCTTGTTGTTTTGGGTTTTTTTTAACAGTCCAGGTTGAGATGTGGAGATGCCTGAAGCAGCATGTCATGTTTGATGCATATCTCATGTATTTGAGGTAGATTCCAAACTGCAGCTTCAATGACCTGAGTGTGTAGGAACAACTTAGGTGCTGAAAACTGAAGTTGCTGTGTCTAATCATCTTTTGACTTCCAGTTTACTGGAATTGGGTGCAGCTTTCCCCTGTATGGAATGTTCAGGTGTGTTTTCTGTTTGTAAACACCTGAATTTGAAGTGGTCAAATGAATTGGGAGCTTATTTTCCTCCTAACGTGAATTTCACTCTGGGTTTTTCCTTGGTAGATTTCAAAGTGTTAGACATCCTGAAATGTAAAATACAGAATGATTCAAAACCACCGTTCTCCCTTGCATTGCTCCCAGTGTCAGCCTTCAGAGGGGTGTGCTGCCCTTCCATGTTTTGTATTTGGTGATGGGTTTGTTTAAAAAGAGGGTAAGGGACTGTTCTGGAGTGCAGGTTTAGCACTGCTCCCTTTAGCATGTTTTATGTGATGTTTTGTGACAGGAGTTTAGAGCCCAATCAGCAAACACATTGCTGCTTCTGTCACTTGATCTGTTTTATCCTCCACATGCAGCACATGTGCCCTGAAATCATACAACTCCTGAAATCCAGTGGCAGTAGTTACTTACTTCTGCAAAATGCTGAATAAAAGATCCAAAGTTAGCTTAAAGTAATTTTGAAATTACTTTCTTTGTAGTGATGTTTCTGAATTCGTGGAAGACTTCTGGTTTGTCAACTTCACCATCAAAGCTTTGTTACTCTCTAGTGATTTCTGGTTATTAGGGAGTGTCTTTGGTCACACCTGATGGGTGGTTTCATATTGCCCACTCTATTTTGTGATCTTTGGATTCTTGCCTGAAATTTTATTGCATTTATGTTTTAATCCAACAGAACTCTGCTCTTGAAAAAAGACCTACTGAAATATATGCCAATGTTTTTTGCTGAGGGGCTGTTTCCCTTAGGAAGTGTTCAGGGTGTGTGATGCTGTAGAATTTGGTAAATATTTTTTATGTTGCACAATATGAAATAGTAATATTGTAAGAGCTCATGAGTCCCATGCTGGGTGTATTAATCCATTACTGTATAATAGGATCTGTGGCTGAAAGTAGATAATTTTGCCAGGTAATCTGAATTTTTTTATAAACTCCCTGTGGCTGAGGGCTGACTTGTGTGAACCTGCCAGGTTTGTCCCATGGACTGAAAGCTTCCTGAATTGTTGAGGCCAGTGTAGGGAGATTCATTCCCACTAAGGATATATGGATCTAAAAATAAAGTCTGCTTCACATAGCATTCATAGCTTCCTTAATCAGTGCTGTAGTAATTGAATTTTAGTCTTGCACTGGATGACCAAAGAGGTACCTGTGCAGTTCTGCTTTGCAGACAAGGCTCCCTTGGTTACTCTGTACTCTCCTGAGTTAGGTGCATCATTTGAACCTCTAAAGTGCTGTTAATGTTGTGTCCAGGGGAGCTGTCAGGTTTGCTGTGTGCTGGGATACACACAGTGCAACCATATGTTTAGAACATAAGTAGGAAGCTGTTTCCTCGGCTATTGTGTTCCTTGAGTCTCTGTGTTTGCTCAGGCTCTTCCTTGAGAGGCTTCCTTGAAAGAAAAAATCCCATTTTCCCTCCAGCTTGGATTGTCCAGTGGCACTGCCAGATTTTGCAGTTGGAAGATGGCAAAGCTTGTTTTGCTGCTTTGCAATCAAAGCATTCCCTGCTTTTTTGGAAGACAAGAGATGCTAATAGGAGGGTGGGATGGTCAGTGTGTGGTGTGGCAGCAGGGAGGCTTGAGCCCAGCTGGAGAATTGCAGTACTAAAACCCCTGAGTTTAGGTGGAGTAGGTGTGATTGCTGTGCTGTTTGTATTGATATGATGAAAAATGCCCACAGAAATATGGTTTTTCTTCCTAGGGCCCTGAAAGGCAAACTCTGAAATTCTGTTACTGCCTTAAAAATTGGCCAAGTTGAAGTTTTGTGTTGTGCCCTGTAGGCAGCTCAGCCAGCCTGTGAGTTCTCCAGGCTGGTTGCTGTGAGCTGGTGCTCTGATGGGGCTGAATTCCCCTTGCTGACTGCTGCTTTTAGGAAATGCAAGTACTGTGCTGAGGTCTGTGTGCTTGATTCTTAACAAATGCTTTTCAAAAGCTTTATATTGGTTGTGTATGTTAAACCCTTCCAGTAAGATTGTCTTGGAAGGCATGTACTTGCCAAACCAGTGACATTTTCTAGGTTATTCCAAAAGGGGAATTTAAAGGTTATTAAAAAAAAAAAAAAAATCAGATCCTGTACTACTGAGAAATCTTTTTAAACTTCTGTGCCAGTCCTCCCTTCTAGATGTTCCACAGTCAGTGGCCTTTTAAACCTTTATATATAAAGGTAATGAATTCTAGCTTGTCAGATGTACTAAAAAGAAATGGAAGTTTTGTGTAATTCTTCTCACTGCAGTTTTAGACATGCTCTGAGATTCTTTTAGAGACCAGCTGCCTTGTCATTGAAGAATACTTTCAGTATTACTGCTTGAAAGTTTGTTCTTCGTGAGATGTAAGCTTTATTGCTTAAGAAGGATCCTGCATGCCTTCATTGAGTAGTCTGGGGGTTTTTTGGCATACTGAAAGTCTGCAGGTCAGTTGATTTGACTTTTCTTACAAATAATTTACCCATATATCTGTGTAATATAATAATTTTTTCGAATGACAGAATAATCTTAATTTCCTCTGGTAGGATTTGACATTTTGAAGGATAAGGTATGGTTCCAAGTGTAAGCAAGTGAAAACCTTTGTATAAGGGGAGTTGGGAAGGAGAGTTCTGCTTGCACCCAGCACAGCCTGTTCACCTGCTGGGTGCTGCTGGGTACAGGCAGAGGGAGGCCGGGCTGTGTATGCTGCTGGGTGCAGGCAGAGGGAGGCCGGGCTGTGCTGCTGCTGGGTGCAGGCAGAGGGAGGCCCGGCTGTGTGTGTGCTGCTGGGTGCAGGCAGAGGGAGGCCGGGCTGTGTGTGTGCTGCTGGGTACAGGCAGAGGGAGGCCGGGCTGTGCTGCTGGGTACAGGCAGAGGGAGGCCGGGCTGTGTGTGTGCTGCTGGGGGCAGGCAGAGGGAGGCCCGGCTGTGTGTGCTGCTGCTGGGTGCAGGCAGAGGGAGGCCGGGTGTGTGTGTGCTGCTGGGTGCAGGCAGAGGGAGGCCCGGCTGTGTGTGTGCTGCTGGGTGCAGGCAGAGGGAGGCCCGGCTGTGTGTGCTGCTGCTGGGTGCAGGCAGAGGGAGGCCGGGCTGTGCTGCTGCTGGGTGCAGGCAGAGGGAGGCCCGGCTGTGTGTGTGCTGCTGGGTGCAGGCAGAGGGAGGCCGGGCTGTGTGTGTGCTGCTGGGTGCAGGCAGAGGGAGGCCGGGCTGTGTGTGTGCTGCTGGGTGCAGGCAGAGGGAGGCCCGGCTGTGTGTGTGCTGCTGGGTACAGGCAGAGGGAGGCCGGGCTGTGTGTGTGCTGCTGGGTACAGGCAGAGGGAGGCCGGGCTGTGTGTGTGCTGCTGGGTACAGGCAGAGGGAGGCCGGGCTGTGTGTGCTGCTGGGTACAGGCAGAGGGAGGCCGGGCTGTGTGTGTGGTGCTGGGTACAGGCAGAGGGAGGCCGGGCTGTGTGTGTGCTGCTGGGTACAGGCAGAGGGAGGCCCGGCTGTGTGTGTGCTGCTGGGTACAGGCAGAGGGAGGCCGGGCTGTGCTGCTGGGTACAGGCAGAGGGAGGCCGGGTGTGTGTGTGCTGCTGCTGGGTACAGGCAGAGGGAGGCCGGGCTGTGTGTGTGCTGCTGGGTACAGGCAGAGGGAGGCCCGGCTGTGTGTGTGCTGCTGGGTGCAGGCAGAGGGAGGCCGGGCTGTGTGTGCTGCTGCTGGGTGCAGGCAGAGGGAGGCCGGGCTGTGCTGCTGCTGGGTGCAGGCAGAGGGAGGCCGGGCTGTGCTGCTGGGTACAGGCAGAGGGAGGCCCGGCTGTGTGTGTGCTGCTGGGTACAGGCAGAGGGAGGCCCGGCTGTGCTGCTGGGTACAGGCAGAGGGAGGCCCGGCTGTGCTGCTGCTGGGTGCAGGCAGAGGGAGGCCTGCATGGGAGCTGTGCTGCTGCAGGGACACTCCCTGGGCTGCTGCCTCAGTTCTGCGTGCCAGGCCAGCACATCACCCCAGCCATCCATTCCCATGATGAGGCACCAATCGTGTGCTGCTGGTTTTCGCCATGGAGAGCCAAGACCACAAAGCAATAGTTTTTCTTCTGAAAAGGGGATCTTCAGACTCTTGGCATGAAGCCCAGTGACCTTTGTGTTTTGATCAGGTAGAGCTTCCAAGCAGTGACTCCAGCTTGATTCTACCTTTGGCAGTGCACAGTGCTGCTGCTCAGAGCAGCTTGGGGCTTCTTTTGAAGCTCCCCGTACTGTTGGATAAGCGGGACTTGCTTTGGGATGCAATTTTGTCACACTGGCAATCTGTAATTTAACAGATGAGATGTCAAGTGCCAAGTTTTGTGTTGTCATAGAAATTTATTAAGCTGGCAAGCTCTGCTGTTGTAGCTTGCTGGAAAAGCTGTTTCAGTATAAGCCAAATGTTAGGGTTAGTTTATTGCAGTTCTTTGTGCGTTGCTCATTCACAATTGCTTCTTTTGGTATACCAGGGTTGAGGCAATACTGTGTGGATATACTGGGGCAAAATATAGCAGAGATGGTAAAAGTGTGGTTTTTATATTAGTTTATGATGGATGCTTTGAATGATTCTGACCTCTGATTGTTGCTGTGTATCTAGTTCTTTATTCATCTCATTTTCTTCTTTCTCATGGTGCTGAAAATCATTCTTCTGATTGAGCTGTTTGCTAGCTCTTTCAGACTGCAAAATACAGAAGCAAAAGTGGTTGGGTAGTGTAAAAACAACAGAGCTTGTGTTGTGAAAACTTAATACTACTTCATTTTCCTTGTGAACATAGTTATGTGATGTTGCTACAGAACTTAAATCTAATTTAATACTGTTTTCCAGGTGCCATGTTTCAGAACAGACAAAGACAACTGAGAAAGAAGAGCTGAAGCAAGTAACACAGAAACAGATAAAGACTCACTGGGGGAAAAAAAATTGACCTGTCTCTGAGGTGACTAAAGGGGAATAATGGTGATTTTGCGCCGGGCTCGGCCGCCTGCTTCCGCCCCAACCAGCAATGAATCTTGACTCGCTCTCGCTGGCCTTGTCTCAAATCAGCTACCTGGTGGACAATTTAACCAAGAAAAACTACCGAGCCAGCCAGCAGGAAATACAGCATGTAAGTAAAGTGATGTGTGCTACAAAATAAACTTTGTAAAGAGAAGTTTCTCTTCTGGTTTGTATTTGTACTCTGCCGTGCTCTTGTGTATGTTACTGTTTGCTGTTTTCTGTGGTGTTGGGAGCTGCAGGGTGTGTCTGATACTCCTGCTGGTTCATCTGCCAAGTCATGGAATACAGCTCATAGCTGAGACCAGTATTAACTTTGTAGCTGAATATCAAGATTAACTGCTGCTTCTGAAGGGTGGCATGAAAAGGTTTCCTAACTTCTCCAGGTTAAATCTTTCCACTTTCAGCCATTCAATAGAACACTGATTGGGAAGGGGAGGAAGATGTATACATTCAGTGCTCAGAGTTGTTGCACTAAAAGCCTGAGTATGTTGTAATTTACCTCTGAATGTTCTCTCCTCCCTTGATGGAAGCTTTTTTTCCTCTTGTCATTCAATGACTCATGGCTTGGTTGTGAAGCTGAGCTGACTGTCTTGGCCCTGGGTTTGCAGAAGGCAGGCAGAGTAACTGCATGTTGAGACCCAAATATCTGTGATTAGGGCAAGAATTCTGTTTTAACTGACCTTTGTAAAAATAGCTCTGACTTGCAGGGCCGACTGAAAAGCATTATCTGCAGAGCAGTGCTTAGGAGGAAGTGAATGCTACTGAGCTAGTTTTAGAAACTGGTTTAGTTCAGTTCCCAGCAGACAGCTGGGCCACTCAGTGTTGAGGGTTTTCCTGCAGCAGTGCAATCCTGCAGCGATTTGAATCAGATTAGAAGGGCAGAGGGTTAAGCAGTGAGTTTCTGTAACATTTGATGTCTTTAAAAGTGCATTCATTGGTTATCTTGAGGTGACGGGAGAGTGATTTCAGCAGTATTGGTTATTCAAGTTTAAGATGGAATGGGTCTCTTGTAACTTTTGTAAGTTTCTCTGTTTTTGCAAGTTCAGTACTCCGGGGGCTCATTTGGGATCATGCTGTCCTTTTTGATCACTGTTGGTTTCAACAGATGGTTTTTGCAGCAAGGTGTGACTAAAGCATGACTTGGTTTGGGAGAAGATGTTGTGATCTGCCATTCACTTGGAGCACAGCTCTGTAAAACAGAATTGCTCCTTGCCCTTCAGCCAGGCCTCTTAGCCTCACTGTGGTGATCCTGGGACCTGGTCTGTGGAAATGGCTGAATTGTATATGGTTATAAAGCAGACCTAGAATTTCGAGACTAAATTCCTAAAATCTTAATCCCTTGTTTTTTCTTATTTTAAATTTTATTTTCCTGGAATTGCTTTACTTTTGTTGTTGCTGGTACAATATTTCTTTAGTTGAAGAGAATATATGTGCTGTAATTCTGTCTCATGGTTCACTGCTTGGGGTAAATTTTTGGCATGATTCACTCAATATTACAAAGTTTCCATCTAAGCATGTAGAGTTGTGGAAATTCATACTTGGAGTTGTTCTTGTCTCTACTGACCAAAATGACACTTCTGTTTAAATATGTCACTCGAGTGTAACAGTGGCAAGGCTTGAGGAATTAATTTCTGTTTAAATATGTTATCAGTAGTCATTTAATATAGCTAATCTTAAAGAAATGGAATGTATGTTTAAAAACCTCAGAAATATTTTATGCATTTGTCAGACACAAATTCTAAACCATTACTTCCTCTGAAGTCAGTTTTTGTGGTCTCCTTAAGTGGTAAGGAGAGCCTGACTGGAGAGAGGGAAAGGGCTTTGTGGATGGGTTTATCTAGGAAAGCAGAAGTTTTTGGATGTAGAAAAACTGAGTTTTTTTTTGTCTAATCCTGTATTTGCCCAAACACATTAACTGATAAATTCAAATACATGTGGCTCAGGCTTTATCCTAAATCACAGACTGGTTGAGGTTGGAAGGGACCTGTGGAGGTCGTGTGGTCCAACCTCCTGCTCAGTCAGTCACTCAGAGTGGGTTTCCCAGAAATACCTCTGGGCAGTTTTTGGGTACCAACATGGATGGAGACTCTACAATCTTTCTGGGCAGCCCCTGTCAGTACTTGGTGACCCCTGCAGTAAAAATATAGTATTTGTGATCTGATTTTATGACTGGATGCAGTCATGTAAATGTGTATCAAGGCTGCCAATACAAAGGTTTCTTTCAGCTCTTTCTTCAGGAAAACTGGCAATTCTCATTACCCATTTCCTGGAAGAGCTTTTTTGGGAATGTAGTTAGAATTGAAATATGATACACTGCACTTTTAGCCTTGTCTTCCTTTCCTTCCTGTATGTTAAATTTTCAAATTATTGTCCTTTGGAAGATGCCTCAGTGCAAGGAAGCAATCTACTTCTGATGCAAGCAAGTTGTGTGGATGCCTTTAGTATTACAGTTTTCTTTGGCATCTGCTTACTTTGATGAATTCACCTTGGTCACACAGCACCAGGCAGCTTCTTAGGAAATTGATCCAGCTTTATGTCAGTCTTGTTACCACATCCAAATCTTTGTATTTGATTGTGATTGCCTGAACAAACTGCCTGTTTTCTGAAGCCTGAGCTAGGTAGTAGGATTTGCTGTTAATTCAGGTTTGCTGCCTTTTGCACCAGTCTGAGCATCTTCCTGATCCTGGGGTATGGCTGCCTTCAGAGGCCCAGCTGTCACCACAGCTGGGCTGTTTACTCTGGACTGACATACCACAGGCATGAATTTTACAGCCTCTGGTCAAGAAGCTGAGCTAGATTCAACTTGGAAGGTTTTTTTCCAGCAGAACAAAACTTGGCAGTCACTGGAATCAGCAGGCTCTGAGGGAAAGGGAAGCATAGTGTCAGATAACAGTAGAAAAATTGAGATGAAAACAGTCAAACATCAGAGCCTAAAGCAACCCTGTTTGTCTCTTTGCACAAAGAAGCTACTGGCAAACAAGGGCATTCATGGCTGGTCAAGCTGTGGGCTTGGTGTAGGCAGGCAGACCAGAGGCAGAGCTGCAGGTTTTTCCTGGCACATTTGTGTCTCTCCTGCAGCTAGAAAAGGGAAAACAGTGGGGAAAATGTTGCTAGTAGATGAAGGTTGGATTTGTTATTAGCTGCTACTGTTTGGCCAAAGAGGCAAGCTCCTGGCTTCACGTTTCTGACAGTATGGATTCTATCAAAAACAAATAATGCTGTCCACTTGGTTGGGGTGTAAAGAAAAGGAGCAAGTTCTGAAACAGTCTGCAGCTATTTCAGACAACAAGCTGATGAACTGGTCTGTAGCTAAGAGTTAAACTTAAGGTAAATGGTAGGGGATGCAAACAAAAATGTAACATTGTTAAGATTTAGTAATGAGTGATAGGTGTTGTAAGTCAGCAAATGCAGATCACCCATTGCACACGTGCTGTCCCAAGGCTGTGTTCTTGCAGAGTTAGGCACTGGAGCTGTGGGAGAAAATGGGGAAAAGTGAGGCCATGGACTGTGTGGATTCTGGGCTGCTTTGATGGCAGAATCCTGAGGGGAACTTGAAAACCCCTTTTTACTTAGTTTTGTGAGAATACCACCCCTGAAATGTATGGCTTCTGTGTCAGTGACTTGTGTCTAGATTCTTTGTTTATACTTCTTATTTGCAAATAGAGGTAATGATGTGGTTTGTAGGTTACTGATTAAAAGGAACATTTTTAGCAGTTTTGTTGAAACTGTGGATGATTTGACTACTAGCAGTACTGCTGTATCCATGGTGCTAGACCCAGATCTTGCTCTGTAATGACTGTTTGCTCTTTTTTTGATACTTTTTTTCCAGATTGTGAATAGGCACGGTCCCGAGGCAGACAGGCATTTACTACGCTGTCTATTCTCGCACGTGGATTTCAGTGGCGATGGTAAAAGTAGTGGCAAAGATTTTCATCAGGTACAGTTTACACCAACATGTCTGTTTATTAATTTTGATTGTTAAAAATCTACTGTGGGATTTCATCCAGGTCAAGCACAAAGGCAGCTTAGAAGCAGTAGATTAAAACAAACTTATTTTCTGGTTATATGGCCTTTCAACTGCAAGCACTTTTTGCCAATCCTCAAAATAATATCTGACATACAATCTCTTGCTCTGGAAAAAACCAGGTTGCATCAGTACAAATGCTACTTTTACCAGATGCAGTGCTCTACTTTGAAAGCCTTTCTGTGTATTTTAAGAGTTTGTCCAAATCCATTAACTGATATTTCTGGTGCTGACTGTGTCTATTGGCAGGGCTGTTTTCATCCTTAAGCAATTTTGCTGCAGACTTTTTAGCTTCTGACCATGAATCAAATACTCTTGGGTTGTCTATTGCAATGTGTGAGGATGTTTACAGAAAGCAAAATGTTGCACATATGATGGAGAATGTTTCATCACTTTGTCAGTCTTAAAAGCAAAGCAAACCTGAAGAAAGCTTGAATGAAAGGAAGTTATTTGATGTTAGAGAGAATTTGTGCACTTACATAAGTATTTATCTTTTAGTTTTTCTGTACATAGTGCACATTAGTTTAATTTTATTGTCCTGTTACAAATCCTTCAAGTTATCTTGTTCTTTTCAGACTCAATTTCTGATCCAGGAGTGTGCGTCGCTGATTACAAAACCAAACTTTATCTCGACGCTGTCGTACGCCATTGACAATCCCTTGCACTATCAGAAGGTTTGTATGCTTCTTGAAGGGGATCCCAGTGTCAGAAACTGCACTGAATTGGTCTCTAGAAAACCAATTAGTTTTCCCTTGTAGTAAATTTTTCAAAACCTGAGCTTGCCTAGTTGGTGTGGGTTTTTTTTTTGTTAAACTAAGTGAGTTAGTCAATCACTCAGAGTGACTGCATACTTAATTTTAATACTTCATCTAATGTGGGTACTTCATGGCTTGTTTATGGCACCAGAAACAAAATAAATCATCACTGCTTCTGTTTCTTTCAATATGAAAGCCATGATAGTGGTTAAGTAGTGGGATATATGGAAGAAGCTTTTAGAGAAAATGTATCCAAAAGTGATTGGAAAGTTGTTTAGCCATAGAAGCTTTGTGTTAACCTGCAGCAGAATAGTTACTAATATTCCAAGCTTGCAAATAGACTTTAGATAATCTGACATATTGCAAACAGGATTAATCCCAAAACAACTTTCATGTTATTCTTCTTGCCTATTTCAGAGTCTAAAGCCTTCACCCCATTTATTTGCCCAATTGAGTAAAGTCATCAAATTAAGTAAAGTTCAAGAGGTAGGTGAACACTTATTTAATTTTTATTTTTTTTTTTACTTTGCAAATTAGAAAGGATAAGATCCCCTTACTATAATGTTTGTTTTTGTTTGTAGGTGATTTTTGGTCTGGCTTTACTGAACTCTTTCAGCTCAGATCTGCGAGGTTTTGGTAAGTTTTCTAAAGTGCTGCGGGCAGGGACAGCCTTTTTTAGCAGTGTGCTTTCTGGATGGGTAGATGTGTGCCTGCCTGACCTGACCTTGCAATTAGTGGTGCCATTGGGAGGGGCAGTAGTTGACAGTCATCTTGTGTGAAGTTGAAGCACTTTCATGAATGACTTGCTTGATAATTAATCAAATTGGTGTATTGTGATATCTTAAATTGTAGTTGTCTGTTAATATTTGAGTTCTTAGGTATGAGATTTCTGTTTAAATCTGAACTGTTGTGGCCTATGGTAAACAAACTCAAATTAAGAGAATGGTGCCTAGCTAAATGAATCTAATGTTAAAACAGAATCCCAGGTTTTGACTTTAACCTCTTCTATTTCCCAAAGCTGCCCAGTTTATCAAACAGAAACTCCCGGATCTTTTGCGCTCTTACATTGACGCAGACGTCAGTGGAAACCAAGAAGGTGGCTTCCAAGATATTGCAATAGAGGTCCTGCACCTTCTCCTCTCCCATCTCCTCTTTGGGCAGAAGGGAGCCTTTGGGGTAGGACAGGAGCAGATTGACGCTTTCCTCAAAACATTACGTAGAGGTAAGTGGTGCTGTTCAGGAAGCCTGACCAGATGCAGACTTTGAGATGAATTTTCATGACTTGCTGTCAGTGCAGAGTGCTGAAGTGATGGGGAGCTTGCTGACTTAGAACTTGATAAATTTTCATAGTTCTAAACTGACAGAAAAGTGCCACTGTTCTGTTTGCTTTCAATGAGCAGTAATGTGATCTGATGTTCTTGAAAAGTTTTGATGAATAAACATTAAGTAAGGGATATTCAAGTGTGTGTTTGCTTGTATGGCATGGTATTTGTGAATCTAACTAAAGCAGCTCAGTGCACTGTAGTTAAAAACCCTCTAACAGTATAAGGAACAAATTTCAAACAGGTGCATTTAAGCATTGCTTTATTATATTAGATGCAGATCTATGAGGAAGCACTAGAACAGTGAGGGGAGGTACTTCTGACTTGAACTCTGGTTCATTTCCTGAAAGCTACCATTGTAGTCTGTTCCTTTCCAAAACCAGTGTTTGCTCTAAACCTGTCACACTAGGGAGGATTTGGACTCAAGATGATAATTGAACTTAACCCACTCCTTCGTTCTGCACAGACCTAGAGGAAGCTACCATTTGTACAAGAGCAAAATATTTGTTCTAAGTTTTTAAATATAGCTTCTTAGTTCATATGTATTTTAATAAAGATCAGTGTATTAGCTTGTGTAATTCCTGACACTTTGCTTTGGGATGTTGAGCACTCTTCTTGGAACAGCCCTGGAGGGTATTGAGATGTTCTATGTCAATGGTGCTGTCTCAGGAAGGCCCCCCCAGAAGGTGGCTTTCCTGCTCCCCACTGTGAGCAGAACTCTGATCCACAGATATGATCCTCTCATTACTCCTCTCTCTTAAACTTTGCCTGCCCGGAAGGAAAAAAATGAGTATTTACTCTTTCTATGTTCAAGTGCCTGGCTTAGTTTTGCTACAGTTCTTAGACTTGGTAGCAGATCCTTTGTTTCCTAATATTTCCTGTGTTGGAGGAGTGGCTTTTGCTGGACTGCTGTATTGTTTCCTGCCCTGTGCTTTTTTTGGATAACTGCTGTTAGTGACAATCTAGTTCTAAACTTACACCAGCACAGCTGCTGGCCTTTTGGGCAGCTACAGAGCTGCTGTGAACCTGCATGAGCCTAGTTTAGTCTACATTCTTCTTCTCTAGGAATATCCCAGTGCCAGGAGAGAACTGAAAATGGGATGGAGGGATGCTGCATCCGTGCCCTCTTGATTTCTGCAGCAGCAGGCTAACTCTAGCACTGCAGTGGAATAATTTTGAATACTCTTTGGCATGCAGCTGATGTTTTGACACTTTGTTACTCTTGCTTTTTAGATTTTCCCCAGGAGCGTTGCCCTGTGGTGCTTGCACCACTTCTCTACCCTGAAAAACGGGACATTCTAATGGACAGGATCCTGCCTGATTCTGGAGGGATAGCCAAAACCATGATGGAGAGTTCTCTGGCAGATTTCATGCAAGAAGTTGGCTATGGCTTTTGTGCAAGGTTTGTAGGAAAATGAAGTTTTCAAGCATGTCACTTTGGGTGGTGGTAGTTTTCTTTCTTGTTTCTTGAGGTAAAAGGTTAAGAGCACTTTAACTACTAAAATAAGTAGAATCTTACCAAGTATTATTTGAATTCTGATTGTATTTTGCTTCCTTCTAATGTGTATTACATGCCTGTAGACACTGTGTGGAATTTTGTCATGGTAAGAAGTGCTACGTAAAAGGATTCACATTGCTTGTGAAGGTTTCATAAGAATTTTGACCCTCACCCTTTCATAAGTGAAAATAAAAGTGTCTGGGTAGACATAAATTCCAGCTAAATCCCACTAGAGTATTGGAGGAACTTACTCTTGCAAAACTTAGCCCTCAGAATGAAGCTAATCTACTTTTTTTGGTAAGAAACATAAGGT
This sequence comes from Melospiza georgiana, assembly GCF_028018845.1. Taxonomy (NCBI): domain Eukaryota; kingdom Metazoa; phylum Chordata; class Aves; order Passeriformes; family Passerellidae; genus Melospiza; species Melospiza georgiana. Next base: position 14,139,668 of record NC_080443.1, read on the forward strand.
AGAAATAAATTATTCTGTATTTTAAGAGAAAGACTATTGATTACTTTGGGAAAGTGATGAAATCTTGAAGGTATTAATATGAGTTTCTGTTTAAACCAAGAAGAAAAAACACCATGTGTTGGAAGATACTGAATTATTTCCTTTGTTAACACATGCCTGTTAATAAAACAGTTTATATACTCATGCTATATAAATCTTCCTAGCCTAGTTATGAAGTATATACAAAATGGAAAAAAAACTGCAAAAAAAGCCTTCAGTTCTGAAGTTGAAACTCAGGCATCTGCTCTTTGTTTTCTCTCTTGTCTGTTTGGAGGTTTTTGCTGGTGCCCTCTGCTCAGGGATGCCATGGTGTGTATCAGGCTGAAGGGCAAATGTTCACAGCCTACTTTTGAAGAGTGCATGTCAGCATTTTGAAATGTGCATTCTCAAAGCCTTGGTTTTGCTTTTAGATAGCAGAAAACTCGAGTCTCTGAAGCTCTGTATCACAGATCAGTAGTGGAAGTGCTTTTAAGCAAGAAGAGTGCTAAACCTACCCTGTGCTTTTGCTGTGACAGAGCATAGTCTGTGAAACATCTCTGTGACATCCCTGTCACTTCAGTACACCTGGCTTTGAACTGGAAACGTGGCACAGTGCATTTCATTGAAATAATTGCACAGATTGTCTAGAATGTTTTCCTCCTTGATTGTCCTGGAATTTTGTTATGTTGGATCATTTGACTAATTGGGCTGAAGTCTTATGTTGTGCTGCAGTGAAACCTGCCTTCCTCTAAGATCTCTGTGTTTTGTTGCATCTTAGTGTTGAAGAATGTCGCAACATAATCATGCAGTTTGGTGTTCGGGAAGTCACGGCTGCCCAGGTTGCCAGGGTTTTGGGGATGATGGCTCGAACTCATTCAGGATTGACGGATGGTATTTCATTACAAGTGAGTGCCTGTTCTCCTGGGGCTTGTAATTCAGCAGAAGGAGTTAAAATGCTGGCCTCTAGGAATTTAACAATTGCTTGTATTATTCAATACTTGTGTTTCTGACTGTTCTGCTCTAAATGTTGTAACACTTGCATGAATGAAAGATCCTCAGTCTTAAACTGATGTCATTACTAGTCTGAACTTCTGTTTGTACCTTTCTAGTGCAGGGAGTTCTGTAGCCAGTGGGTGTTGAGACTGCTTTATTTTTTACTAGTGTTTGATTCAGTGTATTTGACTTGCAGTCTATTTCGGCTCCTGGCAGTGGGATTTGGAGTGATGGCAAAGATAAGAGTGACGGAAGCCAAGCCCATACCTGGAATGTGGAGGTGTTGATTGATGTTCTTAAAGAGCTGGTAAGTCTTGTGAGCATCTTGGTCTTTCATATGGATAAAGCAGGGCATATCTCACTATGATCATAAACCTTTTTAAGCTCCCCAGCAGCCCAAATAGCTTTGAATCTCTCTAGGTGCTTAAATGCTGGGGTTTTTTTCCCTCATGAACAAGAAATTTTTGAGGAATTCTGGGAAATGGAAGCTACTTGAATGGATAGCTTGGGTGCAATTTGAGATTCATTCCACACTGCTGCCATGTATTCCAGCATGTGTTCTCTAAGGGTTTTTGTGTTTCAGTGCATTTATGACAGTGGAAAGTTTTGTGCATCAGAGACCTTGTTTTGGAAAACTTCTTACTGTAGGTATTAGTGATGAAAATGCAAGTATCTTCATAGCTACTCATTCCAAAACTCTTCTTTATTACTTCTTAGGTATGATAGCACTATAGAAATAGGAAGGTTTTTTCCACTGCTTTATGAGCAGCAATTTTTGTAATGAACTCAGTTGCACATGAGTACCATTTCCTTTGCTTGCCTTATATGGGATTTTTTCTGTATGTTCCCTATGCAGAAGTCACTGTTTTGTTTTTCTAAACCTTGGGCCATAAAATAGCTCTGTCTCTGGTGCTCATCTATCTCTGAAATGAGTGGTTTGTGTTCCGTAATGGCCACAGTTTCCTCCAAGCTCCCTCATCAATATTGTTTCATGCTGTTCCTGAAAATACATTGTGTGCTTTACAAGGTCTTGGAGTTTACATTTTGCAAAAGGAGGAGCAAGTTCTGCTTGTCAGCAGATCAGACCCTTCTGGCTTTTATTGGAGGGTGTGGAAGCTTAGGGAAGGAGTAAGTTAATATGCTAAGAGAGGAGTCATATGTTTGGGGTGTTTAAAGAATTGTTAATTAAATGTTTGGAAGGACAGACAGCTACTGTAGTGCTGGGGAAGTGCAATCTCACAGGGTAGTTTAAATCATTAACTTGCATCAAATTCTCACAACTATATAAATACATCTCTTTTTGAGACAAAACCCTTGCTTTCAGCTAAAAGTTGGGTGGATGTTAAGCTGGGTACAATACTGATGAAGAGGGGCTCTTTCAGGACAGTACTGAAGGTGGTAATGTGCAAAGCTCACAATCCTTGTTTGTCTGGTTGCAGAACCCTAGCCTGGACTTCAAAGTAGTGACATATGAATTGGACCATCCAGGATTTCAGATTCGTGATAGCAAGGGCCTGCATATTGTAGTTTTTGGCATCCAGAGAGGGCTGGGCATGGAGGTTTTTCCAGTTAATGCCATATACAGACCTTGGAAGCATGCAGAGGGCCAGGTATGTTTACCAACATTTTTATTCTATCTGTAGAATATTTGCAAAATTCCTGAGTTTCTTGAATGATAAATGGAAATTAGTGGTGTGAATGTTTAGATAATCCTCATTTGAGACCTTGGCCTGTAAGGCACAAGCCTCAGGTGTATTACAGAAGTACCATGTATGATTGACTGCATTGTGTGTGACATGGTCACTTGCTGTGCGCTGTGACCCTGCCTTTGGCCCCAGCAGAGTTCTGGGGTGTAGTGCAGCTGAGCATGGAACTGCTGCTGCATGGCAGTGCTCTGGAGTGCTTACCTGGTTACACTAAAAGGCCACAGTTCCTTGCAAACAAGTATCCTCAGCATGTGTACACCCATCATTCTCCAATTCTAGAAGTGTGGGGTTCAGCCTTGCTTAAAACACACAGTGAAGCTTGGCTCATCCCTGCTGCTTGGTTGATTTGGATCATTCTCAAAATGTGGCACTTGATAAGTGGAAGTAACCCTGGAACTCTAATGTCTAAACTGCTTCTGACATCTTTTGTTATTCCAGCTCTCCTTCATCCAACATTCCCTCATAAACCCTGACATCTTCTGTTTTGCTGACTACCCTTGCCATACTGTTGCCACAGACATCCTGAAAGCACCACCAGAGGATGACAATCGAGAAATTGCTACATGGTAATAAACCTGCTCTCAACTGCTTTTCATACATAGAGTAAGATTAATTGTCTGGTCAAAGGTGGTTTTATCTTCATGCAGCCAGATTTATTGCTGTTGTGTACATACCAGTAGATCAAGCATTAGTATTTGTGACATGTTTGATTGGTGAAACTGTTCACAGTATCAAACTTCCCGTGTACTTCCATAATACCTTGCTTTTGTTGGAGTCTTTGGCTTGTTTAAAGAGTGTCTGCTGATGTGTTTTGGCACATCCTGCAAGCTGAAAGGAGGGGATGGAGAGGATGATTTTGAAACTTAAATCTGTCTTTCCCAGTATGATATTAGAGAAACTTGTATGAAAGAAGTCCTAAAATTTAATTAGTAAATGTATGTGGCTATTGGTGAGTTACTGCATGAAGCTGACTGGTGTGACTTTAAGCTGACCCTTACACCCCTTTATTGGGGCAGCCATGTAGCTTTCAGTACAGATGCTTGCTTCTTTTTCAATTATACCACCCAGAATAGGGAATTAAAGGATGAGGAATGCAAGTAAAAGGGCAATGATTGTTTGTCTGTAAAGCAGGCAAAACAAGTAGAGTCTCTTCACTGACTTCCACAAATGGGGACTCTAAGATGTTTTAAACAGTGTATTCCATTGCTGGAGGTATGTGTCAAGTTCCATTATCCAAGTGACCCAGCTCAAGTTGAATTTCTTCAACATCAGCTTTCAGTTCCATCTTTTCCCTAACATAACTAGGAATTCCTAAGATCTTGAGTTATTTTTTATGGTTTCTTGCAGGCTTAATTGTACATGATAAGAGCTGCGGTGTCAGGTTGTTTGCAGTGGGTGTTGCTTTTTATGTCCTTACAGTTGCTGCCATAAAATACTTGAATCCAGGATCCTGTAAACTTACTGCTTGCTAACTTTGTGGGGGTTGTCTATCTGTTTTTTCTTCTCTTTTGTTAGGAAGAGCCTGGATTTGATTGAGTCTCTGTTACGATTGGCAGAAGTGGGGCAGTATGAGCAGGTGAAGCAGCTCTTCAGTTTTCCTATCAAGCATTGCCCAGATATGCTGGTATTGGCCTTACTGCAGATCAACACGTCCTGGCACACCTTGCGCCATGAACTCATCTCCACCCTCATGCCAATTTTCCTTGGCAACCATCCCAACTCAGCCATCATTTTGCACTATGCATGGCATGGACAGGTAAGGATTTTCACTGTAGTCTGTTCTTGTAACTTGAAAGCTTGTTAAATGGGTTGAACGCTTACAACAATGTTTGTATTGGTTTATGAACTGGTGAGTTTAAAACCCAAGGGGTAAATGATCCATGGTTTATGCAAAGTAATGGGATGTCTCTACCCTGACTTGAAACAAACTGTTATGGTTTGGTTTTCAATAATATTCACTGAGAAAATATTCCTGGAAAAGTACAGAGGCCCAAGTTAAGTTTGGCTTTTTACACCTTTAGCTTTAAACAAAGTTGACCACAGTTTTATTTTAAGAAAAAAGAAAAAAATGCAAAACCAAACAACCCAAAAGAAATGCCCAAATCCCTCACAACAGCATCACCTACCCTGCCCCCTCAACTCTCAACCTCACACATTTAAAGTGTAAAAACTTGAAGTAGTAAGAGGTGAGAAAGTTTAAACCAAAATAATCTCCTTTGTACTTGCCAAAAAGGTGAAAGCTATTCTAGACATAAGGAAATTACCTGCTCCATAAGTTTTCAGAGTCTGGGTGTTTTCTGAAAACTTAGGACTGACTGCTGGGCTTTTTCAAGGAGAGCTTCCATGTAGAGATATGGTAGCAGTGTATGCGAATCCCATACTTCTAATGGATGTTTTGTTTGGTGTGGCCTTCATCATTGTGTGCACTACTAGTTAAATGAAGAGAAATCATGTGAAGTTCAAAGTGGAGGAAGTCTCTGGGGTTGGAGAAAATCTATTAGCAAACATGTTTCCCTGTTCATCTAGAGTAGAGTTAATGGCAAGAAGCTTGACCTCTGAGGTCTTGCTGTGAATGTTTTATATTTTCCTGATGGAAGTCTCTAAATTGAAGGATGGGGGGTAGAATAGATGTGAAGTGCTTTTTGCATGTGGTCTTGAAATGGCAGAAGAGGCAATTTTTCCACAGGGTAGGTCTGAAATCAGGGCACTGAATGATGATTGCCATGGGACGTGGTGCCATTACATGACACTTTTCCTTTAAACAAAACCCTCTTGCTGCCATAAAAATGTTACTGGTGCTGTATTTTGAAATTGCCCCTTTATGAGCAATGATCTAGATACTGTGTTTTCCTTTTTAAAGGTGTGGTACTGAATTTTCACTTCAGGACATCCTGTCAGGCACAACATTTTGTAAATATTTGTGTAGTCTAAAAGTGATTTGCTGTGATAGAGAGGAATTGGTCCTGGACAGTGGTAGGAAAGAGCTGGGGATGTATGTTAGATACATACATACCACTTGCAGTCAGCTACATCATTTACTTGTCGCTCCTGGGTGGTTCAGTTTTGCGTAGAAAGAGTTAAAATCAGAAACAAGTTCTGAAGCTAAAGAGTAAATATGTTTGTATGCTAAGGTTTTTAGTTGTAAAATACCCTGTTGAATGTTCACATAATAGATCCTTTTACTAGAATCATGAAGTACAATCCTAATTTAATTCTCCTCAGGGTCAGTCTCCTTCAATTCGTCAGCTTATCATGCATGCCATGGCAGAATGGTACATGAGAGGGGAGCAGTATGACCAGGCAAAATTGTCACGTATTCTTGATGTGGCGCAAGACTTGAAGGTGAGCTTTTCAAAATACTGCCTTTTTTTTTTTGTCTGGTGCCTTATGCAGACTTGCTCATCTTTTAATAAAAGCTAAGCTTAACTTAGACTAATTTAGTAAGGATTACATTGTTTAGGCATGTCTGAATTTATTTGTGGCTGCTGTCCCTCATCAAAAAAAAAAAAGGCTACGTTCATGTGACTTAAAGTACTCTTCAGCTGAGTTGTGGTATCTGACTCCAGATGCTTCCAGCCTGTCCTATTGTGAGCCCAAGACATTGTACTTGGTATTTGCAGTGGGATTGGTTATCATGGCTTAGCTGACAAGTACTTTGGGAAGCAGCACAGCAGAACTGCTTGCTGTGTGAATGTAGTGTAAATCCAGGGAGAGCTTTGACTGTTTTAACCTTGAATATTATTGAAATGAGAATGTAGGAAATGTCAGATGTTTGTGTGAAGGTGGCACTGCTAAACATAATGGAATGGGGATTTATTGAGAATGCTACTAGTTCTTAGATTTTATACATTGACAAAAGACTGGAAGTTATGACTAACTTCTTTGGGGCCTTTATTGCTTCCTAAAGTTAGGTGCAAAATAATTGGGTGTCTCAAAGTGCAAGAGCACCAGCTGCTGCTTGAAGTCAGTTTTGTTGTAGCAACTGCAGTGTTCAGAGATGACCTCTTGGAGCAGATATATTCCAAGTATCTCTGAAGTGGTTGAGGTCTGTTTGCAGGAAAATGCTAGGTTTTTCTGCTTAGCTTTGTAGCGATATCACTTTGGTATCTCTTGACCACTTGCTGGTGGTTTTTCATATCACAGAGGAATTTAAAACTGTCAGCACAAGGTCACTTCAAAGAAGGTGAAGTCATGATTTCAAATCAGAGCTCTTGCTTATTTGTCTCACAAACAAGCTGTAATTGCAGTTGATAGTACCAGTCTTTGTTGACAAAGAAAGCATAGCAGCATGTCATAATAAGACCTTTACTAAAACATGTATGGGAACTAGAAAGAAAAGAAAGGAGAAAGGGTATCTGTGTGTCTTCACTAGTAGTCTTCTGATTTTCTTTCTTTAGGCCTTGTCAATGCTGCTAAATGGTACTCCATTTGCCTTTGTTATTGACCTTGCTGCACTTGCCTCTCGACGGGAATACCTCAAACTTGACAAATGGCTCACAGATAAAATTCGGGAGCATGGGGTAAAGCAGGATTTTTCTCTCTATTTTTTTACTCTTGTCAGTGACTAACTTAAGTCACTTTAACAATTTTCTAAGTAGCGTTAAAGTTGTCAAAAGTGTCCATAGTCTGATAGTTCAACTTTTTTACTGAACTATAGTAGCTTAGTGCAATTCTTTCCATGGTGCAATTGCCAAGTTTGAAATAGTGTCTTGGATGTGGTTTGGGAGATTAAGATAACTTTTTTTCCTCAGGAACCTTTCATCCAGGCCTGTATGACTTTCTTAAAGAGAAGATGTCCATCTATCCTGGGTGGCCTTGCTCCAGAAAAGGATCAGCCCAAAAGTGCTCAGCTTCCTCCAGAAACCTTGGCAACTATGTTGGCTTGTCTGCAAGCTTGTGCTGGGTAAGAATTACATTGCTTATGCTGTAAGAATAATCCATTTGCAGCTGGCTTTCTGTCACAGCTGGTTTGGAGTTTCATGTGGAGGATGGGGTTAATGAGAGTGTATAAACTTGCAGGGATAGCTGCAGGAGTACATTTAATTTTGCATTGAAGCTTCTGTTGTAGGCTAGATCACGAGAGCTTGAGGATTGTCTTTATCATCAAGCAGGTGAGCTGATCTTGGTGACTGGAGGCTGTCTGGTTAGTCAGATAATCAGTTGTTAATGACTAGATAGATGTAGAGCTGTAATTCAAAGGAATCCAGGCCATGGCTACAGAATGGGACAGCATCTTGGAAAACAGTGGCTTTATAACAGATTTTGTGATTGTGTTAACCAAATGTTTCTGTGTGGTAACTGCTTTGGCACAAAGGACTTATGCCATCCTTATGTGTAGGAGAAAAGTGGGGAATGGTGATTGTGTAATTAAAACTGAAACTAGATGTGTGTAACTTCTTTTGTCTTTGAGACTCAAAGTAGTCAAAGATGGAAAATACTGAACATCTTCTGCAGATCAGATTGTTTAGCTGAAGTCAAAAGAAAAGGGTTTGGATTTGAGAGCTGCTAGAGGCAGGGGTAGGATACAGGACTGATGGAAACTGCAGTTGGACAAATTAGTCTTTAAATGCTATATACACACATAGTAAATGTGACTGAAAGTTGTAAAACATCTGTAGTGTTGTTTCTTAGTGCTGTCAGATCAAAGTGTGTTGAACTGCAGCAATATTTCAGAGGTAATGAGAGGCAGCATAGTGCAATGTGTGAGCTGAGTGACTGGAAGCTGGAGATGGGGCTTGTTGTGCTGCTACATTTTGGCACCAAATGAGGCTGGAGTGTCCAAGTGTGTTACATAATTTGGGGTTCATAGTGTGTCCTTTGGCTTAACCAGTGTGGTCTTGAAAGTGATAAGAAACATCTTTAAAGGTACCCAGGATGATTCATGGCTCTCATGTAGATAGTAGGAAATTAGTACCGACACAGGGTTCCAATAGTGAGTATTGGACCTGAAAGAGAAGGTGAGGTACCTGTAAGACTTTAGGAGAAAAGAAAAGATTTCCTGTTTTCTGCTGAAACCTCTGCAATTGAAGTTCAAAGGCTGTTTCTAAAATAAAATGATCTAGCACATGTTCTGGTCAGAAAAGATAGCTCTTAATTTTCAAGTCAAAGCGCATCTCTTGAGACTGTAGTTCTCAAATGAACTTATATTCCTTCTTTTGCATACTGCAGTGTCTGTGTTTTAGAGGTTTAATAGTTAACTGTAGATTTGAATTGCATCTAATGTCATTGTGTTCTGAATTTTAATGTGTTACCGAGTTTTATTTATTCCATTAATTCCAAACGCCACTAGTTCTCTACTGGCACAATTCTCACAGCCTGTGGTTTCTTTTTATAGCTACTTTTATTCCCTTTTATACAAGAATGTGACCTACTTGCAGTCATTTTCTATTAGTTATTCTCTTTGAGCTTTAGAAAGAAAAAGCTTGGGTTTCTTTCATGAAGCAATTGCTTTGATTAGCTTAGGTTTCAGTCACAAATGGAAGCAGGCGTTGTAAAGACTAGCAGGTTAAAACCACAGTAAATATGAAATACATTTGGGAGGGTAGTTGCATTTCACTAGCTGAAGCCTGCATCTCCTAAATCTATTGGTATAGGAGCCTGCTCTTTAATTAGGCTGTAGTTAGTTCTTGTCTTGTTTTGTGACCTGGGAGACACTTTTTTTTAGCCACCAGGTCCCTGCATGTTCTGAGACTTATTTTTGGTGCAGCTTGTTTATCACTGGTGAGCGCTGCAGTTGTGGCATCATGTAACAGTGAGTCTTCAAAAAGAAATCAGTGTTCCTTCTATTACTGAGTGTTTTTACAGTGAAGTCAGGCTTGGTTGCAGGCACCACAGGCTGACCAACCATGTAATTTATTAACAAAGTGCTTATGAGAAGTCCTTCCCTCGTGGAGCTGCAGTGAGTTGAGAGGGCAGCTGTGCCTTCTCCACATGATGATGTCCAAGGGTGTCAGTGTGGGGAATGGTCATTTCTTATCAGTCCTTGTCTCAAACAGGGAAGGGGCTTCAGTGTACCTGAGCCTCAGGAATGAAAAGACTTGTTCCCACTTTGTAAGGTAGTGTCTGGGGGGAAAAAAGAGCAAGAGAAATGAACATGTGATTCCAGCAAGCTGGAACTTTCCTTACAGTGGCAGTTTTGTTGCTCTAGACTCTGGTCCCTGGCTCTCAGCCCTCCAACTTCATTTGCCTGAAATGCAGACTGGGTTCTTTTGTGGGTTTTGGGTTTGTTGGTTGGTTGGTTTGGGATTTGGGTTTGGTTGCATGTTTGCAACTTGATACAGCAGTGTGTCTCTTGACATGATAAAAAAGTTAACCTTAAGTCTGCCTAGATGGTGGGACAAAACATTAGTGGTTCTTTCCAAAGCACAAATGGCCTAACCAGTCACCATAAATATCCAACTCAGGGATTGTAAGTCTGTCTTTGTCCTCATTCTGAGCTGCCATATTATCTATCTACAGCAAGTTGGAATTAGTTTTGCAAAAGCATGTTGTAGTATTTAAGCATAAAGACTGCAAATTTAACCCCCCCAAAAAGGAGGAGGGCAAAAGACAGAGGTTGGTAACCACATGTGAACTGTAGACTCCCCTGACCCATTCCATGGCTGACTGAAGTGCTGTATGGTCTTGAAATGCCTCCTGCATCAGAAGAAATCCTGTGGTGCATTTCATCTGGTCATACATACATTTAAATGTTGAGATTTCTGAGAGTGACTCAGGTGAGGGAAAATACATACTGTAGATACTGACTCTACTGTGTGCCAAGCTCAGAGCTCTGTCTTCAGGTCTGGTTGCAGTTTCTGAAAAAGAAATCTCTTTGGGGTTTTTTAAAGGTAGATTTCTGATTGCATTTCCATACATTCCCCCCAAGGCCGTTTGTTTTGCAGTGTTTGAAGCAAGGCTCTGGTGAGAGGTTGTCAAGAGTGTAAAGGAGCCAGTTTGTGAAACAGTTATAAACATGTCCATTGCCCTGTATAGAAACCTGGTCACCCATGGTACCCCCCAGATTCCCATCTCTCATGGGGGGAATTTTCCCCACACTCCATAGTGGATCACTGACTCTGGAGAACAGCTGGCTGCCCTTAACTAATTCTGTGTGTCCCATAACAGGATATCTGCCAAAGCTGAAGGCTAATCTTCACCACTTCTGCCTTAATCACCAGCATGGTTCCTTTGTTCTTTTTCTCCTCATCCTAAGAGTTGAGCAGTAAAAGCTTGTGAAAATTGAATTGAAATGAGGAATATTCAGACCATGTTAACAGAACAACCAAGTTGTATTAGGATAGTTGCTCCATTACAGGAAGGAATCTGCAGCTTTAGCTGTCTTCACCAAAGAGGTATAACTAAAGTTCAGGAAAGCATAAATAATTTGCTGTTTTTCCCAAAAGGAAAATGTTAGTATTCTGTTATTATGTCTGTGGTTAGGTAAGTCAGCAACAGAGCTGGCTTTCCTTCCAGTTTGGGAACCTGGCAGTCATACATGGAACACTTTGGAAAGAGGTACTGGCTGCTCTGGGTTGTGCAATGACTTTGTGCCTAAGTTTGAGTTTTCTGATGGTTTTTGGTTATATTTTCCTTGAATAGTTAAATTTCCTGTCTCTGTTTGGGTTTAGTGCCCGTGTGTGAAGCACGTCTTTCAGTCTGTAGACAGATGAGTTTTAGTGAAGCAGGTGGTGGTATTTACATCTTCTTTTTCTGTCTGTCAGTACATAGCCCATGTATCTCATCTTTTAGAGAGACCTTGTGTGTGATGAGATTCAGAATGAGAGTAACCATAAATGGTGAAGTTTTGACACAGGAAGAAGCCTTGAGGGGCAGATTTGAACAAGGGATCACAGAATCACTATCTCTATTTTAATTCCTGAGGCTAAGCTGCTATATAGCCCTTAATGTGGACAGCAGCAGACAAAGGCTCTTCCAGGAGCCATGTGGTCCATATCCCAGCCTTCTGTAAGCTCTTACTTGCTGGTGTAACTGTAAAGGAGTATTTGAATCATCACAAACAAAGTAATAGTCTATTGGAGATTGTTGTAGATATTTAAATATAACTGTTTCTCTTGGGAAATGATCTAAGGCAAGTTTTTCTAATAACAAAATGTAGCTTGTGCTGGGGTTTTGCAACTTCTTTTTGTGAAATATGGCCTCAATTTCTCTAGGAAAATCAAATAAGTTAATGGCCTTATTTTTGTGAATGTTCCGTGGCTCAGTGCTGTCCTTCCCCATCCCAGGAGTGTTTCTCAGGAGCTGTCAGAGACCATCCTCACCATGGTAGCAAACTGCAGTAATGTCATGAACAAGGCTCGGCAGCCCCCGCCTGGAGTCATGCCCAAGGGACGCCCGCCCAGCGCCAGCAGCTTGGATGCCATCTCTCCTGTGCAGGTACCACAGTCACATGCTGCATGTGCAGAAGGTGCTGTTGATTTAGTGCTAGTTCTGCTATACTAGTTGAGCTCTTTCTGCAGGACTATGTCAAACATCATCTGGCTCACGTAGTTTTGTGCTTGCATGTCTTGATAGCTTGCTTGTATGATGGCTGAGGGATGTAGTTCAGAACTGTCTTTGACTTCACTGATGTCTGTAAGAAGTAACTGTGAAGTATTATAGGATGGGAGCACTGAGGAGGGACAGATACTTGGTTTACTTTGAATAACTGAGGCTTTCTTTTAAAGTGCTAAAATTTACTAGGACTTCTGAGAATTAAGCACTGCCTTTGAACCTGATGTGTCTTGTTTGTAGCTTCACGGGCCAAGCCACAGTGCTAGAGCATAAGGACTTGTTATAACTGGGGCTCTTCAGCTCTCAACTGAACTGCTCTTTTAAAAACAAGGTACATTTCAGTTAATCCCTGCCACTCATCATCCCTTCCTCCTCTGGGAGCAACACATTACAGACAGGTTTTGCTTCTAGCAATTACATTCAATGGCAGATTTTTAACTGGTGAAAAGTATTTCACATTAAATAGTGACAATTCAGCATTTAAGACTGACTGAATTGTCAGTAGATTATGTAAACTAAATGCAGACAATGGTTTTCTTGTGAATTGTTGCTTCATTGAAGTTGTTCATCAGATGTACCAAATATCTTGGCATCCTGCTACAAATAACTCATATGAACAAACAGCAGCAATTTTTACTCTGTTGTCATGTTGACTTCTGGGTAGATAATACCATTTTCTGCTGTTCCTAGTCAGTTCTTTAACTTACTGCTTTGGCAAACTGTATTGTGCCTTCCCTCCTATTCATAAACCAGGTCTTAATGTTTTTTATTGTAGATTTCATTCAGGTATTTAGCTGTGAAAAGTTGGCGTAGTAGCGTCCTTCAGACAGTCAAAAATACTCAAGTTTGAAATGAAACAGCTTTCTAAGTCATGAGGTGGGGTCTGAGGTTGCAAACTGCAGAGCATAAACTACTCTAGTACAAAAATCTGCAAGTAGAAGTAAATGCTACTTATTGTAAGCATTTATTATTGTGTTACACTCAGCTACAGACTGTGGAACAGTCAGGCTTTCTGTAGAACCTGTGAGAGAATAGGATTTCATGGGATTGCAGAAGAAAAATAAGAGTGCATTCTGTAGACAAACTGATCTTTTGGGTGACTTCAGAATTTACAGTAACCATGCAGAAGAGCTTTTCTCAGAAATGTTTTGATATGTAGCCGTCTTTGTACAAAACATGGCAAAAATCGTCTGGGTTGTGGTTTATGGATGTCTGTATAATCTTCCTTTCTTCATTCAGATCGACTCGCTTGCAGGAATGGCCTCTCTTAGTTTAGGTGGCTCAGCTGCTCCCCACACCCAGAGCATGCAAGGCTTCCCTCCAAACCTGGGCTCTGCATTCAGCACTCCTCAGTCACCAGCAAAAGCCTTCCCACCTCTTTCCACCCAAAACCAGACAACCGGTTTCAGTGGCATCGGAGGGCTTTCCTCACAGCTTCCAGGTACTGCTCTTCGGTGGAGTGGTTTGTTTGTGACATGGCACAGCTAAGGCACTGTTGTTGCTGTGGTTGGAAATACTGAATGTGACAGCCCACCCCTTAAGGGAGGGTTGGGTGCTTCCTTCCCTTTAAGAGTGGGAAGTCACACTGGACAAACAGCTGTGTCATAGGGAAGGGAGTTACACTCTGATATGGAGTGAGGAGCCCTCACTCCTGGGTCATTGCTGAAACAGTACTTCAGAATGTTGGAGCTGCAATAGGTAAGAGATTTGAGTCAAGAGGATGAGTGTTTTGACAAATATAGCAGCCTTATTTTAGGTTGGGACAGAGATTAAGAACTGCTTATGTTAAAACTGCTTGATATTAGACAGCAATGAGGCTATAAAACTCTGAGTTCTTGGAAATGACAAGTGCTAGGAGGAGTGGTAAGTGGATACTGTGAGGATGCAATGAGATGACCAATTGCTTGTTTTCAGTAAGTGGTCTTACTACAGGCTTGCTTTTCAGTAGGTGGTCTTACTACGGGTAGCCTGACTGGCATAGGAACTGGAGCCCTGGGCCTTCCTGCAGTGAACAATGACCCATTCGTGCAAAGGAAGCTGAGCACATCTGGACTGAACCAGCCTACATTCCAGCAGAGTAAGATGAAACCTTGTAAGTGGTAGTGTTGTCTGTGGCTGTGAAGTGTGACTGTGGTCTGCAGTTAATCTGTGTTTCCTTCAGGGGAAGCTTGGATCTGTAGGTGGTAAATGTTAAAAGTGTGGCTCTTGTATTATTATATTAGTCTGGAAAAGATGCTTCCAAATATGTATCCTAATAGCTTGCCAAATGTCTGGGGGTGGGAGGATGTTAAAAAAGGACCCATTAGCATAAAAATATAATGTGCTATGGGTTTGCATAGTGTGTTTGTATTACAGTGTCCTGAGTGGGTCACTGGAGGTGAGAGAGAGACGAGAATCTTGTTTCTTGATCAGAAGGCTGGATTTATTGATATATGATATATGATACATTATGACTATACTAAATAGAATAAAGAGAGAAGTTGCAGATGCTTGCTAGGCTAAGAAGAAAGAAAGAATCTATAACAAAGTTGTGTCCAGGATCTCTGTCCCTAGCTTGCACTTGTGATTGGCCCTTAATTATAAACATGGGAACATGAGCCAATCAAGGTGCATCCCATTGCAATCCACAGCAGCGGATAACAATTGTTTACATTCTCTTTCTGGGGGCCCTCAGCTTCCCAGAAAATGCAGAAATCTGAAAGAAAGGATTTCTGTGAAAAAATGTCTGCGACGTGTTTGTCCTTTCTCTGCTGTACTGTGTTTTGAACAAAAGTGTTGTCCTGCTCTGTATGTGCGAGGTACCAGGGTGTTTTTTGTTCTGTTTATAACAAGGTTAAATCTGGGTAAGGAGCTGTTGCAGCAGAGAACTTGACAGGTGAAGCAGTGACATAGACTGCAACGTTGGATACAAATAAGACAAAAAGCTGGTGGAAAGATAGTTTTTGAAAGGAACAATCGGGTTCATAACACTAAGCCATTATCCTTAAATAATTTATGCCTCTGCAGCATGCTCACAGTGAGATGCTGAAGCAGTCAAATGCACAGGAAGCACAGCCATATGCTAAACCTTCCACATTGCTGTTACAGAGGAGCCATTTGCAATAACAGCAGTTACCTGTCTTTACAGATGGACAGTGGAGGTGGCTGTAGTCACCATTGCTTTCTATTCTGGGTCTTGAGCATTCAATAGAAACTTGTTGGAAGCTCACTGGCTGGCCTGAAAGTTTGTGTGGAAGTTTGTGTGCATGTTCGTGTTGTGTGGCATGCTTTATTGTAGACTGTTCTGCATTCAGTTACTTAGTTGTCACCTGAGGTTAGCTTGGGATGCACTGGGTTCTAGGAGTAGAGCACTGTGAGGTTAATGCTATCTTAGGATGCAGTTTTTTTAATAAATATAGCATATTGAAAACAGGTTTTTAAATAGCAGTTCCTGTATACTGGGAAGGTTAAATATCCTGCTCTTCAGAAGAACTAGCAGTTCTTTATAGATTGGTGGAAGAGTTGAAAAGGACTAAGTGAAATCCTGACTGTCTGAAGTTGTCCTGAGTATGATACCTGTTACTTTTTTTTAACAGCTGACTTATCTCAGGTGTGGCCAGAGGCTAATCAGCACTTTAGCAAAGAAATAGATGATGAGGCAAACAGCTACTTCCAGCGTATTTACAACCATCCACCACACCCAACCATGTCTGTGGATGAGGTGAGTTCCCTTCTGTAGCAGTTACAGCACCTGTCCAGAAACTGGCAATAAAGTGGATCATAATTATTCCTTCATGTATTACTTTTAGTGGGAAATAATAAAGGGCTCGTGGTGGATGCTGCAGCATTGCTTTTTTACTTGGTTGAAGTTGTTTTCACAGTAAGCTTGCAGTTGTTCATTACATTCAGCTTTGACTTGTCTGGATTGAAGATTTCAGATGTCTAATTAACACTCCCAAAATGCTGCTAAGTGGGAAGGGTTCTGTGTGGTGTGGAAGCTTTTTTGTTTAAAATAAGTGCTAAAGAGTGCCTTTAAATAGTCTGTATAAATTATCTTAAATGTATTTGGTTTTAAACTATGTAAAAATGACTACAAGATCTAGATATATAAAAGTGTCACAAGTTCTACCTTCTGAGCTTTTGATAATTATTTTTGTTAGTCTCTATGAGAGTAATTATTGGTCTGATGTACTTACTCTTTGAAGTACTTCAAATTTAATATATTTGCACAGTCATAAATTATGGAAGACACAACATTAATTTTAATTTTTCTAATTTGAAAGTAATGGCGTAGGCGGTCACAAAAAAGTTTTGTGTGAAGACAGTTGCTTAAAAGGGAACTAAAGTCTGAAGAGGAAGCTGGTTGTAGTGATGTAGTGTCTGCTGTCTAAAATGAAGCAGTTAGTTGTGGTTGTGGTAGCACAACGTACCTTAGTAGTTGCAAACACTCATGAAACATGAACATGGGAAAGGGCTGAAATAAAGCAAATCCGTTGCTGACAATTCCCAATTTCTTTGCAGGTCTTGGAAATGCTGCAGAGGTTTAAGGACTCCAACATTAAACGGGAACGAGAAGTGTTTAACTGCATGCTGAGGAACTTGTTTGAGGAATATCGGTTCTTCCCGCAGTACCCAGACAAGGAGCTGCACATCACAGCCTGTCTCTTCGGGGGCATCATCGAGAAAGGACTGGTTACTTACATGGCACTGGGCCTGGCCCTGCGCTATGTTCTTGAAGCCTTACGAAAGCCTTTTGCATCCAAAATGTACTATTTTGGTATTGCTGCACTAGATAGATTTAAAAATAGGTGAGTGTGGGTTTGGTACACTTCTAATAGTGCCTGAATTGTCTTATGAACCTTGAACCTGCTCTAATCGTGCAGTACAAGATTGCTCAGCTTTGGGATTTCTTCAAAGATACACTGATTTGAAACAATGTGTGAATGTGCTATTATAGGGTGACCTTTCTAAATCAAAATGTTCAGTGTGATACCTGTATAAATGTGGGACAAACTGAGATGCTGAAATTACTTAGACTCTGTAAAAATCAGTGGTGTTGAGTTAGATGAAGTAACTAACAGCTTGTTAGACATGGGGTGAATGTAATTACTCTTCACAGATGCTTTCCAGTGGAGTGCCATTTGCACTGTTCATTACTGAAGGATTGACTGAGAGATGAGCTCTAGAATTTTGCTTTTACACAGAAAAGTATGACTAAGTAATCTCAGAAAAAGTTCTTTCTCAAAACTTCTTATGAATTGCAGATAGAGAAGATTCTGGGTGTGAGGTGTGCTCTGGTTTGCTGTTTAAAATGCATTGAACCAGACTACCAATAACTTACCCAGTAATCTTGAAGCAAACACTGGATATAAATGCAATTGTGTACTAGGTCAGAAGTACAGAGATGTAGGAAAAGGTGAGTTGCTGTGAATAAATCTTTAATGTTAAATTAATTATTTAAAAATAGATTGCAACAAAAAATATTTTGTAGGAAATGCTTTCTTTATAGCACATCTGCTGTAAGGAGTCCAGAAGTAATTCTGTGGTGCAGAATGGGAATGACACACATGATAGTTGTTTCTCTCTAATACTGTTTGTGATGTGGGCTTATGCTTCTGACTAATGCATGTTTTGTCTTACAGATTGAAGGACTATCCCCAGTATTGTCAGCACTTGGCTTCTATTAGTCACTTTATACAGTTCCCACATCATTTACAGGAGGTGAGTGTGTCTGTAAGCAGCACTAACTTTCTATGGTGTTAAATTCTTTAGAGCAAATTTGTGTTTTCCTTTGGAAAAGCAGTCTCATCTGTGGTGATTTTAGACCATGTTACATCCACAGAATCAAATGCCTTTTCTTAAAGGTTTTGCTCTGGGGTAGGGTGGGCAGGTGAAGGTGCCTTTGCTTCCATAAATCTGTTTGGGTTGTTTATGTTGAAACAGCTACCTGAATGTAACTGTATAATCAACCAATGCATGCATGTCCATACATGAAACTTTTAAAGTGCCTCAGTGTATTCATATTCCAGTCTCTTAAAGATTTGGAGTTTTAGTGTAAAATTGAGGTCATTCAACTGGCTTTATGCACTTTCATACTTAGACCTGATAAAATAATCCAGGAAAAATTTCTTTCCTGAAGGTCTGAGAGCCATGGGACTACCTGGTTGTCCAAAACAGTGTTCATCACATGGTGTCTGCCTTGAATGTGCTTTATTGGTAGAAATACAGAAAAACTGATCCCAGTGGCAGAGCTTAAGAGCATGAGCTAATTAAGGAAAAATGTTTGGCTCACCATTAAGGTAGAGGCTTCACCCGAAGCTGCAAAGTCCAGTAGGCAGTCTTGGTTTCACTAACAGCTTTTAGACTGTACCCCTTAAATGACAGTCTGATTTTTGCAGTTCGTGGGGAAATGTATAGCAGTGGGGGAGAAACTAATTTTCTACTATGGAACTATTTCAGAAGATCTAAAAGTTGGCTATTTCTGAACTGTGGTTTTGCTTATTAATGGTTAGCTGCAGAGTCCTTGCAGAAGACTTCTTACCTGCTTTGTAGCCTGCTTCTTGATATTCACACGTTGTTCTTAGGCTCTTTCTCCTCTTTTGTTCTGCTCTTCTAGGCTTGAAGAGATAGAGATGGAGTTTTTGGAGTTTAGGTACTGCTCTGTGAAATATTAAGCATGTTAGGTCTTGTGATGCTTGACATCAGTTTGTTGAGGCCAGAGGCAGAGCTTGAGGCTCCTCTGTAGTAAGAAAGTCCATAGTGACAGGATGTGCTTTATCAGGATATACAGTTGTATTTAGAGATTCCTTTATGGCAATACTGTCAAATATTTTAATGATTGTTAGCAAACCTTTATAGTGCTCATGCTGAAAATCAGCCTATAGATCTGTTGCTGCATGTGAAATTTTGAATGTGCTTGTTCTCCCTATTTTAGTACATAGAGTATGGACAGCAATCCAGAGATCCTCCTGTGAAGATGCAGGGTTCAATCACCACCCCTGGAAGTATTGCACTTGCCCAGGCTCAGGCCCAGGCCCAGGTTCCAGCAAAAGCTCCTCTTGCTGGCCAAGTCAGCACTATAGTGACCACCTCAACCACCACCACCGTGGCAAAAACCATTACCATCACCCGACCAACTGGAGTCAGCTTCAAGAAAGATGTGCCGGTGAGCTTTGTGGCATGGTGCCCTTCCCAGAGGGGCAGATGCTGCTCTGGACCAAGTACATACAGACAGAATCAGTTTTAATTTGTGTACTACAGATTTTCAAAATGTGATCCTTATTTTTGATTTAAAACATATAACCTTTTAAAGCATGGCCAACATTTTTGTAGAGAGAAGGCATTTTTCGCCATCAAACCCCCCAATTACTTTGCGGTCAAGTTGAAATGTGTTCCTGAGACTGTAATTATAAAGACAATTACAGGAACATCATTTCTCTTAATGACTTGCAACAAGACTCTTAAAATAGTTGGCAGCTTCTATTCTGCTTGGGACTTAAGAACACTTACTGCACCCATGTGACACAGTTCTAACTGCATTAGGTTTTTCACGTCTTTGGTACTTGTGTAAACAACTCTGAAGCTTGTCAGAGTTATTACAGGGTTGGCAGATAGATAGAATTGGCTATTGCACAGAAAGTCTTTCTGCCTGGGACTTCTTTGACTAGGTCTCTTTAAAGAAAGCAAAAGCCAAACACAGTTGAAAGTGTGAACACACTTGGGGGGACAGTCTTTAGTGTAGCTATTAATGTCTTTCACACCTGATTACATAATGTAGAAACTTGTTACTTTGAGGTGTTTGTTTTCCCATTTAAACTCCAGTCAGGATTGATACTGAAAACTGCATCACCTTTTCCCTTAATTGCAATGTACCAGGTGCTAAACCCTGGGGTCCAGACCTGCAGCTACAGGGACCAGGATCACACTCTGTTGACTTAAGCTGGCAGCTCAGAATGAGAACCTGGTCTCAGAATGAACCTCTGGGATTTCTCCTTCCCAAATCAGCACTGAAGTGCTCCTGGAGCCTCCCTTCTGTGTTAAGTGCTGCTCCCTATTGTGTTATGATTTTTCTCCAAGCTATATTTGTACACAGGCTTAGAGGCCTAAAGGGTGCCATTGCAGTGGCACCTATTCTATGTGCACGTAGAGGCTTTTTCTGCAGCAGCATTCTTCTGCTGAGTATTGATCATCATTTTCAGAATAAAAAAATCACTTGACTCCTTCGGACTACTGCTGAAAATGAATCTGAGACAGTAGATGTCCCCTGATAAAGCTCAATTCTATTTTTGCTTGACAGTACAGAGCAAAAGTTTATTTTGATGTCACCTCTAGGTATTGTTTATGCTTAACTTCTTGTTCTCTTTCCAGCCTTCCATTAATACTACCAACATTGATACGCTGTTAGTAGCAACAGATCAGACAGAGAGGATTGTGGAACCTCCAGAGAATGTCCAGGAAAAAATTGCTTTCATCTTCAATAATCTGTCTCAGTCAAATATGACACAGAAGGCAAGTATTAAAGAATGCTAGTAAAAATAATTTTTATACTCTTAATCCTTTTTTTATATATTCATTTTTAAGTGTGGGCTGATGATACTTCTACAAAATTCTAACTTGAAAAACTTCACAAGGGAGCACACTGTAAAGAATTTATCATTTCCAGCACTTTGTGCTTAAACATCTTTGGAGAGAAAATTTTCCAGGGAGAGTAGAGATGGTTAGAAGATACTGTTCCTTATCTTAAATAAACAGTCACATCATAAATGGACTGAGTAACATTAAATGTAGCTAGGTTAAGCTCTGGTATTCAGAAATTAAGGGAATTTTTCAGAACTAGTTGAGGTGTACAGTCCTGTGCCACCTGTGCTGTTGTCTTGTGGATGGATGGCTTGAACTTGTAAAGTGACAACATTTATTTCCAGTTGTCTGGTGAAAAGCTGGGAAGTGAAGGAGAGGTGAATTGTTATACCTTGCTGATTTCATGCTTGAGTCCTTACTGGTTGACCAGATCTTTGGATAATGAGACACTGACTTCAGCTACTTATCTTTTTGTAGAAAAACAGCCTTAGTGTTAGAAGCAGTTGACTGACCATGAACTGTATGTTGGTCAGAGCTGATCTCAGAAGGTTTTGATTATCTTTTCATCTGTTCTGTGATGTGCTTTGTCTTTGGTTTGAGCACAGGTGGAAGAACTGAAGGAAACAGTGAAAGAAGAGTTCATGCCTTGGGTATCACAGTATCTTGTGATGAAAAGAGTCAGTATTGAGCCTAACTTTCACAGCTTGTATTCAAACTTCCTTGACACACTTAAGAATCCAGAGTTTAATAAAATGGTTCTGAATGAAACCTACAGAAATATCAAGGTGAGTAGTGCAAGTTTTCTAAAGGCAGCACAGGAATGTGCTGTTCTCCTCATGCTGTTTGTTTGTGTGGTGCTGATTCTCAAATACAGAATATCATTCAAAAATATTATTTCTAGCTTACCAGTAAACTTACAGATTATCTTTAGGAATACTAGGATTCTTTTCAGTTTGGAACATATGAAACACTTAAATTCTGTAATAGGAGGGCAAATATGCATTTGAATTAATTTATGTAGGTGGACTTCAAAGTTGTGTGAGGTTTGCAAATTGTAACCCAAGGGAAAATTGATTATGGTCCAGTTGTTTTCTGTGGAGGAAAGTGCAAAGATAGAAAATGACACTCTGCTCTTTTGGCCCAAGAGGAATGGAGGGGAACTGTGTGTTTAGAAAATGGGGGTGTAAAAGCCAAAATTTATTGGAGGGCTAAGATAATGTGGGTGGGAGGAGGAAGCAACGGCCCAAAAGTGATGACCAGATGAAACAAGGTTGTAAAGAATGCACTATTTTTAAACCTGTTGGTGGAATTTCCTGACCACCGTGGGTTACGCTGTAGTGCAAAAGCATCTCCTGGCTCTTGAGAATTCAGCTGACCCTGCTCTGTTCAGCTGATGCTCCTCTGGAGTTAAGGAACACAACTAACAGCAGAATGCTTGTTTTATGATTGGTGACATGATTTATGTTTTGACATGACAATGAGATGGTTTCCCTGGAAGGTTAAACTGTAGCCTTCAGGTCTGTGATGAAGCATTTAGAGGAAGCACAAGTTACACTCAGCTCTGGGAGTAGTTGTAGCAGTCTCAACAGAGTAAATGGTAAGGTCTGGGAAAACATAATACTCTTTTTTTGATCCTTTTAAAGAAAGGAATTCTGTACTCATTACAGAATTCTACAGAGTGCTGCCTTCAAGTGAAAACTGTTCAAGTATCTTTGTAATGTGACTGAAGCTCAGAACTTAATGTTCTAAAACTTTGCATTCATTCAGATCAGCTGTTGGATTTGGAGTCTGGTTATCTTCTGCTTGCTGCTTGAGATGCTTCTTTTTATTCTTTGTTAGGTGCTATTGACATCAGATAAAGCTGCAGCCAACTTCTCAGACCGTTCCTTGTTGAAGAACCTTGGTCACTGGCTGGGAATGATAACAATGGCTAAAAATAAGCCCATCTTGCACACGGTGAGCTTCTGTCTTTGCAGATTGCCTTGGCATGAATTGGTATGCTGTTATGCAGTAGCATAGGCTATTTGGGAAATCTTACCACCTTTCTGGTGCCTCTTTTATGTGCCAAATTCAAAGTATGACTCCAGAGTTGGTTATTTAACGCTTCTAAATATTTTTTTTACATCAGAAAAGTTAATAGCTAAATTTATTTTGGCAAAAGCTTGTTAATCCATATAAAAATGTGGATGTATAAGTCTTTGTTCAAAAGTAACTGCTGCTTAGCAGTCTGTAAAATTCAAGGGCTATCTTGGCTGAGCCTTGCCTGAAAAGGTAGTAGTGTATTAGTGGAATTGTGCAGTGTGTTTGCTATTTTCTCTACCTTCATTCCCACTTCAATTGTTTTTCAGGATTTGGATGTGAAGTCACTACTACTGGAAGCATATGTTAAGGGACAGCAGGAATTGCTTTATGTAGTGCCATTTGTTGCCAAAGTCTTAGAATCCAGTGTCAGGAGTGTGGTAAGTGTCTTTGTACGGACAGAATTATTGCTCAAATGGCAAAATATTGTAGGAAGTAATCAGCTTTTGTCACAAAATGAAAACTGATTGAATTCAGTGGAGAGAAATAAAAGGGATATAAAGGCATAAAGTCAAGGAGTGCTCCTTGTGTGGAGGGAAAGTACATAGCCATGCATTTTTAATAGGTGGTATTAGCTGAAATGTACTGTGGTATCCCTGGACAGAACTCCATTGAGAAATGGAAGGAAGCCATTGAAGAGATTCTGGGATGTATTTATTCCTAGTTTGTTTTTGTTTGTTTTCCTCCCAAACACTTTGATCCTGATCAGCTTGTTGGTTCTGCTTGACATAGAGCTGATCTTTCAAGAAGGACCAGGTCATTGTGTTTCCACTTAAGTCCCTAATGTATTTCTAGTTATACTGAATCACTGGAATAATTATTACTAAAATACTAAATTCTACTCTAATCACAGCTGTACAAAGGTTTTCATGGCTGTATGCACATATAGCTGCTTGTGTTCCAAACATTTCCAGTCATAAACTATCCAGATGATTCAAGAAGTTTCTGTAATCCTGCTCTCTTCTTTCTCTTGTAGGTCTTCAGGCCTCCAAACCCATGGACAATGGCCATTATGAATGTTTTAGCTGAGCTACATCAGGAACATGATCTAAAAGTAAATTACTGGATTTTTTCTGTAACTTCTGAGTAAGGTTTTATTGAGATACTACTCAAGAAGGATGTTGTGAAGGACTAAGCAGCAGTCCTCCTCACTGCTTTAGCATGGGGAGATTACTTGGGAATTGCTTAATTTGGTAGAACTTGGATGAAACTCTTCTCCATGAGGTCAGCATCAAGATAGTTGTCTAATCCTCAGTCATTGTTGGTCTCTGAAAGGGATGGCATTAGAATGGGGAGTTGGGGAGTCAGGTGGCTCAGTCAGTAGATGTTTTGGGTATTTTCCTTGTGACATGACCTAAACTAGAGTTGTTTTGCAGTTGAATCTGAAGTTTGAGATTGAGGTGCTCTGCAAGAATCTTGCGCTAGACATCAATGAGCTGAAACCTGGAAGCCTCCTGAAAGATAAGGACCGTCTGAAAAATCTGAATGAGCAGCTGTCTGCCCCAAAGAAGGATGTGAAGCAGCCAGAAGAGCTACCACCCATCACAACAACTAGTAAGTACATCTCATAGATTCCAGAACAGCACTGTTCAAGTTCAAATAAGACAAGTTTTGCTATCACAAAATAAAATATGAAGCTACATATGCTATTGTAATATTCCTGAGTGCTTGGGAGCACTTTGGTAGTTTTGTAAGAAACAGGTCTACAGAGTTTGGAGATGGGAAGGGGATGGAAGCCATTATGAGGACTAATTCTGTATTATGTATTAAGTTGCTTGGTAAGTTTAGGAGGTTTCATGATCAAACTGCAAACTTTATATTTCTAAGTTGTTTCTTGGTTTAAATAAGAATTATATACTTGTTTTATAAGCAGTTGCTTTTCACTGTGATTTCGTAGTGTCTCAGTACAAACCTACTTGTGTTCTCCAGCTGCTTCTACAACCCCAGCTACCAGCACCACTTGTACAGCCACAGTTCCTCCACAGCCCCAGTACAGCTACCATGACATCAACGTCTATTCTTTAGGAGGCTTGGCTCCACACATTACCTTAAATCCAACGGTAAGTTTCAGAGCTGATTTAGTTTGCTGTCTTACAGCCAGGGTTGATGCAGATCTCAGCTGGTGGGAGCTATCAGTATAGAAGGAGCCTCCGTGCTCCTTTTGTCCAGTTATCAGCTCACCTCTTAAGTCAATCTCTGCATTGTTAGTCAGCTGCAACTTGCTTAGAAAAATAATAATTTGTTCTGGTTTCAGATTTATCAAATACTGTAACAGCTGCATGGGGAACATAGGAGTGCTGCACACACTATGACCAGTGCACTTATGAGTGATTGAGAAAATGCAGGTGTGGGGGGTAGGGATTCCAGTGTACCTCATTGTCTCCCCTGTCCCCTGCCCTGCAGATCCCGCTGTTCCAAGCGCACCCGCAGCTGAAGCAGTGTGTGCGGCAGGCCATCGAGCGGGCGGTGCAGGACCTCGTGCATCCCGTGGTGGACAGGTCCATCAAGATTGCCATGACCACCTGTGAGCAGATAGTCAGGAAGGACTTTGCCCTGGATTCCGAGGAGTCCCGGATGCGTGTGGCCGCTCACCACATGATGAGGAACCTGACTGCTGGCATGGCCATGATCACCTGCAGGGAGCCTTTGCTGATGAGCATAGCTACCAACTTGAAAAATAGCTTTGCTACTGCACTGAGGGTAAGAGCCCCATCATTTGGAGTTTATATCCAACTTCGGGGACTGTAGGCATCCAGCATTCGTAAATCAGTTCTGTACAATGTAGACTTGTTAATTAATTGTAGCATGGGGGTGAATTCACTGGGTAAAATCTTTTCACTCTTGTGGAATTACAGTGGAAAAAAGTGTTGTGATTCCAGGTCAAACACCCTTGAACTGAGATGGTAGATCTTAGTAAATGGCACACAAACTTCCTGACTATCTTTTTATTTTGCCTAGTGTTCTCTCCAGTTAAATCACATCATGGAAGCCTTGGAGGCTTGAACTTTCTGCAGGGTTTGAGGCTGAAAGGCTGAAGTGTGGAAGACTGAATTGATTTTGGTGATATCTTATACTGTTTCAGCATGCATGCCCCAGGCATATTTTATTTACTTGTGCTGTTAGCAGCTGGGTAGTTTAGACTCTTCTGCACAGCTTGTGAATTGATTGGGTTTTCTAGAGGCTGTTATCAGGTCTCTTAATGAAGAAAATAAGACCAGCCTGCAAACTGCTGACCACAACAGTGGCTACTACAGAATTCTTGCCATCAGTGTCAGCAACAGGCACAAGAGCATAAGGATCTTGGAAAGATCAAGACACAGCTGTGCTTTCAGCAATTAGAAATTAATCAGTTTGTTTATCCCTGAAGACATGACATTGGAACAAATAGAGTTTTAATCCAAGGAAGTTTTTAAAGGGGCAATTGTAGAAAACATTTTGTTACAGAATAGGCTCTGTATGAAGCATCTCAAAATTCTTATCTGGCTTATTGTTATGAAGTGGTTTAACAAAAATAGTATAATTTTCAGGATTATGGAAGAGCTGTTTGCAGACAATGAACTCCAAGTAGATGGGACAGGCGGCCTTTATAGATGTATTCCATTTCTAGTGGAAGTTGCTGCATTGCACCCTGGAAAATAAGTGCTTCTGTTCAGGGTTCTCATAAAGCAGACTCTAGGAAGGAAGAAAGAAAATCTGATTCCTTATCAGAAAAGGAACCCACTGAAAAAGGCTTGGGACTCCTCTTTTGCACTGTTAGTGGTGCACCTTTATATCTTTCAGTTGCAGCCCAGGAAGTAGAAAAACTTCTACTGTGATGCAAAGCCTTCCCTGCATTCACATCACTCTGTGTGTCTGTCTAAAGCAGGCCTTTATTTCTGTGCCCTGGAGATGGGTAGGTGGAGAAGATGGAGGCCTCCTGCTGTTCTGTTCCATGTTGAAAGTCTTTACTGTCGTCTTGTCTACATGTTTTATTCAAAGCTATGCAAAATTAAATTTAATATTGTATATTCTATGGGAAGGGAGTGTGATCCTAAGAGCATTCCTTTTTATTGCTGGTTTTCTTTGTAAGCAGTGGTGCAGATTTTAAGGCTAGTTATATACAGGGAAATGTTACATTCTTCACTGATGATTGTGATTTTCAACAGGCAGCCTCCCCACAGCAGAGGGACATGATGGAGCAGGCAGCTGCCCAGTTAGCCCAGGATAACTGTGAGCTTGCCTGCTGCTTTATCCAGAAGACAGCTGTGGAAAAGGCAGGCCCTGAGATGGACAAGAGGCTCGCAACTGTAAGTATGGCTCTGTTGAAGAAGTATCCTGTGTGCTCATACACATGCATATGGGTGTGTAAAATGCAGTGTGGTGTTTGTGCTTTTGGCAGGAATTTGAGCTCAGGAAGCACGCTAGGCAAGAGGGGCGGCGCTACTGCGATCCCGTTGTGTTAACGTACCAGGCTGAGAGGATGCCAGAGCAGATCAGGTTAAAGGTGAGGTCTCTTCTGATGCTGCTCTTCTCTCCCTCCTGATAAGAAAAAGAGGATGGCACAGCATCAGCTGAGTAATCATGTATTGTTAGTCTTGCCTAACAGTGCAGCTGCTGTCATTTTGATTAGTATGGAAACACATAAACATGTTATTCCAATTTGAGTATTTATATAATTTTCTCAATTCCTTGAGTCTCTATTTCTGTGCATTTCTTCTCACTGTTTTGTTGTCTTTATGTTTTATTTTCTTTTGTCTCCTTTCTGTGTTCTTCCTTTAAAGGGCATACAATGTGCTTTCAGCAGACCATTTCTCCGTATTCAGTTATTTCTTGTTCTGGGAGTGTGGGTTTCATTTTTAGAGCAAAATTCCCCTCTTAGAAGGTGTGGAAGGAGAGATAGGACCTCAGTGCAGAGCAGTTGAATCCTACTTGATGTCTAGGCCACTTTGTTTAGGAGTAGCTACCTGCCACACAAGCTGCTCTCAGTTTTTACTGCCTCAGTCTTATAAATGAGTTAAATGCCTGTTCCTTTTGTTGCAAAGGTTGGAGGTGTGGACCCAAAACAGCTGGCTGTTTATGAAGAGTTTGCACGCAATGTCCCTGGCTTCTTGCCCACCAATGACTTAACTCAGCCTACAGGATTCTTGGCTCAGCCTATGAAGGTAGAGGTTTCTGAATTACTTTTTGGAGAACTTGTGTTTTTGTTAGAAGGACTCAAGAGTCAAGTGTTTGTATTGTTTGGGGATAGTGGTTGAAAAAATGCATTTGTTCTAAAGACAAAGTAATGGTAACATAAAACTTCCATCCAGCCTTGGGGATTTGTAACCCAAATTGGGACAAATTCTGCAGTTTAGGATTACTACATGTAGTTTTAATTGCAGTGAAACATTTTATTCAAATCTCTACTTTTGAAGGTCGTGGATGGCAAATCTGAATTTTAAGATAATTGAAAAGTTTTTGTATGCATACATAAGGCCTTACTGGCAGAACAAGAGGGAATAGTTTCAAACTGAAAGAGGTTTAGATTAGACGTTAGGAGGAACTTCTTCCCTGTGAGGGTGGTGAGGCACTGGAAGAGGTTATCTGAAGAAACTATAGATGACCCATCCCTGAAGTGTTCAAAGCCAGGTTGGGTGTGGCTTTGAGCAACCTGCTCCAGTGGAAGATGTCCTGGCTCATAGCAGGGCAGTTGAAACAAGATGGTCTTTAAGGTCCTTCCAACTCAAACAATTTTGTGATTCTGAAGAAGAAGAGCCAGTCAGTCAGTATTTGAGTGTCACAAATGCAATCCTTGCAAAAATCACTGATTCTCACTTTCTCTTAAGCAGCAAGCTTGGGCTACTGATGATGTAGCGCAGATTTATGACAAATGTATGACAGAACTGGAGCAACACCTGCAATCCATTCCACACACCCTGGCCATGAATCCTCAAGTCCAAGCACTGCGCAGCCTCCTGGAGGCGGTGGTGGTGGCTCGGAACTCCCGGGACGCGATTGCTGCACTTGGACTACTGCAGAAGGTGAGTGTTGACATCTCATCTCTGTAACAGCTTGCTTAGAATTTATTACTCACCTAGCTCATGGATTGTCTTGCTGGTGACCTTGTTTCTTCATGCATCCCGTGGAACTTGCTGGGTGAGCAGTACTGAACTGCTGTCTTTGGAAATCTGATAAATAAGATTGGGAGGGAGCTGTTGTGTTCACATAGGGTATTGCACACATGGTGTTGAGACTGCTGTGAAAGAAGCAGGTGTACAGAATCCTTAGTTTTGTTCAGATGTGGTGAGTGGAGAGCTGCTGCAGTCCAGAGTGGTCTGATTTCAGGATGATTTGGAGGCTAAAAAGGTGTTTGAACTGCCCTTGTAGGTAGATAGTATTGAGCCTAGTACTAGATTTCTAGTAGCACACTTGGGGTTTATTTTGCAGTAACTGATATATGACTATGCATGGTGGATTGACCCTGGCCAGCTGCCCTACGTCCATCCAACTGCTTCCTCTTCAGCTTTTCTGCAGGATACAGAGAAAACACAGGGAAGACTAGATGATATTTGTTCAGATTATGACAGTTTAATAGGGAAAATAATGGCCATTTGAAAAAATGAAACTAAAATGTCTACTTCCCATCAGCAGAGAGATGTCCAGCTACTCCTCTCAAAGCAGGGCTTCAGCACATGTGATATTTGCCTGGAAACACAAACATCAGAACCATGAATGCTCTATTTCATCCTCCTTTCTCTGAGCGTTTATTGCTGAACATGATGTCATATGCTATAGAGCATCCCTTTATTCAGTTTGGGTCAGCTGTCCTGGCTGTGTTGCTTCCCAGCCTCTTGTCCATCCCCAGCCTACCCACTGGTGGAGGAAGCAGAGGGGGAAAGAAAAAGCCTTGATCCTGTGCTCGTGCTGCTTGGCAACTGACAAAACTGTGCTGTGTTTTCAACACTGGTTCAGCACAAATCCAAAGCACAGCACCATATGGGCTGCTGTAAAGCAAATTAACTCCATCCCAGCCAGAATTTGTAGGCTGTACCAGTGGGAAGTGTTGCAGTGAGCTCTGTGATCCAAGCTGGCATCAGTGCCTGTGAAGTAGTGTAGAACAAGTGACAGACATAGAGAAAAATCCACTTGAGAATAGTGTAAGGATACTGAGCTGTCTGCATGAGGATCCAAGAACAGTGCCAGAACAGAGGTAACCAAAAGCTGGAGAGAGACACTTCCTTTTTTTCTGCTAGTGCTTTTACCTATTTAAGGATCCAATCCTGACTAGAACTTGACCAAATAAATTGTGTTGCCCATGTAAAACTCATCCTCCATTTGCTGTAGACTAACCTCTGAGTGTTGCAGCTCTCTCTCTAAGGAAGCTGCTCACTTACCTCTGGCAGGTTCTGTAAATATTTTCTCAGGTAGTTTTCCATGAGCTGTATGCAGAATTACTGTATGCAGAGGAGGCATTGACTTAGGGAGACTGCAGCACAAAGTAACAGGGTCTGTCATGGTATTTGTGCACATACCAAGCTAGTGAGGCATAGAGAGACCTGTAGGTTTGTTTCTGATAACGTAGCTGTGTACAGTGCCTGTATAGATGACATAGTAGCTTACCAAGAGGTCAGCACAATTAAACTTTTTTTTTTTTCATATCTTGTGGTGATAATTGTTGCTGATGTAATGTGCAGAAGATTTGGAAGAGGACTGGTTTTTCCCTCTGCTAACAGATTGCATCTGTTCTAGGCTGTAGAGGGCTTGCTGGATGCCACCAGCGGGGCTGACGCTGACCTCCTGCTCCGCTACCGTGAGTGTCACCTGCTGGTGCTGAAGGCTCTGCAGGATGGCCGTGCCTATGGATCTCCGTGGTGTAACAAACAAATCACTAGGTCAGTTACAAGGCAGCAAGAACACTGATGGAGCTTTGGCCATCTTTTGGGAGTTCCTGTATTACTCTGAATTTTCTGCCTGTTAATATCTTGCTTTGCTGCAATTTGGACAGACAGAAAAATAATCAGCTTTTTTTGTCAAAATTAACTAGATCTTCTGATAATGCTGGTTCATCCCAGAACATGATAGGAATCTTTAATGGAATTAAGCATTAGAGCATGGTGTGGGCTTTTATTTTTTTCCCTGATTTTGCAGAGAATATCTCTGTGCTGTCACAAACAATGTGACATGGCATATGTCTGCAGCAGAAGCTTCAGCTAGGCAGATCTGCCAATTCATCCTTGGAAGAGAGACTTCTTATGCTGAGTAAACTGAAGCTCTTGAAGGGCTCTTGTGACCAGTTGTGCAGGGCAATACATGGTTGAGTTTGACTGTTATGAACTTCAGCATTACCTTAGAGAATGCTCTAGAAGAGGCTTCTTTTGAAGCTGGGTAATGAATCACAGTGAATGTCACAGTTTCTGAAGTACTAGATTTGAGTTGTTTCACTTAAACTGTGTTGTTGAAGTACACTTTTTGTAAGAAGTCCCATTCTTCAGGTGCCTGATTGAATGCAGAGACGAGTACAAATACAACGTGGAAGCTGTGGAGCTGCTAATCCGCAATCACCTTGTTAACATGCAGCAGTATGACCTTCACTTGGCTCAGGTAAAGAGAATCTGCTCTTTTCAAGGAGGAGGGATGCGCTCACTCCACTGT
Source organism: Melospiza georgiana (assembly GCF_028018845.1). Taxonomy (NCBI): domain Eukaryota; kingdom Metazoa; phylum Chordata; class Aves; order Passeriformes; family Passerellidae; genus Melospiza; species Melospiza georgiana. The sequence goes on from NC_080443.1 coordinate 14,171,122, forward strand.
AAGATCTGTGGTTGAACTTTGTCTTTTTCATGTTGACAGTCCATGGAGAATGGCTTGAACTACATGGCTGTGGCATTTGCCATGCAGTTGGTAAAGATCTTGTTGGTGGATGAGAGAAGTGTTGCCCATGTAACAGAAGCAGATCTGTTTCACACCATTGAGACACTCATGAGAATTAATGCTCATTCCAGAGGAAACGCCCCGGAAGGGTGAGGCTATAGTATTGTGCAATGTGTTACTTTTTTTGTGCTCATTTATGATTTGCATATTATATAGGCAATGTCTCATATCATTCAGTCATACAGCTTTTAACTTTCCCTAAGGCTGCAGTCCTTTCTTAGTTTCAACTGTCACTCTGGTGTAAATGGGCTCATCTTAGTCAAAATAGAGGCAGCTGCAGCAGCATGTGAAGCTGAATGCTTAAGCAAGAAAATCTCTCCATGCACTCTAGTCCAAAATTCTGTGCAACTGTGAGAAATTTGTTTGAATTCCTGCTTTATCTCAAATTTATGCAATATTATTGACTATTTAAATCTTACATATTTAGGTCCCAGTATATTAATTTCTTATTCGCAAATAATCCAGTTGTATAATCTTTTCTGTTTAGAGCTTACAGAGCAATCCTCCACCAGTCTCACATGGCTTATGTATCCATCAGCAAACTGCCCAAACCATTTGGGTAGCAAATGTTGCCACAACACCTGGAAATACCTGTGGGACTTGCAGGCTTCCTATTTGTAAGGTGGAAGCGGTTGTTGCTGGGTTTGAGAATGACACAGATTAGAGTTTGGAGAATTTGAATAGCTGTGAGAACAGCCAGCAGCTGGCTGATGGCAGTGGCTGCCATTACCAGCACAGCTGCTAATAGGATGTCACAAAACCAAAGTCCTTTCATCTGCAGTTGGCATGGATAGACTGTCTTCACTGTATGGCTTGGCTTTCACTGCAGCCAGATCCAGTCAGGCCATTCAGTACTGGCATCTCCCTATCTGGGAGCATTTTAGGGCTCCTGAAGTCTGCAGAAGAGAAGCTGCTTCTAGTCCCTGTGGTGTTTTGTTGCAGCACTCCACTGTACAAATTGGGGTGGAACTTCAAAGCTTATGTGATTTCAGTGTTCCTTCTTTCATCATAAGTGTATCTGCTTTCATGACTTATTTCTGCTATTCCAGTGAGGACTGTAAGATAGAAAGTTTTATTATAAGAAATAATTTGCTTTCTTTCAACTCTCTTTGAGCTTCCAGTTCCTGCACCTTGTGGGGGAGGAGGAGTTCTAACCCAGCTCTTGCTCTGTTCTGTTGCATTAGATTACCCCAGCTGATGGAAGTGGTCCGATCAAACTATGAAGCAATGATTGACCGTGCTCATGGAGGTCCTAATTTCATGATGCATTCAGGAATTTCCCAAGCTTCTGAGTATGATGACCCACCAGGCCTGAGGGAGAAGGCAGAATACCTGCTGAGGGAGTGGGTGAACCTCTACCATTCAGCTGCAGCAGGCCGTGACAGTACCAAAGCATTCTCTGCGTTTGTTGGACAGGTAGAGCTTTTGGAAAGAAAGGTGCTTTTTATTCAACATAAGTAGGGTGTGATGCCCTCCATTTTAAAGCAGTGTTATAACCTGTTAGGCATCCTTTTGAAACTTTCAGGTGTATGGCAGTTTACTGTCAAAGTTGTGTCTGGTTTTGATGAAACCCTGTCCTCCACCAAGTCGTGTTCTTCAGATACTGTAGCAACAGGCTGTCACTTCAGACCTTGAGTTCTGGGATAGTTTGGTGGAAAAATAACTTGAGCTGAAATAGCTCTTGGAGATAGTCCTGTCTTGCTCTGTAATGAGCCTTGACTGGTGTTGTTCCTTATGAGTAACAGCAAAAGCTCTGACAGCCTACAGGAGGATTTCACCAGTTGAGATTCAGGTAAATTGTTTCAGGTCATGTGGGCAAGGGAATTCTTTTTCAAAATGAAATCATTAATAAGGAAAATCTTGAGACTTCATTAGCTGAAGTGGTGCTTAAATTTAAACAATGTCTAACGTCACCTTGAACATGGTCCTTTTAACCATTGTTAAAGGACTCTGAAGCACCTTAACAGGTGTGGTGAACATCACAATCCCATCTGCCATCTAGGTGTGATTGAGGAGGGGATCCCCTCAGTGGCCCAGCATATGTGGTAACAAACTCCTGTATTTGCAGGCAGCTCCTTACAGCTGAGTTCGTTGCATGCAGCTCCCTGACTGCAGCTGCAAGAAAGCCTCTGACTTGGCCTTTTTGCATTGAGTTCTTTTTGAGTTTGTGACACTACCACAGATATGCTGCAGACTTTGCAGCTACTAATGAAGAGAAGCTCAGGCTTTAGAGCAATCATGAAGATTGTGACTGATGCAGTGGGTTTTTTAATTTATTTTATTTTAGTGTCCTTTTGTACTGGTTATAGACAGCTTTCAGTTGGCCTGACTTCTACTGCATAAAACTTTTTGAATGCTTTTAAATAGATATTGTGCTAAACATACATCTTAAAGAAATATTTTACTATTTTTATGATCTCACTTCTTTTACTTTAAATCATGCTTCTAAAGCACACTTCAGTATAGAGTACTCACAATACTTAGTATACTTTTATCCCACTTCACTCTTTATCACACTTGTTTGATTACCTTTTGTACATATTTGATCAGTTTTGAAAAAGCCGTTTAAATATATTGAAGTGCAGTGTTTACTCACAATTGCTTCCTTACAGGCTTTAGTAATAAGTTTTAAATAATATTTTCCAATAACTACATTAAATAATGTTCTATTACTGAACTCAAATGACTGGCAAAGCGTTGCTTCCTTCCCACAAGTCTGTAGGACAAGAAAAAGCACAGAACTTTTAAGGCAGATACCTAAATTCTTTGGGCTTTTTAGAAAAAGAAGTTTCTCCAGAAATACTAAAAGTTCCCCACATTGTATCCAAGTTATCTGTTCTGCTATTTTTATAGCTTTATGTCCAGTAGGAGTTTAAAGATAAGATGCTTTATTCAAAACCCCCAAGTTTTCTACAGTGTACTTTGTTTCATTTTGTTGGTTCTAATACTGTGGCTAACAAATAAAATGAGGTCTCGGGGGTTTTTTATATGAGTATTATTAAAACAACTCCCCCATGCAAAGCAAAAAAGCCCACCCAGTCTTTCTCTGTGTGTAGTGTTTATGTTAGGAAAATTTGCTTTCCAAATGCAGTTTGCTTCTACAGAATGGGACTGCCAAGTAGTGGTGATTGCTGAGCTAGGAGCTGCAGTCTGCCCTGCCCAGAGCTTGTGCTCCTCATGTTCTTCATGCAAAGCTGAGTGCTGGTGGCAGCACTGGTGCTGAAACAGGCTTCTCAGCTATGCTGATGGTTGGAGAGATTTGGGATTCAAAAGATTGTATTTGAGAATAAATATGTTTGCTAAAATTGTGTTGCCACCCTCAAATTGCCATGCAAACAATAATCTCTCAGGAGTGCATGACAAAAATTAACTGTTGTGGCAGCAAGGAGGGTGCTTTGTGAAGGATGTGTTGTTGGAAATAATTTGTAAAATGAGCTGTCTGTGGTTGTGGTGCTGACGTCTTTTCCTTTCCTTTCCTGGTTAGATGCACCAGCAGGGGATCCTGAAAACAGATGACCTGATCACCCGTTTTTTCCGTCTCTGCACCGAAATGTGCGTTGAGATCAGCTATCGGGCCCTGGCCGAGCAGCAGCACAACCCTGCAGCCAACCCCACCATGATTCGAGCCAAGTGCTACCACAACCTGGATGCCTTTGTGCGACTCATTGCACTGCTGGTGAAGCACTCTGGGGAGGCAACCAACACAGTCACAAAGATCAACCTCCTGAATAAGGTGGGGAATCCTTCTTGCCCTCTTTGCATTTAAAGTGGGTTGTCAGATGTACCTTTGATAAACCCAAGGTTCAGACCTTAATGTGGGCAGCTGCTGAAGTGTCTGATGAGAACTTAGATGGGTTGATCACTGATAAACTTTTGAGTGAACCACCAAGATGCCAAGTGGCTTTCTTGTTCACAAAGATTTCATCTCAAACCAATCTGAAATTCATCTTTGTGCCTTGAAATGAAATAGCCACTGTTTTAAGGTTGTTGATTCCTGAGTGTTTGCCTTCATGTTGTCTGGGTCTTGCCTTTGCTCTTACAATACATGGGTTATGTCTGGATCGTCTTAGGTAGTCTGAGACCTTCAGATACTGCCCAGTCACTGTGACTGTGGTCCAAGGGACAAGGAGAGCAAAGCAAGTGGTTAGGAATTGCTGAAACAAATTGGAATATTCATTTATGCAACACTTCCAATAACTAGAGTTTTTGGTTCTTGTTAGAATCTACTGATTATTTTTTTACTGATGGTTAAAGTATTATATGTAGTCTGACCTGCAGAGTAATTCTTGTTGTCTCCACATGTCTTAATCTCTTTAGGTTCTTGGTATTGTGGTGGGAGTTCTTCTGCAAGACCATGATGTTCGGCAGAGTGAGTTCCAGCAGCTTCCTTACCATCGCATTTTCATCATGTTGCTGTTGGAATTAAATGCTCCTGAGCATGTGCTGGAGACCATCAACTTCCAGACACTCACAGCTTTCTGGTATGTATTTGGGATTGGCCACAGTGCTCATCCTTTCTTAGTAGGATCCAGGATTTTCACTTAAAGGCTATCTGACTGTTCTTTGTGGTGGCTTCATCACCTTTGGAGTAACTGGTTCTATGTGGACTGACCACTTGCTTGTTTTAGGGAAGATGACTGGTAAAACCCAAGATGCTCAAATGCCTTTGCTTTTAGGGCTATGTTTTTCCCTCAATGTTATGAAAAGCAATCTTATTGCTGTGCACTTCTAACCTGCTCTAACTTTTCTTTCAGTAACACATTTCACATCCTGAGGCCTACAAAAGCTCCAGGTTTTGTTTATGCCTGGCTGGAACTGATCTCCCATCGGATATTTATTGCAAGAATGCTGGCACATACACCACAGCAGAAGGTGTGGCTGCAGTTTATCTTTTCTGGATTAAAAAGCTCTCCCAGATGTTTATCTGGTGTGGTGCTGTTTCACATCTCTTAAAGTGCACTAGCAGCATGGCTGTTCTGTTTTTGTTGTCTTCCATATTCACAGTAACCTAACTGCATGGAGGAGAGTCTGTGTGTCAGTAACTATGGAACACAGGGGGAATTGAATTTGATAAACATGCCTTTGTCAATGTCTAGAAGAGCTGTAGCCTTCCTTCTGGGCTAAATACTGTCAGCTCAGTATGGCATGTTGAGGGTTCTGGAAACATCCATGGCATATGATGTGCAGCTGAAGCCCTTGAAATGAGCTGTGCTGCACTCAGTGGTTGAGCTGGCAGTTGCTAGCTCTTCATCCAGTTTTATATAAAGGTCAATCTAATTATAGTTTTGAAATTAAGGTAACTGGTCTTCATTGCATGTTTTCCACTTGCTGTTTTTTTCTTTACAGGGTTGGCCTATGTATGCCCAGTTATTGATCGATCTATTCAAGTACTTGGCTCCTTTCCTTAGAAATGTGGAACTCACCAAACCTATGCAAATTCTTTATAAGGTAAAAAAATATCAACTAATAGATGCTTCCAATCAAAGTAGAGGCATTCTGGCAGCAAAATAGAATTAGCTTGTTTTTTCTAACTTACCTCTGAGAGTTGAATTTAAATTGTGGGGGAAGGTAGGCTGCCATCCCAGATTAGTTTCCTTCTGGTAATGTTAGCCACATGACATAGAATGATGGCTCTGCAAGCTTTTGGACAGTTTCAACAGTTACACACCTCTTATATTTAATATTTTATTTCACAGGGCACTCTGCGTGTGTTGCTGGTCTTGTTGCATGATTTCCCAGAATTTCTTTGTGACTACCACTATGGGTTCTGTGATGTGATCCCACCTAACTGTATTCAGCTAAGGAATCTGATCCTGAGTGCCTTCCCACGGAACATGAGGCTTCCAGACCCTTTCACCCCCAACCTAAAGGTAGAACTTACTTTAAAGGAGTTTGATAATAGGAAACTTTAATGCTCAAAATACTCTCTATCCAGGTTAATATTATCTAATTAAATCTTTGGGTATCTGCTAGGTAACTAATTCTGGAATGATTAGAAGGAAACTTTCTCATGCTGCCAAAGAACTGTCCTGTTGCACTTCTCTGCCTGAGCTGTGCAGGGTGATGGGAGCAAAGCTGTAGTGCTCATTGTCACTGAAGAAGGCTGTTCTTGACTTGTGTGGATGTTTGTGCTTTTTGAAACTACCAGACTGTCTGGAGTGTAGAGGGGGAGACCCCAAAGACAGTGACTGAATTTCTCTATGGTCTTCACCCCTGAATTCTTTTATCCTCTCAGTTCTTCAAGACCTCATTTAATAAGTTTGCATATTAGATATCAAGTTTCTTATAAAATCTGCAAAAGTCAGGTGTTGCCATTTCATTGATGGGAGAGTGATCAGCAGCAGTAGTTGATGAAATATTGCTTATAGATCTGCTCTACAATTTGTTCCATTGCTGATGGTTTAGATGACTGAGTTTTCTGTCAACAGGTGGACATGTTAAGTGAGATTAATATTGCTCCACGAATACTCACGAATTTCACTGGAGTGATGCCACCTCAGTTCAAGAAAGATTTGGATTCCTATCTCAAAACCCGTTCTCCAGTCACCTTTTTGTCTGACTTGCGAAGCAACCTCCAAGTAAGTTTGAGGTTTTTGAGGTTTCTGTGGGTGCTCAATTGAAATAATGTGGCACAAATTATCTCAGTGGTTCAGCCACCATCCTTTCCTGCAGGAATTTTGTTGGTGTTGGCCAACATGTGTTCTAGGCAGTAGAAAAGCCTGTGAAAATGCACACTCTGAATAAGTCTTCCATTCCCTGATAGGATGTATTGAAGCCTTTTAGAATCCGATTAAATTTTAACTCCAAATAGATTAATTGTTACAGAAATATATGGATCCTCATGCCAATACTTGCAGGGTAAAAAAGATAAATTAGCTAAAGCCCAGTTCAGAATTGTAGCTAAAACCTCATTTCAGGCATCTCATGGCTTAGCTTGCAGCAGATTTGAGTCTGAAGTTGGATTTCCTCAGAGAATTGCTTAGACCAAAACATTCATACAAGGGGGATCTTTCAGCCAGCATCTGGCACTGCTGGTGAATACTCGTTGCCTTACCTGATGTTTTCCTTTGGGCAGAGAGTAAAAACAAATCTGTTGTGTCAACACTTTGCTGATGTTTTTGAATATATATATGCACACACACATATATATGCGCTATAATATATGCTTTTTAATATAACCCATATTAGAAAAGGCTAAATGCCAGATTGAATTTATGGATGTCCCAGTGTGTTGTCTTCTGGATAATCAGTAAGATACTTGGATGCTGTTGTTGTACATGCTGTACCTTTGAGTGCTGAAGGAATATTGACTGTTAATGCTTTTCATATCTTTGCTATTAGGTATCAAATGAACCTGGCAACCGCTACAACATCCAGCTGATTAATGCACTGGTGCTCTACGTAGGTACTCAAGCTATTGCACACATTCACAACAAAGGCAGCACACCCTCCATGAGCACCATTACCCACTCAGCTCACATGGACATCTTCCAGAATTTGGCAGTAGACCTGGATACTGAAGGTGAGCTGGAAACACTGCTAGTTCATGCAATGTCATGTTTACAGCAAGTGGGCCCTCGCTTTAAAAAGGACATTGAGGTACTGGAATGTGTCCAGTGAAGGACAGCAAGGCTTGTGAAAGGTCTGGAAAACATTTCCTTTGAGAAATGGCTGAGGGATCTGGGTTTGTTTAGTGTTGAGAAGAGGAGGCTTGGGGGCCTCGAGCTCTGAAGGGTTGTTGTGTTAAGCTGGGGGTCTTGTACCATGCCAGCAGTGAGATGACAAGAGCAAGTGGCCTTAAGGTGTTAGAGGAAAGACAGACATTAAATACCAGAAAAGGTTTTTTCACTGTTAGGGTGGTCTGATATTGGATTAGGCTGCCCAGGGAGGTGGTGGAGTTGCCATCCCTGGAGGTGTTTGAGAGGTGTCTGGATCTGGTGCTGGGTGATGTGATTTAGTGGTTATGGGGTTACAGGGGTAGTGCTGGGCTGATGGTTGGGTTTGATGGTCTTAAAGGTCTCTTCCAACCTTGATGATTCTGTGATTTCATGTAGCTGACAGTGAATTCACAGAAACGACTGCTATGTTAGAATATTGCTTGGTTAGAAGCAAGGTTCTAACCAAAAGTTCAAAGTATTCACGGGAATCCAGTGAAGAAGAATTGAATTCTTATTTCCCCATCAGCCTGGGTAGAAACAACTTTAACATATCTTCAGTTGGTTTTGTTTTTTGTACCTCCACAAGGCTCCCAAATGTGAATCTCAAGCACTACTGGTTGCTGCTTTATTCCCCTTGGTGCACTCAGGGGATCAGTGTGTGTGTGCGCTCAGGGGGAAGCAGTGTGTGTGTGTGCTCAGTGGGGCAGGGTGTGTGTGCTCAGAGGGAAGCAGTGTGTGTGTGCAGGGGAAGCAGGGTGTGCTCAGGGGGAAGCAGGGTGTGTGTGCTCAGGGGAGGAGTGTGTGTGTGTTCAGGGAAGCAGGGTGTGTGTGTGCTCAGGGGGGAGCAGGGTGTGTGTGCAAGGGAAGCAGGGTGTGCTCAGGGGAGCAGTGTGTGTGCTCAGGGGGGGAGCAGTGTGTCTGTGCTCAGGGGAGCAGTGTGTGTGCGCTCAGGGGAGGAGCAGGGTGTGCAAGGGAAGCAGTGTGTGCTCAGTGCTGTCTCCTGCAGGCCGGTACCTCTTCCTGAACGCCATCGCCAACCAGCTGCGCTACCCCAACAGCCACACCCACTACTTCAGCTGCACCATGCTCTACCTGTTTGCAGAGGCCAACACAGAGGCCATCCAGGAGCAGATCACCAGGTGAGAAGGATGGTGTTTAACTTGCCAACATTCAGCTTTTTGCTTTTCTTCCTTCTATACTTTTGATCTTTGAGCTCTAAGTGTTCTTGCTTTTGGATTTCAGGGTTCTCTTGGAACGACTGATTGTAAATAGGCCTCATCCCTGGGGTCTCCTTATCACATTTATTGAGCTGATCAAAAATCCAGCCTTTAAGTTCTGGAACCATGAGTTTGTTCACTGTGCTCCAGAAATTGAGAAGTGAGTATACTTAACCACAGAATCATTAAAATAATATCTCTGAAGCAGTTGAACCTTGAGTTTTTGGTGCTGTCACAGCATCCATTTGCTGCCATAAATGCACCTACCATTGCTTTGCTTCTGTGTGCAGGTTGTTCCAGTCGGTTGCACAGTGCTGCATGGGGCAGAAGCAGGCTCAGCAAGTCATGGAAGGGACTGGTGCCAGTTAGATGAGCTGCATCCTGCGTTGTAAGAGTGCCAGCCTGGAGGTCCCGTCCCATCAACTGACTGAAGACTCTGTAAGGCTCCTCCTGACCTTCCCAGCCCCCTTGATTGGGTAGACACAACAGACCCTGGGTGAAAGTCTTAAGTGGGCATGTTCCAAAGTTTGAAACAAATTTTTTGACTTTCGGCCAAACTTCAGAAGATGCTGTGAATATCATTTGAACTAGTGTAAATACAAGGAACAGAAACATTTGTCTGGACTTTTGGGTTTGTGCAAATTGTGTAAAAGGCAGGTGGGTAACTGGTGCCTGTCCATCTTGTAATAAAGGGGCAGCTGCTGATGCCAAGCACTTGCCTGGGGCAGACCTCCTTGTCCTGACATTCCCAGACTCCCAAAGAATATTGAAAAGCCAGTAACTTATTTTTCTTTATGTGAATGGGGGACCTTTAAATCACTAAGTTGTTTAAAGAAAAAAAAAGTGGATGTGTTTGGAATATGGGAATTCTGTGCAGTACAGGAGGGGTGAGGGAGGGGTTAAGGTTCAGTGTTGCTTTCCCCTCACCCTCATCAAATGCTGATAGACAGCAAGTGAAGTGGCAGTCAGAGAATGCCTCCTTTTTGTTGGAGAAGAAACAGGCCCTTGGGTGAGGGTCAGCTGTTTTCAGTAAATAAACCAGAGACCAGGCCTATAGCTTTTTTTTTTTTTTTTTTTGTTGGACAGTTGTAAATTTTGGAAGATGAGGGGTAAAATCTAGACCTTTTCCCACCCTCCCCTGTGACCACACAGTATAAGTTTGTAAAAAAAAAACTAAAAAAAAGAAAAAAAAGAAAAAATTTAACAAAACAAAAAACCCAAAGGACCAATACAGCCCATTTTGTAAGGATTTTCAATGTTTTGTAAAGTATTGGTCCACGTGTTGTATTTTGTAGCCTTTCTAGTTCTTGGGCTTTAGTTCTCCCACTCTTGTATGTATGCATACTGTAGTTACACATTAAAGTCATGACATGCAGCACGTGCCACTGTGCTTATTCTCTCCAGTTCTGTCCTGGCCACTTGGTGTCTTCCAAAGCCTGTTTTACTCATCCAAAACCTGCAGTTTTCCAATGTGTTTGGGCACTCACTGCCTGTTGAAAGCAGCTGGGTTTGTTCTCTAGCCATGAGGTCAGTGGGCAGATGTAATGACTGCACAGGGCCTTGCTTTGAAGGGCATCAGAAGGGCAGTTATGTGAAAATAGAAATGGCTTGGTTACAAGCTCATGAGCAGAGTTTGTCTCAGACAGGAGACTGCACTGGAGGTATAATGGAGTGTAGACAGCCCATCAGTTTCATTTCTAGTGCCTTCCACCCTGCTGTGGTCTCCCTGCAGCAGGAATCTGCCAAGGCTGTGGTTAGCTGTTGTAAGGGTAGGCAGCTTCAGTGTTGTTAATATTGCAAGGTCCCTTAACCTAGCAGATGCTAGGAAATAGAGCTTCACTTCTTTCTTTTTACATAACATCAGCTTGTTAAAGCTAAGTGCTAGAGTTGACTGCTGTGGTGTGGGCAGAGAGGTCAGGATTTCCTACTTGGGTTTAAGGGGTTTCATACCTGGCTTTGCATTTGCTGTATAGAGGCAAAAACAGCTCTGAGGGGTCACTGAGCCAGCTGTGCCAGTGGCTGGCAGCTCACAGGGAATTCTCTCTCTCTCTGTTGCAGGCATTAGTCACCTCTGTGTCAAGGAGTAGATTGTTGCTAGGTCCTACAATTCCATGGCATTTCTTTGCCAGGTCAGCAGCTGTACTGAAACTGAGCCTTTTGAAGTTGGAACTGTGGACACAGTTCTCATTTCTTCTTCACTATATTTTTACTGCACCTCCCATTCCAATCCCAAGGACACACAGTTGTATTATTTTCCAGAAATTGTATGTCTGTTCTTAAATCCCTGTGATAAAACAGTACAGCATAATTGACAGCCCCATTTGAGGATTATCCCGTTCAAAAGCAAACAGCTCCTAAATTCCAGCATCCAGTGGGATACAAAAGATCTTTTTTAAAGGGAGTATCTTTCAAGTCTAATGCCCTAAACCACTGACCAGTGTCTTTTTATGTGGTTGATGCACATCTTGTGTGCAAGCTTTTTGCTCTTAAATCTTGGATAGCTGATACTCCTCTGAGTGTGGTTTCTTAATAGGTAGAATTGGAGTATTAAACTGACTGGCATTCCTGAAGCAACCCAAAGCTAATAAATCTTTCAATGTTTGGTCTAGCCCTTTTCTAGCTTCCAGTTTTAACAGGGTGTTTTTATCTTACCTATCTCGTGCCTGGTTTTAATTGGATTGTTACCAGTTCTGCTTCTTGTGATCTTGCAGGAGTGCCAGTCACCTACATGAGAGGAGTCACCCCATTCTGTTTTTGTGGGTATCTCTTCCTCTCTGGGTCTATTTGATCCTGTAACATAAACATTTATGCCCCCAGGGCTTTTTCTTCTGGTTTATGTACTTGGATCTGTCCTTTTCCGAAGATTGTTTTTGCATTTAGTTTACTGAATTCTCTTCCTAATAATGGCATTGGGCATTTGGATATGTACAGAAATTTTATAAAACTCTTTCCAATTCCAAATTTGAGTGGCTGGAAGAATGGCTTTATTTCCTTTTTTTCCTATGGCTTCAGCTATAGATGTCCTTTGTTTACTGAAGGCTTATTTACATCTAGGTTGCTCCTCTATTAGATATTCCACCTTTTCATTCCCCGAATTTACTGTTGGGGATTCTGTGGACCACTCAGCTGCCTCTCAGTCTAAATCCCAACTGAGTGTAAGCATTCTTCCTTCTTGTGGAGCCTCCCATCTTTGAGGGTTCTGTGCCCTGGATTCTGTGGGCATTTGTTTCCAGTGCCCATTCTCCTTACAGTAACTATATTGAATTTTTCCTACTAGATGGGAATTTAGTAGTTGAAATCTGTTTTCCTTGCATTGCCTCCTGCCCTTCCAACTATCACAGCATTCAGCCAAATTTACCATCCCTTCTCTGATCTCTTTTCCATTTTTTTTTCCTTTCTCTACCTCGTTCTCTTCATTACACTTCCTTCTTATTTCTCTAGTGCTAAAACATGAGTCTGCTGTCATCAATCTACATTCCTTCCAAGCCTTATCATTATTCTGCAATGCAAAGAACAGATCAACATCTTGTACTTTGCCCCTTTTTCCTTCCTGGCAACAAAGTAACACTAATTGCAGGATCCATTCTGAGGCCATTTTTCCCAATTCTCTAGTAGATAAAAAGGCCACCACATAATCAACTTCTTCTGAGTAAACTAATCCCTTCCAAGCTTTTCCCATAGTCCAAAAACACATTCTTAAAAGTGAAGTTCTCAAAATGGCCTCCAGTGAGGTGGAACTTCCAATGCCCATGCAGGCTAACAGTTATAAACAGCAGGTATAACAAAATCTTGTTATAGTGTTCAGACCTTTTATATGCTTTGGTCATCACCAAGTTTGTGCATATCTAAAAAACAAGTTTTAACCCAAACCCCAAACTTTACCCAAGATACAGAATGTAATACTCCTCTGACATGTGTGTTTTCCAATATGATTACTTTGGAGACACAGGCTACCAAAATACCAGTTTTAACAATGTCTCTCTGAAGGATAGTGGCTGCTGTGTGAGATCCTGCTCAAATTCCCTATTGTCCCATCTGGGAAACCAGAACAAGCTCCCCTCAGTGCTGTTAAACCACCCTGTCCCCAAGCACTGCAGGCAGGGCTGCAGCTGAGCTTTGTCATGAGTGCAGTGTGGGTTTTCCTTGTCTGCAATGCTTTTAACTGCAGCAGCAGCAACAGTCCCTCTGCTCTTAGATGGGGCTTCACACCTTGTTGAAGTAGAGAGAGCATGGGCTGGGTAAGGAAACTCATTTTTATTAAATAGAGCTTGGCCTGTCAACCATCAGTGTTTTGTCATGCAAAACCAAAGTGAGTTCACGGTACAACTGCTTCAGGCAGAGGGTGTGTATCAAATGCTCAGCCTGCAGCAGCTGTGAAACTGTGACAGTGCTCCTCCAGAATAGTCTCAAGGTCACACAGAAATACCTTTTGTTTCTAAAAGGAAATATTTGTTATACTGAGACTACATGAAGACCAGCTGGATGGGCTTGTACTCTTGAACATGTTCAACATAAAGTATGTACAGGTGAAGAGGTTAGTGATGTCAGCAGGCCCACCTGCCAGGTATTTACTCTGAACCTCTCTAAGGTAAGAGCTACCAGCTGGATTTCTTCACTCTTAATCTGGACAGGGAGCAGCTCTTGCCATAAACTTCTGATGCTGAATGAGGGAATCCTCTGCTGTTCTGGCAGTGTATGTCTGCCTTCCTAAAACAGCCATTAGCATGGCTGGGGTTTCTTAAGGCTTCTGGAAAAAGGTGGTATTTGTGCTCCAGAGCTCTCATGGTACAATAAGGTCACTCAAAACCACCTTTGTGCTGTGAAGATACTTCTTTAGAGGTAGCTAAAAATCCATGTGCTGTATGAGGGACAAGTGGACCTGCAGTCAGTCTTGCCATCTGTGCTCTCTGCTAGAGAAGAGATGGCCAGGGGCTGACCTTTCCCTCAGGATGAGCCCAGCCAGGGCCTGGCCAGGGGCACTGGGGTTTTTATTGTACCAGCTCTAGCAGCTGGTGCAGGATCCTCTTCTGTCCATAGCGCACGTGCAGCGCCTGCTGCTCCCTTCGGCTCAGTTTCTCATAAGCCTCCTTGTTGTTTAGCAAGTCCTGCTCTGCTTTCAGGTCTGCCCCATAGGACTCCAGGGTCAGCAGCACACTGTCATAAAGGAGCTTCTTGCAAGGGGTTTTAAGTCTGGAGAGGGCCTCATTTGAAAGGGTAGAGTTTTCCTCTTCGTCACTGTCATCTTCCCAGCCATCTTGCTCCTTATACTCCTTGAATTCTTCTTCTGACATGCAGAGCACCTGTAGTGACCCAGGCAAAGGGAAAAGTCACTGGCAGTGTGAGTACATCAGTAGAACACAAGAGCCATGTGGAGCAGGTGAGTTATTCCTCAGCTGCACTAAAGATTAAAAGACTAAAACAGGCTTAGATACCTAAGTGCAAGTAATTGTGGGTTAGAAGAACATTAAAACATTAAATCTGGGTATTGGCAAGTCTTGTAAAGCATCTCAGCTGTCACCTACAAAGTTGTGACAGCTTTCTAGAACAGCAGTGGCCATGGAGCCATTTGAGACAAATATGTGGATGGCTACTTCATGAGAGGAAGATGACTTAACAGCATCTGGAGCTGGGCAGCCAGACCCCCTACCATTGTTCACACAGGACTGTAGGTGCCAAACTGCCTTCAGGTGCTTGTCCCCTTCCCTGAGCCATTCTGCACTGCTGATTGGCCCAGCTGCACTCTGTGCTCCCTTTTGCAGCTCTTCTGGCCATTCTTACCTTGAGGGTCGTGGACAGCTCTTCCTCTGTCAGCACCTCATCCCAGCCAAGCACAAAGGCACCTTCCTCCCCCACCATCTCCAGCTGGCACAAGAAGTCCCACTGCTCTGAGACCAGCTGCTGCTGCGCTTCACTTTTGGCTCCTGTGTCAAAGACAGCAGAGCTGTGAACACAGCCGGGATGGCAGAGGGGGAGGGTGGATGGAGAAAGGGAAAGAGGAGGCAGAAAACCAAGGCATGACCCCAGCCCCTGAAATGCTGTGGATCAGGCTTATTTGCATGTCCTCCCTGTTGAACAGAGGTGCTGCCCCACGCCGTCCCAGGGGCCAGGGTGGCACCTGCGCCGTCCCAGGGGCCAGGGTGGCACCTGCGCCGTCCCAGGGCTGGGGTGGCACCCGCGCCGTCCCAGGGCTGGGGTGGCACCCGCGCCGTCCCAGGGCTGGGGTGGCACCCGCGCCGTCCCAGGGGCCAGGGTGGCACTCACGCTGCAGCGCTGCCCTGCGCAGTGTCACCATCTGGATGTCGGCCGTGTCGTGGCTGTTGCCCGGGTAGGGCTCTGCAAAGCCGTACATGTGCAGCAGCTGCCAGTTGGCCATCTGCCCATAGGTGTTGAAGATCTCCTGTCCTTTCCTCACGGGCTGTGTTGTAACCATCCTCAGACAGTGCTGCAAGCAGGGGGAGGAGAGCAGCTGAGCTGTGCTGATCCAACTGCTCACCAGGGGCTTTCAGAGAGCTCAGATGTCCCTGAGCTCCTCCTAACCAAACATGCAGCAGGACTTTGTTTTAATGAGATCCATGCCAGACTTGCTGCCCTGGGCTGAGACCCTACCTTGCTGTGCCCCCGTTCCCAAAAGTCTTACTAAAACAGAACCAAGCTGTGACAATGCCTGGTGCAGCAGCTTTGCACTCACAGGAGAGTATTCCAGGTTGGCATTATGGTTGGCCACATGATTCAAAATATCTGCTACAGGCACCATCATGGGAGGATTGGGCCCCTTCTCATCTTCTTCCTCCTCCTCCAAAGGTTCCTGAAAGCTAAGACAAGCCAGTGGTACACATGGCTGCACAGGACAAGTGTCACCTTACACTCATTCTTGTGCAGCTGCAACCTCTAACACAGCCTGTACTCCTTTATCTAGCTCAAAGCCCTTACTTCTCACCTGTAAGCCATGACAAATGCCACCAGCTCCTTATACAACTCCAGAGTGTGCAATTTGGGGTCAAAGATATCAGGGTGGGTCTCCATGAAAGGCAAGATGATGGAGTTGTACTCCAGCTGGATGTTAGCTAGATCCTTGTCCACAGCTTCTGGGATGCCTGTGCCCTGCAGGAGCCATGTTCGCTCTTCTTGAGGCCTGTTGCAAGAAAAACTGTTTTTTCTCCATCTGTGCTAGTGCCAAGGGTCTATAAACTCCTTCCTCCTTAAAACTCCCAGCTTCCCCCTGCTCTCCAGGTCCTTGTTCTCTAGCTCTGCCTGTAACATAACTCCAGGAGGGCCCCTCAGGCTCCTGCCAGTGCCAGCAAACGGCTGGAACAGTGGGTGTGTGTCACCCAGCAGGACCACATCCCTTCCCAGGACAGAATTCAGCAGCCCTGGCCTGTGCCTGCCTTCAGCTGTGAGCCTGAGCCTCCCCAGCCCTGCTGCTTTCACCTTACCAGAACATGGGGTGGTCCAGGCTCCTGAAGTCCTGCCAGAGGGAGAAGTACGGCTGCCAGTGGGAGCTGCTGGCTGTGTACTCGTGGAGCAAGGCCAGCAGGAGAGGGACCCAACCAGACTGGCTCTGCAGGGACTCCTGGGCTACAGAACCAGACAGGATGGAGAAAACCTTAATCGTTGTGTTTCAGAACCAAACCCTTGTATGACAAGGCTCCATGCCTGTCTTCAGCCAGAGACAGGGGTTGAGCTTTTAGTCTGGTTTGTCTTGGCTTTGTCCTGAGCTGAACCAGGAGCAGAAACGGCTTCTCTGGAATTACAGATGAGCTCTGCCAGGCCTCACAGCCTTGCCCTCCTCAGCCTGAGGCTCTGTGTGCCTGCAGGAACCAAGGAACTGTTCTTTTCTTACCAGTGCTTCAAGGAAAGCAGCATAGTTCAGATGCCTGTCAGTTAGAAGCTGGAGATGTTGCACTGATGTTTTCTCCCTGTCCAGCACAGCTCTCAGGGAAGCGAGGGGATGCCCAGCCCTCCCCTTTCCTACCTGGTATCAAACAGCCCTGCAGCATCCCGCACAAACCAGAAACGCTCCCGAGGCTTTACACAGACCCATTTACTTTCAAAGTTACAGAAGACTTCAGTTGACACAAGAAGCTTGCACTCACCTTCCTGCAGGAGTGCGTGGATGGAGGTGGTGTGCTGGGACAGCAGCGCCGTGCGAGGGATGGTGAACAGCACCTCTCCCGCCTGCAGCTCCTCGGCAGCCAGCATCCCGTACCCCGCCACCGCGCCCTCCCTGCTCAGGCGCACCTGGGGCCGGAGGGAGCCGTGAGGGGCGGAGCGGAGAGACCGGGGCGGACCTAGGGCATGCCCGTGCCGGCCCGCGGTGCCTCACCTTGGGGTTCAGCTCCACCCCGGCCCGCCCGCACCACGCCAGGAACGCGGAGAGGGGGTCGGCACTACTGTTCTCCTGGGCGCCGCTCTCGACCGCCGCCTGTGGATGGAAGCATGGGGTGAAGGGGAAGGAGCCGTGAGGCCGATCGCGGATCCCCTCAGTGCCGGTGTGTCCCCGGGAGCCCCCGGGCTCCCCCGTACCTTGAACCGCTTGGGCGCCGACGCCATGACGGGGCCAACACGTGGTCCCGGTCGGGCCCTTCCGGGTAGCGGAGCTCCGCCCCCATGGGCCGGGCTAACGGCGGCCAAAAAGGGACAGAAAGGGCCGGGGAGCAGCGGCGGGAACGCGTCCCGGAGCCTCCTGCCCGGGGGGCTCGCAGTCCGTCTGTGTGGGGCCCGGCCTCCGAGCGCCTCCCTCAAGGCTCTGAGCTCCGTGTGGTGCCTCTCTGCGGGATCCCGGGACCACCGCGTGTCTCTCTGCCGGTGTGTCCGGCCCGGTGCACCTCGCGGGGCTGCGGTGCCTCCGTGGCTGTCATGGGGCCGCGTACCGGTGCGATCACAGTTCCAGACGTGGGATAAAAGCAGCGGGCTCTGATTAATCCGGGTAATTAAGCTTGTGCTCTTGTTCAGTCGACACCACACACACTCCCACCATTCGTACGGGCTCTAATCTCCCTCCAGGGCCGTCCCGAGGCCGCCGTTCCCGGTTCATTAGTGCTGTCCCCAGCAGAAGGGGACTGATCCATCTCTGGCTGCTCGAATGAAGCCAATTAGTGCGCACTAATTGGTGCGCACGAGGTGTTTGAAGAGGCCCCGCGGGGCTCCCCCACCCCGTCCGCAATTGGGTTCCGCTTTCATCTTCTCCAGTCCCTTCCCAGCTGGGCAAGGCTGGATGGGCAGGGTGGGTTCCCTATGGAGCAAAGGGGTCCCCCCCTGAAGAATGGGGAGGAAGGGCAGTAGAACGTGTGGGATGGCACCTGCAGGTGCCCCCCGGGCTCTGTGTCCCGGTGACCGAACCCGCAGCCCCCCCTCCCTCCCGCTTCACCGCGGCTCCTGCGGAAGCGCCGCCGGGGCTCGGGTTGGAGCCGCGGCCGCTGCAGCCGCAGCCGAGCCCGGAGCCCGGCTCGGCCCCGCCGCCGCCGCTGCTCTGCCCCGGCGGGGCCCTCCCGCCTCCCTCGGGAGCGGCGGAGGCTCCGGGGCCGCTCCCGCAGCATCCGCTCCTGTCCTGCTGCGCATCCCCAGGGCGGGCCCTGAGCCCGCCCAGCGCCAGCGAGATCCCAGAGCCCGGGTGTTGGTCTGGCCCGCGCTGGCAGCCTCGCTGGGCGGTGTGGGAGTGGGGAACACCAGAGTGGGTCCCCACATTGTCCCTGCGGTGCTGAGGAAAGCGGGGTCCCCCCCCCCAGCCGTCACAGACCACCCAAGAGCCCAAATGTGAGCCTGGATAGCTCAGTTGGGAGAGCATCAGACTTTTAATCTGAGGGTCCAGGGTTCAAGCCCCTGTTCAGGCGGTGCATTTATCCTTTAATATCAAGGAAGGGAGTGCGTGGGCAGGGGCAGCATCTTCCTCTGCTGCTGGGGCCCTGTGGGGGCTGCAGGGTCCCCAGGGCATCCCTTCCTCCTTTTCCTACCACCAACTCCCCAAGCTGTTCAGAGCTGGCTCCATCCCATCTGAGACCCACACAGCATTGCTCTGTTCAACCACTCAGTACTCAGGGAGATCTCTTGTTGGATGATGAGGACAGACAAGGGAGCTATCATGGGTACACGTGAAAGGAGGAAGAAGGAGGATCGATAGAAAAGGAACAGCAGAGCTGGAGGGAAGGAAGCCCCAGCTGGGCTTGAAATTGGGGGCTCAGGGATGGCTTCAAGCTGAGAGTGGGGAAAGCTATTGGGGGCTGAGTGTTGTTGACTCTCAAGGGGATGTGCAGCACCCTCCACCTGCCTTCTGGCATGCCCAGGCCTTCTCTCACCTTTGGGTGTTCATCATCCCTGTCCTTACTCCCATCTGGGGCTGCCCTGAGCTCTAACCTGGGTCCCTGCCCACCCTAGCTCAGGCAGATGCTCCCTTAAAGCCACCCCTGGTGCCAGGGAAGCCATGCCAGGGACAGTGATGTTTTTGCAATGACACTGCACCCGCATCAACCCACGAGTTTATTTTATTGTCCTGACAAACTTTGCTTCCCAGCGGCTCCGATCCTTCCAGGGCATGTGCCACGGCTCAGGCCGAGCTCCGGCCCATGCCTCCGTCGTCATTCATTTCTTGCCAGCAAGAAAACAAAGAGATAATAAATAGGAAGCTTATTTGCAGGGAGGGCCCCGGGGACAGCCTGGGGTCATGGGCCAGGCTGTGCCTGGCCCCGGCCAGGGCTGCTGGGGGGGCTGCAGGCAGGACAGCCCAGCCCCGGGCCATGCACACTGTGGGGCTGGGGCACTCAGGGGTCTGGGGGGGATATAGCAATCTCTATTTAATTACATTAAAATAGACTATTTAAAAAATTATTTCTAGTAGTTAAAAAAGTGTCATGGTCCATCCCATTCCAGCAGGGTCATGGTGCTGTCCCAGAGGTTTGGGGACACACTGGCCAGTGCTGGGATGGACTCCAGTCTGCTTCACCCTGGGCAGGCCTGTCCAGGGGATGGTCAGTCACAGCGGGCTCTGGGGGGGTGCTGGCAGGGTGGCCACCGCGGCTGACAAAGCAGGGCACTGTGCCACCCACCAGCCCCACAGCCACCACAGACCAAGGGCAGGGGAGTGGGCGCCCTCCCAGTCCCACAGCAGGGCCAGTCCCGGGGCCTTAAATGACATGGCAGCAGTTGAACTGCCCCAGTGACAAGAGGCTCTCCTTGGAGCCCGGCCGCAGTTTGAAGGCCAGGGCTTTCTCGCAGAGCGGGAACTGCAGGAGCCGGTCCCGCAGGCTGCCCCCCTTGCCCTTGCCCGGGTCCAGCTTGATCACACTCTCTGCGCCCCCTTCAGGGCCTGAGCTCTCCACCGACTGCTGGGCCGGGCTGATCTGCTCCCCCTGCCCTGGGGACGTGTCTGCAGGACTTGGGAGGGTGGCAGGACTCGTCTCTGCCCCCAATACCTGGGGAACTTCATCTGAGCTGCTCTGGGGTGACAGGACGGCTCCCCTTTCCTTGGGGAACTCTGCTGAGGAGGCCCCAGGCTCTGTGTCCTCCTCCCTCCTTGGGGACTCACCTCCATTTCCCCGCAGCACGGGGGCACCCCGGCCCCCACTCACTCCCTTCCCAGCCCAGGCCACCCCCGAGCGCCCCCCCCGGCCCCCCAGCTCCACCCCCGGCCCCCAGACCTCCCCGCGGCCGGGCGGGCGGTGGGCGCGCAGGAAGGCTCGCATCTGCTCCTGGTTCAGAGAGCTGCTCTTCCTCTCCATTGCGCAGGGCCTCTCCTCCTCCTCGTCGTCCTCCTCTTCCTCCTCGCAGATCTGCTGCAGGGCCGGGGTGCTCTTGGTGATGGTGGTGTCAACGGCAGGGACCTTCAGCAGGGTCCCGGTGGGCTGCCGGCCGCCGATGTCCCCTCCAGGGGGCAGCCGGGACGCCCCGGCGAGGCCGCCCATCTCCGTGAAGGGCAGGAGGCTGCCGGCGCTGCCCGCAGAGCCAAACGTGTCTGACAAGTTGGGCCTGAGCAAGGGGAGAGAGGTGTCACTACCCGGCTGGGCATCACAGGAGCTGTGACAAGGAAAAGGACAGGGGACGGCCAAGACCCTGCCCTGGGGACTCAGGATGGTGGGGAGGGTGACACAGGATCGGGGCAGCAGGGGGCTCACCTGCTCTGAACCTCCTTGGCCAGGTTGTAAACGAGACTGAGGCGGTGGCCCTGCTTCTCCTGCTTCTCCCGCAGCATCCTCTCTGCCAGCAGGAAATACGTGGCCGTGATGTGGTTGTAGCGGTCGGCTTCCAGCGCCCTGTGCGAGACCAGGGAGTTGCAGCACACACAAGGGCTGTGCTTGGAGGGACCCCCAGAGCCCTTCACGGGGCTCCCAGCCCCACAGCCCATCACTCACTCCTGGATGGTGTCCCGATCCGCGATGTTCCCGCACACCATGGCCTGCAGGATGATCTCGTGCTCCTCCTCAGACACGCGCTTGTGGGAGGTGAGGGGCAGCAGGGAGCGGCTGGCAGGGGACGGGTCCACCCCCTGCAGCCACGAGTGGCCCTCGATCTGCTCCAGGGACGCTCGCTGCTTCGGGTCCCGCTGCAGCATCCTGGAGATGAGACTGGGGAAAGGAGTGACGTGTCAACCCTGCAGCACCGTGTGAATCCCAAAGCAAGCAGCTTTGCCTGCTCTCCCCACCTCAGTTCCCAGGCATCTGCCAGGGCTGGGGCAGCCACCCCGGGGCAGCAAGCTGGGGGTACAGAGAGGGGGTGGTGCTCACTCAGCGCACTGTGCCGAGACGTGCGGGGGGACGGTGTAGCGGCAGTCCATGATCATGGTGAGGGTCTCGCTGTCGTTGGCCTCCTGGAACGGGGGGTGGCCGCACACCAGCATGTAGAGGATGACTCCGAGGCTCCAAATGTCTGCAAGAAGCAGCAGCAGCAGTTCAGGTTGCACTCACCATGGCCCAGGAGATTCCCCACCCCAGGGACCCCAGGAGGGGCTGCCCCACCAGTGCTCACTGGGATCTTCCTTGGAAGTAACAGCCTCCAAGTCTTGCCCCATGGACAGGGGGACCATAGTCCCACCAAGGCAGGGAAGGACCTTCCCATCCCCACATCCAAATAGGTCTCAAGGGACTTCACCAAAGCAGTTGAGGTGTTATCACCTTGTCCAGGCAAGGACAGGAAGGCCAGCCCTGAGCTCTGCCCCGCTCTCCACTCCCCCGGCACTGTTTCACATAATTTCTCAGCTTCCTGATTCCCAAACCCCACCACAACCATCCTGGCACTGGGCTGTGCTTTAGGAGACACCACAGCAATCAGAGAGGGACATAGCACCAATCTAGGCTCTCCAGCTGCTTGGGGACCAGCTGGAGCAGGATTGCTGCCCTGACCTGGGGACAGGGATAGAGCCAGAAGCATCTTCACTGGCTCCTCCTGCCCAGCACATAAATTCCTGCAGATGTGCAGGTTTAGGATGCTGAGCACGCCCTGGGGCGCTCCGTTAATACCTTCAGCTGCTTAAGTCAAGTGTTCGAAAATTTCTCATCTGCGTCAGTTTTCTCTCTTCATTTCCCTTTGCAGCGCCACCAGCTTATTTTTCTACCGCCTCCATAAGCTATCCCTGTTCTCAACACAGGATCCGCCTTTCCCTGAGCCAACGCTGGGCTTTTGCCTTTAAGGGCTCGTGTTTTGCTTTGCTAAATCCTCCTGCCCTAATTCCAGCCAGCCAGCCAGCTCGGATCCTGCTTCCCTCCCACGTCCCCTCTGTCACAGCAGAGCTTCTTGGAGCCCCCAGCCCAGCTCCCCATGCCCTCGGACAGTCTCCCCAGACCCCTGCACCTCCCCTGCACCCGGGGAGGAAGAGCACTGGGAGCCATGGGAAGGAAGTGGTTTTCAGGGTGGGGATGGAGCAAAGGAAACTTTCGGAGCCCCTCCGCCCAAACAGCAGCATCCCGAGCAGATTTCCTTCCTGCCTCGCCCCGCCAAATAACCACCAGCGCCAGATTGCTGGCAGCTGTATGCTCACACTGCTTCTCCTGGCGGCTGCCACGCCAGGCTCACAGCCTGCTTGGGCTTTTTCCCCTCTCTGGCAACCATCACTCTGTGGGATCTCTGTGGATGCCAGGATGGTCTCTGCAGGGAGGACCCTGCTGTGCCAGGGCAGGGCTGGGCAGCCAAACACACAAGGGACAGGCTTGTCCCTTGCAGGGACAGCAGTGCCACTGTGTGCTCCTAGTGTAAGGGGCATAGTGTAAGGTACCCAGCTGGCAGGACCATGCTCCAGGCCAGGGACAGGAGGAAGGCAAGTCCTCAGGACCCCCTCAGCCCTTACCAACAGCCGGGGCATCGTACTCATCCCCAAGCAGGATCTCTGGTGCCGAGTAGGCCAGGGAGCCGCAGCTGGTGGTGAGCATCTTGCCGGGCTGGAAGCGGTTGCTGAAGCCAAAGTCGGTGAGTTTGACCACCCCTTGCTCCTGGAAGAAGACCACGTTCTCGGGCTTGAGGTCGCGGTGCACTACGTGGAGCTTGTGGCAATAGGAGATGGCATGGACGATCTGGGCAAAGTAGTGCTTGGCGCGCGGCTCGGCCAGGCCGCCCTCGTGCCGCATGATGTGGTCAAACATGTCCCCACCATCGCCCAGCTCCAGGATGAGGTACAGCTTGGCGTGGGTGTCGATGACCTCGTAGAGGCGCACCACGTTGGGGTGCTGCACCAGCTTCATGCAGCGCACCTCCTGCAGGAGCTGCCCCGCCGCCTCCCCCGCCAGCTTGCTCTTGTCGATCACCTTGACGGCCACGCGCTGCCCGGTGAAGACGTGCCGCGCCAGCTTCACCACGGCAAAGTGGCCCTTGCCCAGCGTGCGCTCCAGGTCGTACAGTCCCGCGATCTTGGCCTCGCCGCAGCCCTGCGCCCCGGCCATGGCGGTGCCCTCAGGTGGGGACAGGCATCAGGCAGGCGCTGTGGGATGGAGGAGATGCTGAGCAGTGTGGGGTGAGGGATGGGGTGCTCCCAAATGCCAGGTCCCCCAGCACCCCTGACACCAGCACTGCCTGGACATCAGGTCCCCAGCAGCCTGGGCAGCCCTGACACTCTACCTCCCAATCCCCATCCCGGGACCTAAACCCCCCCATCTGTATCCCCACCTTCAGTTCCTAGTACTCTGGGAATCTCAATACTTCCATCTTCCATCTCCCAGGGCATCCCATAATCCCCATGTCTGGGTCCCCAGCATCTTGAGCACTCCAACACCATCCTTTCAATTCCCAGCATCCTGGACAACCCGATACATCCCTCGATTTCCCAGCACCCCAGGACATCCTGATACCCTCTCCTCCAGATGTCCAGAACTGCAGCACTCTGGGCACCCCAATACTCCTGCCTCCAGTCCCTCATCACCCTGAGCAGCCCCATACCCCTTCTCTGCTGGTTCCCAGCAGCCTGAACACTTCATACCCCTACCTCCAAATCGCCAGCACCCCTGTCACCCCACACTCCCAGACCCCAGCATCCTGAGGACCCCAACAATAACAACTTCCAGGTTTTCGGCATCCTGGCTACCCCAATATGCTCACCTCCACCACCAGCACCTCTGCGCACCCCCACACCTCCATCCCCAGTCCCCAGCACTCCGGGCCGCCCCCATAACGCCAACCTTCAGCTCTCCAGCAGCCCTGTCTCTCCTGTATCCCCATCCCTAATCCCCAACATCCGTGCCACCTCCAGACCTCAGCACCCTGGGCACCCCCACGCTCCCCCTCTGGCGGCCCGGGCACCCCGATACCCACCCCTGTCACCCGGTGCGCCCCGGCGGAGCCGCACTCGCTGGGGCGCGGAGCTGCGACCGCCGGGGCTGCGGTGCCCGGGCGCGCCCGCCCCGCTGACGTCAGGGCGGCTTCGGGATCGCGCCTTAAAGGGCCCGGCCCGGCGGGGCTGCGGCCGGGGCGATGCTCATCGCACCTCCGGAGAGGCAGCCCCGGGCCCGGCTCGTCACTGCCTGCCTGGGGTAGCGGGGCCTCGGTTGGCCCTAGCGGTAACGAGGGCTGGTGATGAGCTAAACGACCCGCCCGCCTGCCTGGATGCTTCCAGGAGGAGAGGGAGAGCCCCCAGCCCGGGCTTGTCTCCGCAGGGTCCCGCCGTTGTGGGCTCGTGCCCGGGATGCCCGCTCGTGGGCATCTCTGCTGTGCCACTAACCCATTCCACCACCCGTTCCCTCCCTCGCTGGGGCCTGGAGCACCGAGCCGGGAGCGCAGCCCTGGCCCCCCTTTCCCCCTCGCTTTAAGCCGGTCTTTTCCTGGAAGCGGCCGCCGAGCGGCCGGCCGCCTCATTTAGCTCGTTACTGGCCATCGGGATGCGCACAAAGCAGATGTTGCTCCTGCAGATTAAAAAGCTCTCAGCGCGGCCGCCCTCGTTCCCGCTAATGCCTTCCCAGAAGTCCTGGCCCGCGGCCCCGGCGGCTGCAAACAGCCCCTAATGAGCTGTGCCGAGCGCTCCGTGCGGGGGCTGCGGCCAGCGGGGCCCCGGCAGCGCCGACTGCGGGCCCGGGCTCCCCAGGGCTGGGGAACGGGGGAGCCGGGGCTGCACGGGACACCCGGCACCCACCCGCGCCCCGGGAATGGAAGGGGCTGCCAAACCTGCCTCTCGCCCAAGGTGACTCTGTCCCGGCATGTGGGGTGCAGGAGGCATCCAGGTGCTGTGGCAGGGGATCCTGACTGGGTGTTGTGCATTGGAGGACCCAAGGGGTGCCGAGTGCTTCCAGCAGCCACACACAGCTGGAGAAAATGACACATGGCAGATGAGCTCCTCACCGGTCCTGGGCCTGCTCAGCCTGTCCCTCAAATGCAGCAGGAATCTGATCATGCCAGGATAGGGGATGTAGGAGCAGAGGAAGCCTGCCAAGAGCCCCAGAGGTGGTGCTGCAGCCAGGAGCAGTGGCTCACGCTCTGCTGAGGATGTGCTGGGAGGCCTGGGGGGTCCTCCCACCTAGAATCAGCCTGGGCAGAGCCTGGGCTGTCAGCCTTCACTGCAGGGGATGTCACAGCCTGCTGAACCTGTCCTGTTATGTTTTATTCCCCCAATTCCTTGCAGGGCCGAAGCCACTCAAGGCCACAGGAGTTCCCCAAAGGAGCCTGGCTCTGGGGAGATGCAGGTTTTCCAAACAAGACATGAGTAAGAGATGCAGTTAGCACAGGTGGAAGCCTGGAGAATCTGCAGATGGTATGTGGTCAGGAGCTGGAGGACTTCTAGAGGCTCTGCACCGTGAGTGGATGCTTGCCAGGAGATACAGATAGGCAACATTCCCTTTGAAAACCAGTCAAGCTTGGCATGGTTTTGGTGAGGAGATTGTAACCCTATTATTTCTGTATTTAGGAACTAGGAGATGTCCTCAGGCTTAGTGCTGGGAAGGGAAGTGGGCTGGAAAGGGAAGTGGGGATCACTTCCAAAAAACCTGGGAGTTTGGAGCTAACAGGGACTGTTCCTTCCTGCAGCTGTGCAAGGCACAAAGCAGGAGCCCCCCTCCCATGCACCACCCCACTGGCTGCCTCTCCATCCAGACAAAGCCCATTTTCCAGAGGCTCCCACCTACCTGGTAGTTAGCAAAGTCATGTGGCCACAGCACTTAATTAATAAAGAGCTGATATAAATGCCAGTAAACATGTGGGGAGGAGGACACTGAGGCAGAGAGCGGTAGCAGCGCTTCCAGCGAGCTCAGTGGAGCAGCGACAGCAGCGCCCTCTCTGCTGGAGAGGTCAGTGCTTGCCATGGGAGGGGTCCTGGGAGCGTGTGGGATGTGACCCCACAGCAGGGGGTTTTGTGGGATGGGGAGATGAGGACGGGCCAGCACTGGGCTGCTGGAGCCAGGTTTGGAACCTCAAGGCTGCCCAAGCAGCAGGAACAGGCTTTCCAAGGATTTGGCTGACATTTGGTGGATACCACCTCTGGGCCCCTTTACTTTTGCTCCCTAAGAGGTCACTTACTTTTTAGAGCCTTCAGGCCCCCAAAGCCCACAGCCTGGCCCTGCAGCTTCTCCTGTCCCCCAGCTGCATGTGCTGTGGTCCATCTCCTGTCCAGCACTCAGACTCTAGTGGCACTTCCAGGCTCAGAGCCTGGCAGGAGCCATGTCACATGTTTTGGCCACATGCTGTGCACCTCAGTGGTCTGGTGGCTGCTGTGTGTTGGGTAGGAGAACCTGAACTGACACAAAAAAGATCAAATCTCAGTCCATTCTCTGCTGATCACCCCTTTCTGTGGGGAGATCACGAATGTGCTCTCATGTGGAGTGCCCCACAGCACATGACAGAGCTTTGGGGGCTCCTGCTCCCAGGTGTCTGTGGGCCCAAAAAAAGGCTCTCAGGTCCAAGGGAACAAGCTGGGAGTGGTGGCTGTGCTGGCAGAGGCTGACATGGCACTTCTTGGGGTGGCAGAGGATGATGGCAGTGGAGGGGACAGGCCAGGCTGCCACCAGGTGCGCTGATGCTGGCCAGGCCCCTCTGCACAGGTTGTCCCCCAGGACCATGCTGAACGTGCTGCTGCTGTGCTGTGGGCTGCTGCAGGGGATCCAGGCTGTGCTGGATCTCAGGACTGCTGACCTGAGCTGTGGCCACGTGCAGAAGGCGAGCGGCGGGCTGGAGCGGGTGGACAGAGCCCGCCAGGCCAGCCTGCAGCGCAAGGGCAAGGAGGCGTCTGCCGAGCCGGCAGGTGAGTCCTGAGCCCTGCTCCTCACCGAGCCCACCCAGGGCCCCAAAACTGAGCTGGGCATCCCCTTAAAGCAGCACAGCTTCTCCTGGCCCTGGCTAGTGACAGCAGCCTGGCAGCCCACGGGGAATGGGGTCTTTTTTTTGGGGGGGACCCACGAACAAAGGCAGAAGGATCGGAGCTGACCCTCCAGCAGCCTCTTTGTGCAGTCTCTCTGTATCTCACAGGAGCTCTCCCAAGGCTGGGGTTTGAGCAGATGGCCCTGGGCGTCCAAGAAGCTGATGGTGACATTGTGCAGAGAGGCAGCCTGCTGGAACCACAGGTATGGCTCCCTGAGCTTTCTTACAGACACCCTAAGAGCGGGGTGGCCTCAGGCCACAGCAGCCTCCTCTGTGTCCCTGGGGCTGGGGGTTTGGAGCCAGCACAGTGTGGCCTGCGATGGGACTGTCCATCACCTGAGGAGCTGGGATGAGCTGAGGCTGCCCAGACCTGCAAGGGGCTCCAGCACTCAAAGGAGAGTGGTCCAAGCCCGTGCTCCTGTAATCCATTTAATTAAGCTCAAGTGTAGCCCAGGAAGCCTCTGCAGAGCAGGAGCTCGCTGGGCAGTGCCCTGTGGTTGCCTGGCTCAGCCCTGGTGGCTCTGTTTGGGCAGAAGACACAGCACCATTTTCTAAAGTCCAAGCTGTGCTTCAAAATAAATGTGTGCAGAAAGGCCTTGAGACACCATGGATGAGGCACCAATGCCTGTAGAGAGTCCACAGTGCTCAGCAGTGATTTCCAACAGAAAATGGAGCCTGGAGTTGAACACAAAAGAAGCCTCCGCAATGCCAAGTTTCAGCAGCCACTCTTGGCTCTCTCCCACATTGCTGGCACAGTGGTCCAGGACCAGCTCTCGCCCTCCTCTTCCTCCTCTCTCCCCTGCAGGCATCATCCACAGAGCTGCAAGCCGAGGGCCGTGAGGAGCGCTCCCCCCGCCGCTGTGTCCGCCTGCTGGAGTCCTGCCTGGGCCACCAGATCCCCTGCTGCGACCCCTGTGCCACCTGCTACTGCCGCTTCTTCAACGCCTTTTGCTACTGCAGGAAAATCAGCACCACCTTCCCCTGCGGCAAGAACTAGCGCCCCAGGGGCTGCCAGCTGCCCGCCCCTGCGTGTGCCTCCTGCTCTGCAGCTCCAATAAACCAGCCCTTCGCAAAAGGCCTTTGGTTTGCAGAGTGGGGATGGGGTGACGGGCTCTCGGGGGGTGGCAGCAAGGTGAGGGTGGGCTGTGCACGGCTTTCCTCGTTCCATTAGTGCTGTTTCAGCAGCAGGGCTACCCCAGGTGATGTTCAGGCTATGCTGCTGTTACCCACAAAATCAAGTTTGTTCCTTGGTAAGCACCGAGCCGATAATGACACATTCCAGAGAGATGCTGATTGTTTATTTCAGAGCTGCCCCAGCCTGGGTGCTCGGTGCTATTCCACAAATGCAAATGGCTTTCTGTGCCATTATTTACACATAGAACTTCAGGGTTAGTGACTTCCCAAGAACAGCCCCTCTATTAAGATTGGTTGGTAATTTCGCATAGGAATCACATAACTTAATCCAGGTAACTTCTACTCATGCTCAGGGGAAGGACCTTCAGCTATGGATATTTTTGACCCTGCAGGTGTGATTTTTGGTGTTACAATGCAGATAGTTCAGCTCTAGGATACACGGACCTCGAGTATTTCACTAGGTTTACAATGTGCGTGTAGCCATACATCACCATCTTGACTTATTGCATCCTTAAAGCTTGTTCTGGGATATTTTTGAGTGAGGGGCGCTGGCTGCTGCCTGTTCTACTGATTAAGTCTCCTTCCTGATTAGGTTTGAAAGTACACGGAGGTCTTGTATCAAAAACCATCTTGCCTTAATATAACCTTGACATATCCCACATTTTGCAACGCCTTTACATCAAACAAAACTATTTTATTTATTTCACAGAGCAGCTCCTGGCAAAGCCCTTTAACTGGCTAGGTACTTCCCGACTAGTAGAAGCGGTGTCTCGGCAGCAGGCGACACTGCGAACTTTACTTGCGTATCCTCCTTGTGCCTGTACGGCTCACGGCGGCTTGGGCGGAGGGAAGGGGAGGCTCCCGCCGAGCGCTGTGCAGCCGGAGCAGGGGCTCACGGCGGGCAGGGGCTCACGGCTTAGCGGAGCGAAGGGGAGGCTCACACCGGACGCGGTGCAGCCGGAGCAGGGGCTCACGGCTTAGCGGAGCGAAGGGGAGGCTCACACCGGACGCGGTGCAGCCGGAGCAGGGGCTCACGGCTTAGCGGAGCGAAGGGGAGGGTCACGCCGGACGCGGTGCAGCCGGGGCAGGGGCTCACGGCGGGCAGGAGCTCACAGCTTAGCGGAGCGAAGGGGAGGCTCACACCGGACGCGGTGCAGCCGGAGCAGGGGCTCACGGCTTAGCGGAGCAAAGGGGAGGCTCACACCGGACGCGGTGCAGCCGGAGCAGGGGCTCACGGCTTAGCGGAGCAAAGGGGAGGCTCACACCGGACGCGGTGCAGCCGGAGCAGGCGCTCACGGCGGGCAGGGGCTCATGGCGGCCGCCATCCCCTCAGGCCGCTCCCGCCCCGCGCTGGCTGCCGGGAAGGGGCCGCGGCCACGTGAGGCGGCCGGTCACGTGAGGCGGCGGGCGGTAGCGCTGCCTGTGCCGCCGCTGCCGCCATGTCGTGTTTCCCGGAGCTCTATTTCAACGTGGATAACGGCTACCTGGAGGGGCTGGTGCGCGGCTTTAAGGCGGGGATACTCCGGCAAGGCGACTACGTGAACCTGGTGCAGTGTGAGAGCCTGGAGGGTGAGTAGCGGTGGAGGCCTGAGGCAAGCGGAGACAGCCCCCCCCTCCCCGCCATCCTGAGGGAATGTCCGGGCTGAGGGGAGATGGTGGGGGGCTGTGGGGAGACGAGGGGAGGGAAGGGGCTGTCTGGCAGTGGGGAAAAGAGCCGATAGCGGCGTTTAGAAGGAACTGTTCCCTCTTTACCCCATGGCTGGTCGGTGTTCCGTCTGGCCCTCACCCCGCTCAGCTGACTCAGTTTCCCGGTCAGCCTCAGCCCGGCCGTGTGATTGCACAGCTGCTGCAGCGCTGAGAGGGAACTTGGGCTCCTGCTGCTTCCTTGAGGTGGCCGTGTAGCTGTACCCTGCGGTTTTGGGAGCCTGGTGGGTTTTGACAGGCCTTGCTGGTGAGACATGTTTGTGCCTTCACTTCTTAAAGGGCAGGAAGCCTTTTAAGGCCTGAAACAAGGTTGTTGTTATTACCTTAGATCCCTGATATCCATGATTAGTGTTTAAGGAGATCAGGTCAGCTAGGAAAGTACCTGCTGTTATTGAAAGATCGCTAGTGGAAAAAAAATGTAGTGCACATCTCAGTAAATTCACCAGTGAATTATCTGTTGCCTCTGATTTGGTGTTCTTTTTTGAGGCTAATTCTGATTTCCAGCCGTCATCTTTTTTTCTAGATCAATGTGTACAAACTTGCAGAACTGTGAGGATTTCTTTTTTAACTATGAAGATGGTGAAACATTGGCACAGGTTGCTCAGAGAGGTGGTGGATGCCCCATTATTGAAAGCATTCAAGGCCAGGTTGAATGGAGCTCTAAACAACCTGGTCTAGCTGAAGATATCCCTGCTCATTGCAGGCACTTGGACTGCATGGCCTTTGAAGGTCCCTTCCAACCCAAACTATTCTGCAGTTCTATCATCAACTGTAGTCAGCTCATCATCTTAATTAGTTGGTGCTGAACTGTTCCTCTGATCACTGACCTGCTTGGCAGTTTTCACTCTTTGGTGTACAGAACCTGGACCACAAATCACAAGGATTAAAACCAGGCCTGTCTCGAAATAAACTAGAAACACACATATCCAGAGATGTTGGTGGTTTTGATCAGTGGAACTAGAATTATTGGATCATTTTTTCTTCTAAAAAAATTAATTAAGCATCAAGGTTATGTAGACAATCATTGCTGAGTGGTTAATTGGCATTGACACTTTAGATGAATCCCTGGCCTGCTGAACCCTGGATGAAGGTTACCTGGAGTGAGCAGCTCTAGGTTGTAATAGAATGGAACAGAGTGCTGTGTTTGGCCCAGTCTACCTTAAAAATCCCCAGTATATTTTTACTTAGGACAGAATCTCTTTTTGTTTTTCTTTTTTTTTTTTTTTTTAATTTTTCTTTCAGCTCTTTGCTTGCAGCAGTCACTGTTGTTCCTGCTGTGGAGCCCAGGGTCTGGAATAGAGCAGTGGCAGTGACTTCTGCTCCCTTGGTAGTCACAAGTCTCAGCATGCCCTGAGCTGTGACTTTTTCACCTTTCCTGCAGACAGCTTCCTCTTTGGAGTTCTTCTGTACTTGGAGCTTCTCTTTTCTCTCTGTTTCTCAGTTTCTGAACCAAGCTGTGTGGTTCTCCCTTGGAGTGGTGCTGGCTGCGTTTGGAATGAGTCACGTTGGAGTCCCCCTGTGTTTGCCATGGCGTTGTTGCTGTTCTGTCCCCAGCAGCTCTCTGTGGTGGCAGCTGCTGTGCTCTTGGTCACGCTTCACTCTGAACCTGGAGGCTCTTCCAAATTCACTGCCTGTCTTGTTACTCCTTCCTTGGCTCGCCGTGCCCTTTTGGAGAGGGATTTTTCTTCAAAGGAGCATTGTTCTTTATTACTTACATAGGTCTCTGGTCAAACAATTTCTTTCCTCTGTCCTTTTAGTGCTGATTTTCACATTTCAGTATTTGTTTTCTGTGTTCTACTGACTGTTAACAGATGCACATCTGCCCTAAATCCTGGCAGTGGCTGATGTATTAGCAGCCAAAATAAGTACTGGGGCATAAATTACTGATACATTCTTCTCTACTCTCTGTTTAGTCGTTGCTGCTGCCTCTCACATGTCTGGCTCTGCAGTTGGTCCCAGTCCTGGAGCAAGTGTTTGCCCTGGCCATAGAGAAAGAACAGCCTTGGTCCTTCAGGCTGGGTCTGGCCCTGGGGATTGGGTATCTGGCTGCTTGGAGTATGATTTGCTTCCAGGTCTGAAATGCTGCTCCCTCTGGTGTGCCCAGGTCAGTCTGGAAGCATAAAGGGATTGACTTGTCTGCTTCAGGACTCAGGCTGGCAGTTTAGTGCTGCTGGCAGGGAGGCAGTCATGCTTTTCTGCATGATCCCCTGTTGTCTCTGCTTGTCTGATCACAAGGTAATCTGGTCCAAGCTCTCCATTGTTGGGTCAGAGCAGAGAGCCAAATGGGCTGTCTGTGGCCAGGCAGGCTCTGAGCTGACCATAAGAAGTGCAGAAAAATGGATTGAGGGTGTGTATGTGAGAGCTGTTTTGATATAAGCTTTCTCTTAAACCCTTCAGCAATAACACATTTAATCCCTTCTTTCAGCTCCAAAAGTCCTGGTGCTCTGGTTGTTCCTCAGCCGAGGCCCTGTGCAGCAGCACTCGTGGCCTGGGAGCGTTTGGAGCCTGCCTGGTGGTCGCTGCTGTATCCAGTTCCTGCTTCTGACACAAGGTGTCAGTGAAGGACCTGGAGCTGCTTTCCTCTGCTCCAGTGCTGTGAGCGTGGATCTGTGCTTAACTGGAATCTGTTTGGGGCAACCAAACTTAGGAGTCACCCAGATTTCTACTGTCAAAAGATTGGTGAGACATCTACAGCTCTTCAGGCTGTGGTGGCCTGTCAGGGGTCTGATGTTCTGTCAGGAGAATGAAAAGCTGTTGATGCAATTGAACAGTGGTGATGCTTTTAAGCAGCAGAGTTCAGTCTGGGACTGGAATGTAGGTTATGAACTGGCTTTACTGTTGGTCTGCAAAGCTCCCTTCTGCAAAAAGTGTGCAGAGACCAAGAAGTGCACAAAAGCATCTTGAACCAGGAGTGTCTTTACCCTTGTAAGCATGTTTTACCCTTGTTCATGAGCATCCTATTGCTACTACTACTTATTCTTGCTTCCACAGCAACAGTGTAGAGAGCTGCTTTCTTTCTGACTTGCCAGTGTTGTAGAGGTGATTGGTGGGTGAAATCCAGCAGCAGGATGTGTCACCTTCTGCCTGGGTGATGAGGCTGAGGAGTGGCAGGGAGTTGGCTCAAGCTTGTGGGCCTCTTTTGGGAGAGGCCTTCAGGAAAACTGTGCATCTCAGCACCACTGCTCTGTGGGTGCCTGTGCCTCTGTCCATGCAGCTGGCACAGCTGGGATGCCTTGTAAACAGTGGTGTGCACTTGGAGGAGTGGGATCTGTCCATGGGGTTTGTCTTTGTACACCAGGCTGTGTGCAGTGTGGGCTTTTGTTTTCATTGTCCCAAGGATCTTTTTTCTGCCCTGCAGGCTGCCATTGCTTTGAGGTGTTCAGCACATCTCCTTTCACAAGAGAAGAGCAGAGAAGGCTGTGCTACCTGTCTCTTTTCTGTTTTATCACTGTGGCCCTGGAATTTAGGCCCCAAGAAGGCTGGAGTGAGGCTTCTCTTTTGGGGTAACCACATGGGCAGTGTGTCCTCTCTTGTGTGAGGGTGTTGCAGAGCTCCAGACTGACTTCAAGAGTGCTTTTGGTGGAGCTCATGATATTCCCCTGTGTGAAGGGGGAGCAGCACAGATCCTTTACTGTGCTACCAAGCAGGGAGAGGCTGCTTGATGGTCCCAAGGTGTGGCCATGCTTAGATCCATCCTGAGCTCCAAGAGTGGTTCAGTCTGAGCTCAGGGGCTGTAGAAGCCAAGCCTTAATGTGCTGGGGACCTTTCATTGACATTGACACAAGGATGATTTGTCTGTGTGAAAAGCTGACCCCTGTGTGCTGGCACTGTGCAGCAGGACTGACCCCCGGCCCCAAGGGATTTCTCCTGCCGAAGGAGGCAGAGTCTACAGGCAAGGTGAGATCTGAGAAAGTACAGACCATTCCTGTCCTCTGAATGCTCACTTCTTATGTAGCAACAAAGCAGTGTCCAAAATGCTGTCCTGCTAATTTTGGTGCTTTGTCCTGCATCCTGTATGGGTGTAACCACTGGCTGTGGCTGCTTCATCAACGCTCCTGTTAAATCAAGCTTCAGGAAAACATCATTTATTGGAAGAATGATGGCACTTCCATAGCCTGCTAGATCATGGTGGCAAACAAACACTGTGGTCACTGGCTTCCTGCAGGGTTCAGCAGAGGCTCTTTACTGTTTGTTCTGGCCTCCTTTACCAGGCAGAGACCTGCTTCATGGCTTCTCCTAGCTGAACTTCAAGCAGCAGCTGAGGTCAGCTTCTCAGTAGTGGTGCAGCTTCAGCCCTTGTTTGGGTCCTGCCCCTTTTGAGATGATGATGCTGTCTGGGTTTCCTGGCAGGTATTGCTGCTCGGCAGCCACTCAGTGCTTTCATCTTGTTTTTCCTCAGCTGTCAGCTCCCACAGCATGAGACTGTTTTCTGCCCTGTTTGTTTTAGTTTCTCAGTGATTTGTTGCCTCTCCCTTATCCCCTGCACAAGGTGCTGGGCTGATGTCCTGACTGGGCTTCTGAGGTTGCAGAGTGACTTAGAGCAGTCTGCTTTTGGAGGGGGAAAAAAGCTTACTGGGGATGCAGGCAGATGAGGAGGGGTTACCTTGCCTTTTGGGCAGGTTAGGAAGGGGCTGCCTAGTTGAGGGGCTCCTCATGGAACACAACCTGGCTGTGCTGGGTTTGAAGCTCTGAGTGGAGTGAGTTCAGTCCCAGGAAGGGATGAGCTAGAAACACAGGCTGCTCTTTGGTGCTGAGAGCATCTCAAACTGGTGGAAAGTCAGAGGTGAGCTACTGATGGAGGAAAGAGCCAAAGATGATGCTTCTCTGTGTCTCACTGTGGCTCAGATGAATTTGCTGCCTGACAACAGAGAAGAAGAGGTAGCACGTCACTGCTGGTGGTGTGCAACCACAGGAAAGGTCTTAAATCTGCAGGGAACAAAGGGTCTCTGAGTTCTTCTTGAACAAGATTTTCAGAGAATCAGCTTCAGGAGTGTCTGAAGTGGCTATAAACAGACCAAACAAACAGCAACAAGGCAAATGGTAATGACTGCAGTCTCCTGAAGGGGGACGTGGGCGATGTAGCTCATCTGCAGACTGCTGTGTAATCCCTCAGCTGCCTTACTGCCTCCAGCCTGGGAGATGGCAAATGATGTTTGAATTTTTATATAGGCGGTGGTGGCCCCAGGTGTTGTGGAGGAAGATGTCGAGGTCACAGCAGATAATTTTTGTGAAAACATCAGTTCAGCTCAGAAGTTGCAGAAGCTGATTCTGTGCCTGTGTGTGAGAAGAACACACAGGCACAGAATTGCACACACTTGCCTGGAAGTGTTTGAGCCCTTAACTTGATTCAGAGCTCTGCAATGCAGTTACAGCAGGAAACAAGGAAGGGTTGGAAGTCTGAGCTGATGGGGCCATGGATCACTCTGTCTGAGAAGGGCTTACAGGAGAGGCTTTGACTGACAGATGTCTGACAGACTAATGGCTTGGTTCCTTGTTATGTCAAAGCAAACTTGCAGGAGAGGATTGTTGCATTAGTGTGGATATAAAATCTCTTGTGAAGATGTCATCTGAAATATCCAGGTGTTGGCATAGCAGTGTGTTGATTAAGCTCTGGTTGTGTTTGTGGCTCATGTACAGGCAGCTGCATGAAAACCAGAGGGGCTGATCTGAGAGTTGATAAGAGGTGGCTGTAAGTACATGTCATGGTGATCCCAAGCACTACCCTACCCAGCTGAAAAAGACTGTCATTCTGACAAACAGTTGTGTTCTTGCACGAGGCAACTTTATGGGAGCAGTGACCTGGCCATAATTTCCTAGGTTTTGCGGGGGAGGAGAGAGAACAAAAGTTTTGTGGTCATTCAAGTGCTCCCTTGCCATATGCTGGCTCAGTCTGTTACATAAAGTGTGTGAACCTCTTGGAAATATGCCAGAGCAGGCAAATGTATGTCTTAAAATCAATCCCTGGGTTGAGGCCGTGTGCTGTAGTTTGTGGGTATCTGGAGGAGCTCATCAGGAGGGGCTGGGCTCCAGCTGCAGCTCTCCCTCCTTTTCAGCAGCAGCTGGGGAAGAGGCCCTGCAGAGCCTTGCAGAGCCTTGCAGCCTTATCGACCTGCAGCGTGTGGCATCTCTGGCAGCTGCCCCTGCCACGGTGCTGCTCCTGCTGCCAGAGGTCAACTCCAGCTGAGTCCAGGCTTGTGTGAGGAGCCTGAGCTTTTGGAGAGCTCGGGGCTTGCTCAGCAGTGAGGCCATTTATTAGTCACCGTGCTACTGGGACAGCTCTTCTGGCAGCAGGTTTGTGAAACCACGGGATTCGTTTGCTCTCATCTGAGAAGCTTGACATGTGAATAGTTCTATTAAAAGCTCCCAAACCCTCTTGGCTGAAGCTTGGTGACTAGCCCAGCAGCTGGAGGAGGACAGGCTAGTGTAAAGCACTGATACACCGTGGGATGCACTGAGTCAGGGTTCATAAATCCGGTCCAATTTTTGGAAAATATGTTCCGTTTTGTCTGCTTGGATGCTAAAGGATTCAGAAAAGTTTAGTTCTGCAGTTTGTGGCTGGCCTTCCTTGTAAAAATGAATTCCAAGTGTTATATAAACATGGCCCTTATTCCAGTTGCAACATAATGTGCTGGCTCTTGTGCTGTGGAGTTGGGGGCACAACCCCTTCATGGAGCAGGGCAAAATGTTCCGGCCAAGCAGCTCATGGGAGCTTGCTCAGAGCTGTTGGAGAGCCTGCAAGGCACAACGAGCAGCCTGTGTGCCTCTGGTCTAGATACAGTGCAGCTCTACTTCCAGGAAGCACAGCAAACTCCTTTTTGTGTCACTGAGTCTGTAGCATCTAGTGACATGATAGCAAAGGAGCTGCTTGCAACCTCAAAAGCAGAGTTTCAGGTTGTGATGACAACAAAACAAACCAATGGTGCTGGACTTGAGGAAACAAGCTTTGGCAGCTTCCCTACCCAAGGCAGATCTGGGAGGATGTGCCATAGCTGCTTCCTCTCCAAAGTCCTGGATACTGCAAAACAACATCACATGCCTTTTTGGGCAGACTTAGCTTCCATTAGAGCTCTGCACAACTACTGGGAACTGCAAGTAGGAGGTATATGAATGCAACTACTGCAGTTCCCTGTGCTTTCCCTTGCAATCTGACCTTATGGGTGTAATACTCTTACCAGGACCTTTTCTCTCATATTCATTGAACATATTAACTGATCAATTTTGTTCCATGTTTTCTCCAGTTTCTACTAAAAGCAAACTAGTAAAGTCCTGATCTGTCAGAAACTTATTTTCCACTCAGACTCTGATGCTCATCATTCAAGAGCTTTAAAAAGTGGGACAAAAACTCATTAAGATGTAGTTTAGGATTCATAGAATTATTGAATGGTTTGGGTTGAAGGGATCTTAAAGATCATCTTGTTCCAAACCTTCCACAGGCAGGGACACCTTCCACTATACCAGATTGCTCCAAGCTCCATCCAACCTGGCCTTGAGCACCTGACAAACTGAGTGGTATTTAAGTCTCTGGCCTTTATTTTCCTTCCCTATAAACTCCAGCTGTTTCCTGTAACACTGAGCAGTGGGAACATCTTTGTAACTATGGAGTGCTGGGTCAAAACCAATTTTACTAGAACTCCTTGGAAATACCCAGAAGAGTCAGTTGGCTTGGAAGCTGTTTGACCCCTGATCCCTTGGGCTGAGAACAGTATCAAGCTGTACAAGCTCAGGTTGAGCCTGTGGAGGAGCTCTCCAGCTCTCCATGGCTGGATGTAATGTCAAAAGGTCAAACTCCTCAAAGCAGGCTGAGTGCTTGCTCTGACCTCAGTGCTGTGCATGCTTGTGCCATAATGCTGAGGACTTGTGTGGCTCAGTGGAAGTGAAAGGCAGCCTCAGTAATGCTGCTTCAGAAAAACCGGGGAGAAATGTCTTCTTTTGTTTTCTCTGGATGGTGAGTTCACATCTGGTTTGACTCAACTCTTCCAGCTCCTCTCCTTACCCCACAAAGGTCTTGAATCCCTGGGAGGATGCTTGCTTGCCTAACTGGCCCTCTGAGGTGAAGCTGAAGGGAGATGAACATTGTGTACCAATGCAGCTAGCAGAGCTTTGAGGAGTAGGATTGTGTGACGTTCCTTACTTCTGGATTCAGTTTTTCCACAGAGACACTTAAATGCTTTTGGCTCAAGCAGTGCTTTTATCTTGACAGAACTCAGCATGTTGTGGTTGCTTGTTGGCCAGGACTGCAGCTTGGTTGGGCACCTGACCTGCAAGCAGGGGTAAGAGAGGAAACAAAGGTTTCCTCTGCTTGGAACTGGAGAAGGGGAAGACTTCTGAGCATGTTCTTCCATCCTGGGCAGGGATTGCCTGCCCTGTGAGGTGGATTTAAATGGCCTTAATCTTCACAAGCCCCTCTCTACCTATTAATGCTTGACTTTTATTTACCAGCACAATTAGCTGGGCTGCTTTGATAATTGACCAAGTAAGACCAAGATGGTTTATAATTTCCAAGTTACTGTTTCTGTCTTTTTGGTTTTGAAAGCTTTACAAATGTCTACACATCACTAGTATCTGGGGAGACTTGCTGTGAGGAGCCTGCACCCAGAGCCCTTTTGGCTAGATGGAGTGCTTAAGTTATTTGGTTTTTTTCTCCCCCTGGATTTCTAGCAAGTACCTCCTAGAAAATCAGTAAGCTTCCACCTTGACCTAGCAGAGTGAGCTGCTGGCACCAGTGTGTGTGCTCAGTTACACAGATGGTGTCACAGATTTCTCTTTAAGATGAGGCAAGGCTGATATGGTGAAACATTGATCTTTTCCTGCATTTGGGTTGTCCATGATAAAACTGAGAACAAATATGACCTAACACATGGGATTTGTCTAGGTGATCTTTCAGAGAAGAGAGTGCCTGAGAAGTGCTGAGCAGCATTCTTGGCTATGCTAAAAAAACCCCAAAAAAAACTCAACCAAATCCAGTCCAAAACCCTCTAGAGTGTAATTTTTCTTTTGTTTTCAGACTTGAAGCTGCACCTCCAGAGCACAGACTATGGGAACTTCCTGGCCAACGAGGCGTCCCCGCTCACCGTGTCCGTCATTGACGACAAGCTGAAGGAGAAGATGGTGGTGGAGTTCCGTCACATGAGGAACCACGCCTACGAGCCCCTGGCAAGTTTTCTGGACTTCATCACGTGAGTACCAGCTGCTCATGAGCAGCATTTTGAAATGCTGCTGTTCTTCCAGACTTGAGAGCTCTCAGACCACCTTTCTACTCTCAGCCCTGTGCCTGCTGTGTTTTATGCAGCTTCTTGAGTGAAATGGGTGTGATTGTATCAGGAGGTGTCAAAGCAGCAGCATTGTATCTCTGTGTTATTAAAGGCTTCTGTTCCCAGGGAGCATGTGCTCCATTGGTGCAGCTGCTTGGCTGCCTTCCATTGCAGCACTGATTCAGTCTCTTAGAGGTACCATTTATCTTTGTCCCTTTTGTTAAATGTTCTTGGTTTTTTAAAACTGTGGTCTTACTGCAAAACATAGGTACGCCGTGTGTGTGCATTACAGGAGTAATGCTAGTTCTGAGCCACTGACAGCCTTCATCAGGGCTGATGTGATTCTGCTGTCCCATCCCAGGGGCTCTGGCCCCACACAAACTGGTTCAGGGAGTTGAGCTGGCCAGAAATTGAACAACTTTTCCCTTTTGAGGTTGACCTTTGACTGGTTTGTTTTTCTTGGACAGCTCAGTGGGATCCAGCAAATGCCAGCACTAGGGGAAGGCAGGACCTGAAATGAGCAGCAGGGAAACAGAGGGCTGCAGCAGCCTCAGCACGTCTCTGTCAGTTGGTGGAAACACACGGGGCTTCCACAGCAGGTTCAGCTGATGTGAAAAGCTTGAAATAGCCCAGCAGTCTCAAGGTATCTTCTCCCAGAGGTTTTGTACAACTCTGCTTCCCAGTGTGCTGCTCTGGTTTGTTCAGTAACAAAATGGAATTGTGGCAGAGGGATGCTAGTTGTTCTAGCTTGCATCTGAAACATGGAAGTAAAATTGACTTTTTTCCTTCCTTAGTCTATATTCCTGTAAGCTCTAATTTAGCTTGCACACTACACAGCCAAAGGTCTCCTCTAACCACCAAGGAGATGCCTCAAGGACAAAAGTGAGTTTCTGGTTCAGTAGAATGTGACTTCAACTTACATTTGTGAGAAGGAGATCATACTCTGATCTCAAGTGTGATAGTTAATGTATCACCTCTGGTACAGTGAGCCTGGGCTCATCACAAGTGCTCTGGCAAGTGATATTTCATCATGCATTTTGGCAGTTGTCTGTTATCCTGCTTACCAGCTACAAGTTTTTGAATGGTGCAGGCTGATGTAGAAGATCTTTGTGGTTAATGGAAAAATTTTAATTTTTCATCTATCTGTGACATCTGCATTTGCAAATATTGAGTAAACACCTGTCTCTCTGCCACCTGCCTTTGTGTTCACTCCTTTCTGTCTGGTTGCTACTGCTATCTCACTTTCTAACCCAGTGGCTCATATCTATTATTTTCTGTGTCAGTGTGTTAAAGCTGTCTCCTAAGCATTTCCTGTTTTCTAAGAAATAGTTTTTACTTAAAAGCTTGTCAGTAAAATTTCTGGAGTTTTCATGTTTGGACCTAAACATGGAGCAAAACATTACTTAGCTCCCATTTTGCAGCAGTGTTTCCAATGTATGAAGCAATTTCTAATTCATCATCTTAGCTGTATGAAGCAATCTCTTCTATTCTCTCAAACTTAAGTTAACTCTTAAAACATCTCTTTGCCCATCTTGAATTTTCTGTCAAGACATCAGTGCTGCTTGAGCTTGGCAATATTAGGTGGGTGATCCTCCACTGTTGCTTTTCCTTTGCTGTGTTACAGAATTATGAAAATGTCTCCATGGAATTATGATAATAATCACTAATGCTTCTGTCATATCAGTTTAAAGGCAATGGTTTGGGCAGCACAGCAGTATCTTGCAGGCTTTAAAACTTTGCTGTTGCCTGAGTCTCACTTTAGTAACCAGTGTGTGGCAAACATGAGCTGCATGGTCTCAGACACTTGGTCACACACTGCCTGCCTTGTTAGGGAGGCTATGGATGGCCATGGAAATCCAGTTCCTCTTAACTTCAGTCCTGTTGATCTTTATCCAGTGTCTACATCCACCTTGTGTTTTGCAGAAGACTTCAGACATCTTGTGTAATCAGAAAGGCTGGTTCTTACCAGCTTTTGGAATCACTTTTAAAAACTGGTGTTCTGCCCTCAACTAGATTTAACTTTGATCTTGTTCTGCTCCTGTCATTCTGATTTTGATGAGTTCTCTACAGCAAAACATGATTCTGTGCAGATACCTCTGTCTCTTGCTGCTGCATAATCTCTTTTTGAATATATTGTTTCTGTTCAGCACAGAATGTTCCTTCCTCAAGTTGTCTTCACTCTTATCTCTTATTTTCCTTTTTACCCACAAGATTTGCTTTAATGCCATTGTCTGCAGTGCTGCCTAGAGGAAGGCAAAAGGTGAAGCAGGGGAAGGTTGTTTTAACATATGGAATGTCTGCACTCTTGTAGAGTCTTTTGTGCAAGGAGGTCAAGTGTTCAGTTGGGTTTTGTTGTGGTTCTGCTGCACCACTGATGGAGGGGTCTCCTCTGGGTCTGCACTCAGCACACCAGTGGAATATTGTTGA
The DNA here is from genome assembly GCF_028018845.1 of Melospiza georgiana. Lineage (NCBI taxonomy): Eukaryota > Metazoa > Chordata > Aves > Passeriformes > Passerellidae > Melospiza > Melospiza georgiana. The sequence continues at coordinate 14,213,383 of NC_080443.1, forward strand.
AGTAGAGAAGGTGTTACCAGCTTTGACTGGTCCAAGGTGGGAGTCACTATCAGGGTATTAGAAACTCTAGTAACTGTAATGACTCTGCAGACAGGTTAAAACAAGATCCAGTGAACCACAAGGAGTTTGGAGAGGGTGCTGCTTTTGCCCAGTGGGTCTTAGTATCTTCTCTTGATAAACCTAGTATTTTGGTGGCAGGCCTAGTAGAAAAGAGGCTTCTTAGGCTGTGACTCCTCAGGCTGCCTTTCAGACTGTGTTCCCTGAAACTGTCCTTGGTTTGGGGCAGGGGACAGAAATTCCAGAGGTTTTGTCTGCTGACAGTGTAAAACTTCCCATGTGTGTCCCAAATAGCTGGAGTGGAGAACAGCTCTCTTTGGAGCTGGTAGCACATACTTGTGCCAGTGGTTTTCATCTAGCTCAGGCATGTATGGAGGCAGCACTGTAAAAATGTTCAGCCAAAGGATGTTGGCAGTGCTGGGGGTTTTGTGCTTGTGCACCCAGAGGTGCTGTGTGATCCTGCCTGCTGGGGGACACTGGAACCAGCCTTTGCCTCTTGATTTTTCATTCTGGGTGCACACACATAGGTAGGGGAGGATTTTGTCTTTCCTTTTGAACATGACTGTTTCCTACTCCATTCTTTCAGGGTAGTTAATGAGACTTGAGCAGGAAGTGATAAGGACTGCTCCTGGTGGACAGCTCAAGGCAATTGAGGCACCAGGTGGTGAGAAGAAGAAATTGTACTCAACTGGATGTATCTGTGTGCTAATAGTATCCAGGCTGAAGTGAAATAAAAAATAGCAGAAAAATGTGGAAAGTTTGAGCAGGGCTGGAAAGCTTGAGTTCACTGAGACCTCTTCTGAGTTGTAAACAGAGATTTTTTAAATTGAGTGGGATTGTAGGAGGTGTGTCTGGCTCAAATTGGAAGGAAATGTTTTGTAGCGTGTCCAGTTCAGCTTTGAAGCTCATTGCTGCTTGGATGTCTTTGCATGTACTTACCTTTTTGGCTTCTCAGGACTCCTGGATAACCTCACACAGGATGGGCCCACTGGGGCCTCTTAACACTCCTTGGTAGTGGCCATGCTGTGCATGGCTGATGCCAGGAGCTGGATCAAGCACTTAAAAAACAATCAAGCTTTCTCCTTCCTGAATGTCCTGCTGAACCTTTGAGGTAGTTTTGAGTGGATCATCGGGTGACTGTTGTGCTTGTTTTTTGAGGATGCTCTGACCTGACTCAGGACACATGGCTGAGATCTGGGGACATGTCTGACTGTGGGAGCTGCTGTGTCCTTGTCTCCTGTGGCCCCAGCACCAGCCTGCCAGGAGCCATGCCGTTTGTCCCCGGTGGAATGATACCGTGTCACTTCACTCGTCTCTTTGAAGCAGCCCGTGCCGTAAGGAGGCCGGGAAGGAAGCAGCAATGGGGGCAGTGCGGGGCTCTGGGGCAGAGGGTGCGCGCTCCGTGCCCGGCTCAGGGAGGGGAGGCCGCGCTGCCGGGTGCTCGCCGGAAGGTGGCACTCCAGCGCCGTCCTTCCTGTCCCCAGGTGCGCAGCCAGCCTGGGTGAGCGTGTTCACCTGGCCAGGTGGGCAGGAGTTCACCTCTGTCCGAGCACAGGAGAAAGGACAGTGTTTAAAAGCACAAGAACAAAACTGACCCCAGAACGCAGCTAGGCAGCAACCCCAAAGTAAAGTCTTTGTTCCCCAAGTCATTTGCTGACACTGATTTTTTTTTTTTTTTTTTTTTTTTTTTTTTTTTTTTTTTTTTGTCCTGTTGTGCTCCTCTCCTGGCACCACACTGACTCTTTCCTGGCTCTGGTTCTCTTCAGGAACTCTTCTGTGGCAAGTGTTGTGTTCTTAGTACCAAAATAAGGGAAATCAGCCAACTTCCTCAATTTGTTTTTTCAAGTGGTGGCTGTAGCTGGCAGCCTCTGCCACTGCAAGCAGAAAGCTCAGCTTGCTGAGCTGCTGCAGTGTCCATAACACACCTGCTAGCTCTGCATCTTGCCACGCAGCTCCCTGCTGGAAGTCTGCTGCTGCTTCCCCATGTCTTTCAGCCAGCCACAGTAGGTTCTGAGTGATAGGCACAAATTGTCTTGTTAACATCTCTGCTCCAACACAAACAATGGACTGTTCAGCTGGGGGAATGCAATGATGTTCTGTAGGGCAGCAACAAACAGGTATTAAGTGTTCTTGAAGCAGCAAAAGCCACTTCCTGAATTCAACAAGCACATATTGACTTGTGGGATGGAAGTGGGTTTTAGGTTCTTCTTAGTGATGTGCTGCCTTGCCTTTCTGTACAGGCTTTGTTCTTTGTGTTAGCCTGACATGGTGCCATGGCCTGTCTCTCCTTCCTTCCAGTGTTCCTGAATATGGTTTAGATAGGAGCAACATAATGATAAAGAATCCTGACTCCAGCCTGATGTAGCCTGTTCAGATTGTCAGCTTTAATCTTTTTCCAGTGGCAGGGAAAAGGGTTTAGTGGGTTTTTTGGGTTGGTTTGTTTGGTTTTTGTTGTGTGTGGGTTTTTTGTTTGGGGTTTGTTTTGGGTTTTTTTTTCCCCTCCCCATTTCTTCAGCAGTCTCTTCCCTGCTCTGGGAGCTCTGGCTTTGCAGCACACCAGTGTCAAGGTCCTGGCAGCTGTTGGGCCCCCTGAGCCCTCACCAAACTGATGGGCAGGGAAGAGTTTGGTCTTGTCTTCAGTGGGGGAGCTGCTGGCAGCTGTGGGCACTGAGTGTGCCATGGGAGTGAGGGCTAGGGGCAAGCTGGGTGTGAATACATCTTCCAAATCTGTGGTCAGGCCTGTCATCTAGAGGACAGACTAGAGCACCTTTTATCTTTATCTTACCAGCCTGCAAGGGCTGGGAACCAGGTTCTTTTTTTGCCCTGAGGATGCAGCTGGGAACTTGGCTTTCAGTATGTTTTTGTGGTCACAAGATGTGTTTTTGATGAGGCTGCATGTACCTTTCCCCCTTGTGTGTGCCTTTTCTTCACTGACACTTCCCTCTGTTACCTTCTCCCTGACCCAGTCCTGCTCTGCCTCCCCCCTGCACTGAATAGATCTAGTTGCTGCTGCACAACTTTGAATTCAATTTGAATTTTGCAGCAGTGGTTTTTCTGGAGCCAAATTTTTCAATGGCTACTTAAGCTGAAGAGCACTAATCTTCTCTGGAATAGGAAGTTGTCTGTCTTCATTCTAAATGTACTGGAGTTTGCATCCTGGCATAACTGTGGAGGTTACAAAATATGACTGCATCCCTTTGAAATCCTTTCCTGCAGAAGGAAAAAACCCTTCAAATGCTTTAGGTGTAGTTCATTGTGACAAGTCCAACAATCTGAAGGATGTTTCCTAATGCTGCTGCCTTTAAAATTACATTGTACTATTTCAGTCAGGTTCCTTGGTGGCAGTGAGGTTAGGAAGCAAAAATTACTGTAGTGGCTGGGGATTCTGCAATAAAAGGTTTAAGAGCCTTTTCTGGCAGAGATTGTTTTGGTAAAGCAGCACAGGTTTCTGACAAACAGCTTCCGTGTTTGCAGGGAGTGCAAAGTTGAACTGATAAGCCAAGTTCTTGGAGGGATTATGCAATATTCAAAATTAGAGGGCATAGCTAATGGTCTGGAAATGATCAGAGATTTGTGTCCTCTGGATGGTGGCATCAGAGCTGCATCTGCTCACCTGCATTCCCAAAGGATGCTGATCTCATGCTGGTTTCCCAGAACCAATGTCTGTGATGATGGACTGGGTTGCATGGTGGTGACTGTGGGGTCATGGTGTGACTTCAGGTGCCCTCATTAGAAAGGGAATTTTTGAAAGGTGTGTTTCACTGTATATTACATTAAAATGCTGCCTTTTTTTTTTTCCTGATGTCTGAAAAACTTTTCATTTGGCCAGTGGATTTGAATGGGAACAACCTAACTTTCTGCTACTGTTCTTCACAGTGTGTTACCACAGTGCCTGGCAAACAGTGAGCAGTGGTAGTGATCAGAAAAGCTAACAAAATGTTACTGGTGGCAGTAAAGATGCTCAAAAAGTGAGTGATGAGCTCCAGATTTCAACCTGTGTGTCACTAAAGGAAGACTTCAGTGAAACTCTGCAGGGTCTGAGAAGGGGCTCTAGCATGCAGGCTCTGGGTGATTAGGTGAGAATTTGTTGCCCCTGGCTATCATCCAAGCTCATGTGGTGTCATCCACAGGCAATGTGTGGACTTCTGTATCTTCTTGGGCTTTGTTTAAAGCTGAGTTTCTGTGGTGAGTCTGCAGTTGGCAGGAGCAGTCCTTGTACTTCCTCCCTGCTCCTTCTTGCAGTCTTTTCCTCAACAGGCTGAGGAGAATGTCTGTTAGAGGCATAAAACAAGAAGGAAAGGGTGTGTATGAGGAGGTTATCAATGCTGCTCAAATAAATTGTGTGACTGCAGCTTTTCCAGAAGAAAACCCATGTGCAGTGCCTTCAGCTGAGCGTGCACTCACTAAGCAATTCTGTTTACATGTAACATGCTTCATTCTTCTACTGAAACCATTCCCAAGGTCTTTCATGCTTGACCTTAGCAGCTTTTGTTTTCCTTTTACCTTTCCATTGATTTGCCTCACCCAATACTCTAGACTGGCAAGTTCAGCCAGAAAAGGTCTGAAGGCCAAGAGCACTGCTTCTGAAGGCTTCCTGGGGGTATCCTGGGTCCTAGTCCCCTCTCCCAGGTCCATTCTGTAAGCTGGTTTGAAGTCTAGCAAACACTTGTGTGGAGCTTTGAATAAGTACCACGATATTTAGAGGTTGAGCTAAATCTTGTGTCTGCCTCCTGTGGTTTACTGCATGTCAGGTGGGATGATGAATTTTCTTGGCTTCTGCTGGCAGCAGGTCTGCATGCACAGAGATGTTCTGCACATTGCTCAGACCACACATTCACTGAGGAGCAGGTAAAGGCTTTTAGCCCTCTAAACTCATTCAGGTTTCTTAGCTACTAGAGACAGTTTGGGGCATAATGTGAACAGTGCAGCCTTTCCTCTTATTTTATATCCATGAAATGTTGTGGGGTTTGTGCTTTACAGGTAAGATAAGAAAAACTTTATGGAAATTTGACTTCTACAGCTGATCCCTGGGAAAGCAGCATGATTACATGGTTTTGGTCAATATTTAAAATTTAATTAGGGCTCAAGTTCTGTTCAACATGGTGCAGGGTGCCAGGGCTCAGCTTTGCAGATCAGCCTTGTGTTTCTCAAAGTTTGAGACATCGAGTTTAGGTAATCAGAGATTCCTGCACCAGGCTGCAAGGTGCTCAAAACATTCCCTGATGTTTCAAGAGGAAACACACATCAGGAACACTCAGTCAAATTCACAAAGCCTTAAAATTAAAAGTATTTCTTGCAGCTTTTTTCTCATTAATCTTCAATGCAGCCAACACTGTATCCCTGCATGTAAGTTAACAGATGATACCAGTGGAAAACTGAGGTCAGTATCCCTAGAGACCTAGACTAGAGGATGGTGAAAATCATGTGGAGATACAGCTAAATTTAGATTAATGCTGAGAACATTCCTGGATACTTGGTTTTGAAAGGCTGCCACAGGCTCTGTAGCACTGTGAAGTTATAACTCTTTGCTCTCAAATGGTCTTGCTGATCTAAGTTTAGCAGAGCACCCACTTCCTGGCTGAGGGCCCTTGGTTTGTGGTGGCAACCATGAAATTCTCAGCTTTCTCTCTGGCAGGTTCATGAGTGTAGCACTTGGGTATGGTTTGTATTGGTGTGACTCTAGGAAGGACAGTGTGCAAAGGTAGGAAAAGATCAGCAAGGACACTTTGAGCAGAGATCATCACACACTGCATCTGCTCCTGCTGTTCCCTGGACTGTCTGAGCTTCAGCTGCACATAGATGAGAGGTTGAACTGCTGCTGATCTGACCTGTTCTAATGTGAGCTGAAAAACTGATTAAAGGATTTGACTCTGTTCACATCCATTGTCTGTTACTCAAACAAGTCTCAGTGAGACACTGAGATCTTCCTGATGTGCAACATTCCTCTCCTTTCCAGATCAGGACATCTGTGCAGTTATTTACTAATGATCTTAAGCTGACCCCACAGATACAAACATCTCAGCTGTTGGCACTATTCTTAGTGTCAGCCACTGCTCTTTTGGGCTTTGAAGTCTGTGTGTTGCTTTCCCCTGTGGCTGCTTAACATTTGGAGCTTGAGAGAGGTGTGACAAGTGGCTCTGTGTACCAGCACAGTATCCAGTGGGATATAGATGGATCTGTGTATTTATGCACAAACCCAAGGAAGCAGCAGCAAAACAGCCTGAAAGTTTTTCCCTAAGTTACTTCTCCCAACACCCCCTGAGTGTGTGAACTGAATGAGCTGCAAGAGGAAGCAGTAGATGCTCAAGTGACTATAGTCAAAACAACTTCATTATCTTTTAAAGCTGTCTCTGGAATTCATGCCGAGTCCAGAGCACTACTCTGATCCCACTGGAAATTTTCCTTTTTCATCCCAAAATAAATTCATGCTTCTATAGTAATCTGAGTAACTGCCCAATGCAGTCACATAGGAACTTTGGCCTTGCTCAGAGTAGTCTGAGTTAATGTCTAATGCTGGTTTTGGAAAGCATTGAAGCTGCCTGAGCAAGGCAATATCTTAACCCATCCCGACAAAACCCCTGCTTTGCACCTCTGCATTGGCCCACTGCTGTCTGTTGGCTGTGACATGGAGGGCTGTCCTCATGATCCCTTGCAGAGCAGCTGTTGGAGCTACAGTTTTGGCTTTACTTTTGGAGGATCCCTGAGAATCTCAGGTCATGCAATATTCCATCATTAGTCATGCTTTGTGACTACTTGCAGTATTGTTAACGGTTTTTTTAGTATCCTGGAACAGAAGGCAATAAAAGACCAACCTATCTGCTGTAGGACAATGATTCTTTATGATTAGATGAGATAAGTAAGTGGAGGAGGGAGAAGCTGTAACTGTTTTGGGGTCACTGCCTTGCAGGGCTCTGCCTGAGTGCCTTGAGGCCAAATTGTAAATGCCCCATATGATGAGTGCTCATGCATTTCATGTGCTCCCATGCTAAAACAACCTTTCTGAATATTCAGTGGGCCACTGAAGTCTTTCTTGCATATCTCATTTATCAGTGTCTGTCTGTACTTAAGTAATGCCAGAAGGAGAAAACATACATTGTCAAAGTACTTGTGTTCTACTCCTGCTTGATTCTGCTCCATAGCTACCCATGGGTGACTGTCAGGATTTAGCTCCTGGGGGCTGGCTCTCCCCTCTTCTCTGTGAGGGTTCTCTGCTGTGTCTGCCTGAGACCATACCTCCCAAAACCAGCAGTGAGAATGGACTCTGGCCTGCTGCTGCTGGAGGGGAGGTTTCCCCCACCAGTGCCTCTCTTTTGGCTTCTCTAGGCATACCCTAGCCTGACTTTGTTCTTGTTATCTGAGTGTCACCCAATGTACATTGTTCTGCAGTGGGAATCACTGGAGGAGCTAAGATAGGGGCTCCAGTTGTCTCAGACTTCAGGAAGCTGTAAATCATTGTCTCTGCCCTGTTGTGGGTGATGCTGAGGATATTTCTATGGTTGCTGACTCTTTTTGGTCCCTTAATAAGTAATTATACTCTCCTGTGAGATGTTGCTAACACTTCTCAGTACTGACTAAAATTGTATTTCTGTGAATGTGAGTTTCTGGAATTTGTGACACCTCTGCTCAGTGAGTGACAGGAAGAGTTATGCCTGGTGTAACTGTGCATGTCAAACTCTGGCTGGTTTTGTGCCCATGTCCCCAGGTGAGCAGAAGGCAGCTCAAAGCAGGTAAAACACCTTTGTGTGCAGGAGAGTTTTGCTGTGCAGAGGCCATCCAAGTGGGCTGAAGTAAGGCTTCATGGTGTTGCAAGTGACAAACTACTTCTGTTTTCTTATGTGTCCAGAACATGGTCCTCTTATTAGCTGCACTGAGAGCTAGAGAAGGTTAAAATGCTCTTGGAGGGCTCTGAGCAGGCATTAACCATGACAGCTGAAACATTTGTAGCTGGTCAGAACTTTATAGGAGATGAAGAAGATGACAACAAAAGTTGCTCTATTACACAAGTAGTTGGGGGTTCTTAGAAACACTGCTGCTGCTGTACTTAATCTATTTCTTTGGGCCTGGGAGGAAATGCCAGCATAGCCAAGACCTCTGCTGTGGTCTTGGGACAGCTTTGGTGATGGAGGCAGATGGGGCCTTGTTGAAACCTGACCCAGCAATGTGACTGTTGCCCCTTCCACAGATGAGAAGAGGCTTTTCCAGCTGCCCTGCCACTGGAAGACTTGTTCTGTAGCCATGAGTGGCTAAGCTGTGACTGGTTTTATTGGGATGAAGTAGGGACTGAATGTGAATGAGGATGGTTTGGCCTTGCTTGAAGTAAATGGAGCTATTGTGAGGGGTTAGGTAGTGCTGCTGGTGTCTGCCTGGCCTTAACAGGTACAAGAGGACCTTTGTCCTGCCATATTTGCCTTGTTGTTGTGAAGGTTTGAAATGCTTTCAGGAGAGAAATTTGAATGAGAATTCCCCTTCTGTCTCACACAGATTGACTCTTCCTACAGGGATGAATTCTTTGATCTCAAGATTTAAGGAGGTGAAGTAATCTTTAAAACAGTTAGTGCTTCCTTGGCATTTGGGCTATGGACTGTGCATTTCCCAGACCTCCCTGAAGGATGAGGAAACAGTCAAGTTAAGGGGTATCAATTAAACAGGGATGGCCATGCTTTGCTGTCTGGCACTGGAAGCCAGCTGGGTTGTCTTTCCTGAGACCATCAGTCCAAAAGCAGGAGCTTCCATGTGTGAAGAGACTCAGATTTTGGCAGCTCTCCCAAAACCTGGCTGTAGCTTTTGTGCTGAGCTAGACTGGGAAGGCATGAATGAGCCTGGTGGGACTCCAGTGAGCTGCTCTGAAGACTGAGGGCAGTAGGGCTCCAGACACTTCTCCTCAGTTCCTTTTGTGTACAGTTGACATTGGCCAGGCTCCTTGCAAATATCTTGTGGAGAGTGGTAACTGTAGTAAACTGGAGATAGGAAGGAGGTGTGCTGCCATACATGACTGTATTTCCTTACCTATTCCTTCACTGTAGGCTGAGTTAAAATAACAAATTTGGTCTGGTTGTGCATTGTTGCCTTGCTTTGTTGAGAGAAGTGCTGGCCGTGGTCTTAAAGCTACTGTGTTGCACTAAGGAAACTTGCATTGTTGAGGGCAGATGGTGGAGCTGGGAAATGATCTTCTGTATCCTCGTTCTGGTGCACCTCATGGAGAAGCATCTGTGTTAGGGTGCAGATGCTTTTATTTACCAGGAACCAGCTGCTTACTGCAGGAGACTTACCTCAGTTCTCATAAACAGGCCCTTCTTGCTGTCCTGGAGATTGCAGTCATCTCCATGGTGAGAGCTGTACAAGCAGGAGGGAAGATAATGACCTTGCAGATTAAAGGGCAAAAGGAGGTTTCCTAGTACATGAAGCTTGTGCTGATTGCCCTGGTTCTAGATTGAACCAGGAAAGGCAGGCTGTGAAAACAGAAGGGCTCTCTGCAAAATCACAGGGCCAGGAGGTGCATTACTCAGCCTTGCAGTGTAGAGAGAAAAAAGCAGTGCCTGTTTGAGGAACTAAGGTGTGGATTTGATGTTTTCATGGACATGCCCTTTGAGCATATTTGAGAGGCAATCAGCCCATCTAATAAAAACTAGCAAAATCTGCCTTTAACTGGCTCTTACCTGCCTTTGATGTGGTTAAAGGGAAGCTGGTCTGCACTGTGTTCTTTGTTAGCTTGGAAATGCAAAGACCAGCAGCATCCCAGTGTATCTGTCAAACATCACCAGAGCCTTGCCATGCCTGTCTTCACCTCTGTCCCAGGATGCTGGCCTTAAGTTCCCTTTCTTCAGTACTCAAGTACCTGTGAGAAGCATGACTCTCTACAACTCCAGATGTGCATAGCTCCTTTTGCCATTCTAGTTCAGGCCTGATCTCATTTGTTTTGAAGCAGCTCCTGCCAAGGAGCTTCTTCAGGTCTTTTCCATCATCTAATTTTTTAGAGTTCTAGGAGTGCGATCAAGGGAGTGCAAAATGCCACATACCCTGCTCTTGAGCATCTGTGCCTCTTCTCTGTGCTGCTCAGGGATATGTGCAAAAACAACTTCTGCTGACTAAAAAAACCCCTCATCTCACTTGATGTTTATCAAGTTCTCAGCTTGGTTGGCTTGTGGCTTAGCTGGTGGTGGAGATGCCTAGACTGTCGCTGCTGTTCTTGCTGGGGACACCTGATATTTATGTGATGCCTTGATCCCTTGCTTGGACCTTCTATTGGAGAAGGCTACCAGCCTTTCGTGTGTTCCCAGTCTTCAGGCTAGCTGTGTCTCTGTTCTCTGGCTGGACTGGGAGTACTGGGAGGTGTTCGTTCTCCTCTGCTCAGGGGAGGCCTCACCTGGCATGCTGTGCCCAGCTCTCAGCTCCTCTGTGCAGGAGGAAAATAGACATATTGGAGAGGAGGGCTACGGAGGGCTTGTGTTGGTGGAACTTATGCCAGGTACTGTGATTCCAGATTGAATGTCCCATTGCTGCAGTGCCAAAGACTGAATCTGCTAATCCTGAACAACATAAGTGGAGAACTTTGTTTGGGGTGTCATAACTTGGGCTAATGCAAAGAAGTTTGTAGCTTTTGGTGTAAGGTGTGAAAAACCTTGTGTGTAGTTTCTTGAGGGTGTGAGTGAAGGTTGTGCCAAAGCTGCCAGTCCTGTTGTTGTTGGAATGGAGTGAGGCGGCAGAAATGTGACCCTTCCTCCTTTCACTTGGCAAGATGGAGCAGTGTTGCTGGCACTGAAACAGGAGCCAGGCTCCTCTTGGAGGTGTGTGGGGTTAGAATGAGAGACAGTAGACAAATGACCATGGGGGAATGTTAGGGAAAGCCTTTTCATGGCAAGTGTGTCTGGATGTTGAAGCAGAGCCCCAGGGAGGTTGTGATAAACACATCCTTGCAAGTAATTCAAAGTTCATATGAACACTCAAAAGTCTTTTTGCCTGAGCAGTTAGAGCTGGCCGTGCTCATAGCAGGGTATGGGGCCAGAGACCTCCAGAAGTCAGTTCCAGTCTAATGCTCTTCAGTGGTAGGTGGTACCCAGATGGTGTGGTTCAGCTGTGGCATAAATCACAGCCTGGGATTATGCCTGACTGCCTTCTCCTAGGCTGGCATGACAAACAGATGCTAAGGAGGTGCCTTAGTACTTCTTTGTGGGAAGTGTGCATCTTTCTGGAGATGTTCACGAGGAGATGATGTGTGCCTGTTGCTGGGTTTCATGTTGTATGTATTGTTTCAGTCTCCCTCTTTCATTCCTCCAGGTACAGCTACATGATTGACAATGTCATTCTGCTGATCACCGGGACTCTGCACCAGCGTTCCATCTCCGAGCTGGTGCCCAAATGCCATCCTCTGGGAAGTTTTGAGCAGATGGAAGCTGTGAACATTGCTCAGACACCTGCAGAGCTTTACAATGCAATCTTGGTGGACACTCCCCTGGGTGAGTGGAGCTGTTCAAAATACCTCCCAGCTGTCCATGGTGGAACAGATGTCCCTTTCTCCCCCAGTCTGACTATCTCCAGCTAAGCCTAAGTTGTACTCCAGGAAGACAAAGTGGTGGGTAATGCACAGCTGTGGCTGTACTGCTTTGGTGACTGGGCTTGAGTTCAGGTTTATGTCTGTCCTATGCTATCTTTTCCTCTGGAGGACAGCTACCTCTCTGTGCCCTTCAATCAGTGTCCAGGCCATCACAGTGGTAGGGCAAGATCCTAGACAGTTTGGTTTTTGTGAGCCAGGCCTTTAATCTCCTTAGTGAAAGGCTGTTGGGTCTTCTGCTGGAATGAATCACTTGATTTCTAGCACTTTTAGTTGGACCACTGGGTAATTTCTTGTATGCAGTTTTTATAGATAATTACAGAGATCTGCGCATGCCCAGTCTTGTTCTGGGACTACTAAAATTAGCACTATTTGAATAAAAGCCCTTTATATAAATAAAAAACAAACCCAAACAACGACAGCAAAACAAAAAAAATCTCCAAAAGCTATTTAAAACTCATTGTATACCAGCATCCTGAACTGAGGTACATTGTCTCAAGTCTACAGGCTTGTTTAGGAGGCACATAATGCTAAAACCAAGTATCTCATGAAGAGCTAGTCAGATAGATCTGCTCTTTAAAGATAAAAGGTGTAGGAAGTGGTTCTGGAGAAAATATGGAAGTCTTTGCAGTAGTAGGGGAGGTAGTCACAGGTGACTTTCTAGTTTAGCATCTGTGGGCAAAAACGTAATGAGATGTGCCTGAGTCAGTGATTAGTCATTCTTTTGGGGTTGCTAGAAAGAAGAAAACACTCTAAGTCATCATGCTGTCTTTGATAGAAATAGTTGGCTTTGGAACTGAAAGTGCTTTTGTAAATGCTCTGTTATAATGGGGCAAATGAAGCAGTCATCATGGAAAAATGACTTGTGCCCAGTAAAGAAGGGAGAACCTGCTTCAGGAGATCTGGGTTGCAAGGCAGGGCAACAACAGAGCAGGAGAACTGAGGCTCTGCATGCAGCTGAGTTGAGCCCACTGTGGGGATGATGTGTGGGAAGAAAATCCTCCTCACAAGTAAGTGGGAACCTTCCCATTTTGGTAAGAAGATGGAACAGAGTATTTCAGAGATATTATCTCTCAGACACCTTAAAGCTTCCAGCAGAATATGGAGTGAAAATGCCCCATGTCAGTGTTGAGGTGCTTCTGGACACCATGGCTGGCAATTGAGGGTCTTTGCCTCTTGCTTTCATGTACTTGTCCATGAGTTGGTTTCTCCTGCTCCAGCCCTGCCTGGGCTAGCTTCTCCAGACCTTTGCCCTGGCCATGCCCTTGGGGCTGTGTACCAACCAGTGTGGCATTTCTTCAGCAGGGGAACATGGGGAGTAGCTGTGTTGCCTAAACAAGCAGGCATGCAGGCTTCAGTTGTTTAACTTGCACTCTTTCCAGTGACCACACGCAAAGAAACAGCAGCTCTATCTCCTAAAAGGACTTGAGTAGCTACGTGGCTTGGTGGGAATGCCTAACCCCAAATGGCTTTCATAGGTTAACAGGGCTGTAAGCTTAATTTGGGATATTGGAGGGCCAAGAACTGAAATAGCTGTGTACTCATTCCTCAGCTACTCTGAAGTAGCCACTGCTTAGCTCTCCAGGCTGGCCAGCACATCCTGCAGTAAAAACCAATCCTGGCACACTCTGTTTGCATTTTTGCCAACCGTCGGGAGCAGCGTTCCCCCGGACACGTGGCATTGTGCTCTGGTGCTGCAAGGAAACTTCTGCAGAGGTTAACCTCTGTTCAGGACCCTCCAGACCCACACTGTGGCTGCTGTCCTTCCAAGCAGCTCATGCTATAAAAGTGGTGCAGGCCAGAGGTGTGAGCCTGCATTGCAGCTGGTTTGTTGCACAGAGCAGAGCACTGGTCAGTTCTCAGCATGGCTGTGGTGTCTGTTACCCACAGCTGCACTGTGTAAGCTGAGACAGATCAGATTTCTCTTTGTAGCAAATTCAGCAAAGTTGGTTACTGAGTGAGAGTTGAAGTCAGGAAGTCCTGTCAATGGGTTTTATTGTACCACTCATTTACATTTACACTGTAGATGTACAAGACTCTAGATCTGCAGCTTGCAGCACCTGTTTGACCTGAAATCTGTGTTCTTTAGGTGGCAACAACTTCTCCAACTCCCTCCCAGGGATACTCTGGCAAAGTATGTAGGGCTGAGCATCCTACCAAGTCCTAGTAATTTATTCTGTCTCCTGTTACTAACTTTCAGCTAGAGAAATAAAAGCCCTTGGAAGAAGTGGAAAATGAGACTGATAGACTTGACCAGGAGAAACAACTCCTGACTCCAACCATGACCAGTGTCATGGGCAATACGAGCTATGGCATCATCATACCTTAATCCCCACTAAGATATTGTAGGAGGGAGAAGCATCAGCTCCTTGTGTTTCACTGGCTGCTGTCTCACAGGTGCTTAAGCACTCCTGCAGTGCTGTAGCAGGCAGTTCAAAGCTGCCTTGTCACCTCCAAGTGCCTGCATCTGGGATCAATTTGGGGACTGCTTATGTTTAAATACAGGCTTCTCTATCACTGATGCTGGGGGCAAGAGCTGAGAATTTCTGCTGAGAATAAAACCATGGGACTAAGAGGTAAAGAAAGATTTTCATAAGAGAACCCCAAAAATTATTATGGCCTAAGGGACCATGGTGGAGCCTGAGGTTTTGAGTCATAACAATTTGGCTGCTGAAAATAAGGGCCAGGCCTAGGAGGGACAAGCTCAACACAGGATGTGCTTCTGCCTGGTATTGTTGAGGAGTCTGGAAAATGCTGAGCATGGCTCTGGTTAGGGCAATGCTAACTCTGTCTCTGGCTCTGTTTCAGCTGCTTTCTTCCAAGACTGCATATCTGAACAGGACCTGGATGAAATGAATATTGAAATAATTCGAAACACGCTGTATAAGGTAAATGAGTCACAGAGTTGCAGAATGGGTTTGATTGGAAAGGACCACAGTGGGTCATCTGGTTCAACATCCCTGCTCAAGTAGGGCTATCCCACAGCACAGGATTGTGTCCAGATGGTTCTGGAATATCTCTAGTGAGGGAGGCTCCACACCCTTGCTGGGCAAACAGTTCCAGTGCATGGTCTTCCACACAGTAAGAAGATTCTTCCTCATATTCAGGTGGAAGTTCTGTGCATCAGTTTCTGCTTATTGCCTCTTGTCCTAGTGCCCTCTCCTTCCTGAGACAGGAAGGAAATGTAAACTTCCCTATTTATTCCTGATGTGGTGATTAAACATGGCCAAAACCTCCTTGCATCCATTGGAAAGTAAAGATAACACTCCTGGAGGGGCCTGACATCTGATCACACAGCTCTGCTGAGTCAGGGCACCAGAGCTAGGCAGAGGGGATTTTCTCAGGAGTCTGTACAAGAGATTTTGCAGAGGTTGTGTCTTTGAATTTACTCATGCCCTAGGCAGGCAGGAGAAGCCTGCTCCCTTACCACATGGGTTCAGAGGTGCAGTTAACTGCATTCACAGTGACTAAACTTAAACTTGGTTGAAGGAGACTCCCATCGGCTTCGCTCCTTGTTTTGAGCCCTTCGCAAAGACCTTGCCACTGTCTGCTCAAGCCTTCTGTGGCTGTGATTAGGGTTAGATGTTCTTGGTAGAGCAGTGTGAAAGATGCAAGCTGGGGAGAGTATTGGCAGGGAGATGTGGAGGGGGCTAAGGATCTCCTTGTCCTGACTGTCATCTCCTCTGCAGGCTCTGTCTGGTTTTAGCTGGCAGTGTTGAAGCGTGTGTTTATGTGCAGGCTGTGGCTATCGCTCCATCTCTGCTCTCTGGATCAGGGGTGGGATGCAGATTTTATCTGTCAATCTTGTTTTGGCTGGTCACATCCAGCCTGCAGTCAGTATGACCTCTTCTTCCCAAGAAAGCTATGGCCTGTTTGGAGAGGCAGAGAGCAGGTCAGGCGTGAAGGGAAGGAGGCAAAGGGAGGGAAAAGGAGCGGCGCGTCAGCAGTCATGCCCAGCTGCCTGTGGCCTCTGGCGTGTACTGGTCTTTGCTGTAACAGGGAGGGACACCTGTGTGCATAAACACCAGAGCCTTGCAGGGCACAGGTCTCAATGTGAAGCAGGAGGGGGAAGGCAGGCAGCAGAGTGGGCACAGGGAAAACTGGCTGGGAGGGAGGTGGGATGTATCCCTTTAGATCCCAGCTGCCATGTCCTTTCCCATATCCTTTTTGAGGCTCAATACTGCTTTATAGTCTGCTCTTCCTACCCACAAATGGAAATGTAGGTGCCTGTAATGCCTCAGTGTGTGCTGGCACTGGTTCTTGCTAAAGAGCAGCCCCTGGGGAGTTCAGGGGCTCTGTCCGTAACAAATCACAGAGATGGAGTGGAAAAGGTAATTGCTGCCTACAGAATACTTGAAGCTACCTCTCTCCCCAGGGACTGGAAAATGCATAATACAATGCAAATGAGGGAAATTAAATCAGGTCTGAAATCTGCAGAGAGTTCCTCTGAAAAGCACAACAGGCCTGGGACAGATGCCTGCATTCGTGTGGAGTTGACATGGTAAGGGGAAGTGCTATCTCCCAGACATACTGGAGGCTTTTAAGAAATCTGTGAGTGTGTTGACAGAAGGTTTGAGCAGGATTCATAGGAGGAAGGCTATTACAAAGGCTTCTTGTTAGCAATGAAGGTTCTCAAATGGAAATATGATTAAAATGGGGAACAGAGGTTAAAAATGGTCAGTGCTTAGTGTAGAGTGCAGTCAGCAGCCAAGTCTTGCAATGGAAGTGTGCTGGCATTGTTATCTTTATTGCTGGCCTTGTTATCTTCAGTGCTTACTCCCTTTGTTCCATCTCTTGTTGAAGTGAAGCCAGCTGACTGTTGGCCTTTGCTGGTGACTTTCTTGTAGGAACCAGTTGAAGGAGCTTTGCAACTGGACAATAAAATAAAGCAGGCAAATCAGTGTGGGTAAATGTGGACTGGTGTATGGGAGAGGCCAGGAGGGAGCCCCAACTCTGCTTGTATAGTGAGGGTCTCCTTGTTCCTTCCTACTACTAATTGGAATCTTGGCTAATGATTGACCTAAGCAATTGTCTCTATACAAGGTAACATATTCCTAACAGTAGAAAAGAACTGTATGAGTATCACTGTGCTACTGAATCCATCTGTAAAGTGTGCTTGACCTGGACACTATCTCATTCCACTAATCAGAGTATGAACAGCAAAACAGGAGATGATGCTAAGGCAGACACATTTAGAAGCTTGGGTATGATGATTCTGTACAGAAAACTGCAGGAAAAGCCTAGGGTTCCTCACCTGGCAGAGGAGGGTGGTATCCACAGATGACGTTGGAAAAGTCATTGTGGATGGACAGGCCACAGGCCTGTCTTCAGACTAGATTTGAGGACAGGTGAGGCTGGCAGGAGGCAGAGAGGGTGGGTTCATGAAAGGGAAGACCCATTGAGGATTATTAAAGGCAAAGACACCTCTGTTCCTGGGGTAAAGGCTTTAGGATGTTGGAGTTTTTCTTCCAGTTGCTGTCACTGGAAGGGCACCCAGTGCAGCTGTTTACAGACTGTTTCTGTGTTGTATGTGATATTGGATTTCCATACACTGCTGGATATTGGGGTTCACCTGTATTTGCTTCTAAAGTCTTAGGTTTGTGCATGAGCTCTGATAAGGGCAGAGGTAGTGACTGAATCTCTTCACCATGTTCCCTTTCCTGTCAGCCTCAAAGGGCATCCATTATCTATGTCCTTGTTCCTGTGGTAACTCTGCAACTGTTGCTCTGTGCTCTCCTCCACCTGAGCAGTGGCAAATGCTGGAGAGGCTTTCTTTGATGAGTGATGCTCACCCAGCATTGTCCTCTTGCACTGTGTGGTAACAAATATTTACAGAACACAGTAATCCAGGTGCTTTCCTGGTGCAGAGGCTGAGGGTAGCCAACTTGTACATTCTTGGTCCATCTTAAGTCCTAGAGTAGTTGTGATAAAGCAGAGATTTGTGGTGTCTCAGCATCCTTTTATTCCATCCCTTTGCAGATTCTGCTTGCAGAACTCTGCTTGAGGAGGTGTTTTAATACTTGGTCACTTCTTCTGAGAACATTTTTGCTGAACGATACTTTTAGCCATCCACAGCCTTCTTAGGCTCCCCCTGGGAGACAGAGTCATCTTCCAGATGGATTACAGAACATCTCCACTAAGGATTTCCTGGAGGCAGTGTAGCTGTGCCTGGCTGTATGATTTCTGCAGTGCTTCACTTGGGATAGAGACCAAGTGGCCGCAGTGTGAAAAGAGAATTGGAGAGAATGGCTGCTTTCTTTCACAGATGTCCTGTCTCATCTCTGGACTCTGCTTACACAGCGCTACTTTCTGAGTGTAGGTCTTGCAGCTATGGTTGTGTGGCTTGGCACATTTGTGGAGGCCAGAGCAGGGTCAGGAAACCACGTGAGACTTCAGTAAAATGAGTTAGGCGACTCAAAGGAGAAAAATAGGCTTTAACCTTGCTGCCTGGGGATCTTGCCCACAGTAAGCTCATGCAGTCACTTGAACAAACCCAACCACAACCCTTCATGTCTCTGGCTCCTGAGGAAAGCACAGTCCTTGTGTGGGCAAGTTCACATGGGGCCAGAGTGCCTGTGCTGTGTTACAGAGCGTCTGGGAGCAAGAGAGCAAAGTCTGCCTGCTGTCTGTCCTCTGCTGAAGGGCCCTGTGGGGGAGTAGATGAAGCTGTGTGGAGGAATGCTCATCTCCCCTCTCTCTTCCAGGCTTACCTGGAGTCATTCTACAAGTTCTGCAAGACTCTGGGAGGTACCACAGCAGATGCCATGTGCCCAATCCTGGAGGTAGGTCTGGAAACTTCCGTAGCTGGATGATATTACTGTGATGGTCATCACTCCCTGCTCAGGCCCAGCTTGTCTGCCAGTTGTTAAACATTCTCCAGTTCATGCTCAGCATCCCCATGCCCACTTGACCTGCTCACTGGGATCCCTGGGGAACACTGCCTGAGCATGACTTTGGTTCCCCAAGTACTGATACATTAGTTGCCTCTGTGGCAGCATCTTCATTCTCTCATGTGGGTGACGTGTAGGAGAGCTACCAGAGCTGTTGGAGTCACAGCTTGTCTCCATGCCAAAGCTTACTGTGAGATGTGCAGGACTTAGGAGCAGTAGGTGAGAGTCACCCCTTGACATGGACAGCATTTGGCTTGTTCCTGGGATGGGGATTTCCTCACCTGAATGCGCCCCAGGTATAGGGCTTACTGGAACCCTGCACTTGTAGCCTGCCCTAGCTGAGCACTGGAGAGCTGTACACATCCCAGGAGCCTCCTCCTGCTGCCCTCCTGATGTGGCTGTGTGCAGAGCAGCACTGATAGCTGCCAGCCTTTGCTAAAGATACTGCATCCCAGCATGAGCCACTCTCTTCCCACAGTTTGAAGCTGACCGGAGGGCCTTCATTATCACCATCAACTCATTTGGTACTGAGCTGTCCAAGGAGGACCGAGCCAAGCTGTTCCCACACTGTGGCAAGCTCTACCCTGAGGGCCTGGCTCAGCTGGCCAGGGCAGATGACTACGAGCAAGTCAAAAATGTTGCTGACTACTACCCTGTGAGTGCTCTGGGGTGAGGGCATGGGGATTGGTACAAGAACCTGCTCTGCATCAGAGCTTCTTGGGGATCTGGGGAAACCTGTGACTTGACAGCCTGGGGAGAGATGCTTCTCTGATGCTGTTGGTCCTGTGCTCTCCTTGGGCGGGACTTGGCTTGCCTGAGATGTGACATGTTGGCTTCTTAGTCATGGCTGTCATTTTAGGGGTGACTGGGAGACAATGTTCCCTGTCCAAGGGTGTGGGGACTGCCTTTACCACCAAACCCTTGAAGTGCTGATGTGGCAGCAGTGACAGGCTCTCCTGGCCTGATTTGGAATGGAAATGTATCTTCAGTGAGAAGTGGTGTTGCCCCACTTCCAGCCTTGAGCTCTGGCTCAGTTGAAGGTGAGCTGCTGACCTGGGAGGACACGTTTGGATTTGTCTGTGTTCAAGCCACTTTGTGCATGGCTGTGGACCTGTTTGGAGTCAGAGAGCTCAGTGTCCCTTTACTGAGCAGCCTGTGTGTGTGGGCACAGGGGTCTGGCCCAAGCACTCCAGTCTGTATGTGGAGGGGGTCTGTACCTGATGCCCCTTTTTCTGTGGCTTGAAGCAATGAGAACTGTACATTTTGGAGAAGGGACAGGACTCTTGGTTTCTCTGTCCTCTGACTTGACAGGGTGGCTGGAGTATCTGTGACACAGGAGGCCCTCAAGTGCTGCTGGACTTGGGTACAGGGTATATCCTCATGTAATGCTTTCCTGCAGGAGTACAAGCTGCTATTTGAAGGGGCTGGCAGCAACCCTGGAGACAAAACCCTTGAAGACAGGTTCTTTGAGCACGAGGTGAGTGAGCCCTGAGATGCTTCTTGACGTGTGCCATTTGCAAAGCTCCAGGTGTCAGGAAGCTGGTGTACTGCCCTGTCAGCAGCACTGTGGCTGAACAGGATTTGGGGGAAGGAGAAGCATGCTTGCCCTCTGCTCCTGCATGAGAATGGGGGCTGGCATAGTGCTTGGCCTGTTGTCTAACCCAGACAGATTCCAGCAGTGTGAGGAGGCATGTTTGGGGCTGCTAATGGATATTTGGTCCATCAATAGCAAAACCAGAGTGTAATTACGTGGGAAATAAGGACTTTTTATGGTACCTGAGTTATAAATATTTCCCCCTTCAAATATCAGTCTGTCCTGAGCCATGTGCTACAGGTTAGAGCTTTCCCAGGGACCTAGAGAGATGCAGAGCAGGATACCTGTGCAGAGCCTTCCAGCCTGCTGGGAAGTCATGGGTCCTTCCAAGCAGCTGCATGCTTGCCTTGACCAACTCCTCCTATCTGAGGTGAACAAATGACATGTCCTCCTCTGGGCTTTCCCCAGGTAAAGCTGAACAAGCTGGCCTTCCTCAACCAATTCCACTTTGGAGTCTTCTACGCCTTCGTGAAGCTGAAGGAGCAGGAGTGCCGCAACATCGTGTGGATCGCAGAGTGCATCGCCCAGCGGCACAGGACCAAGATTGACAACTACATTCCCATCTTCTAACTCTGCTCCTGTCCAACCCTCCCACCCCTGGAGTCTGGACAGATCCCTAACTCCCTGAATTGTCCCATGCCCAGACTCCAGGGATGTCCAATCTGTGGAACTGGATCAAATGAGGAAACTGTACAGTTGCTAGTTAAATTATTCAAAGGCTGGAGTTGTGTGTGCTGTGAGATGTCCAGAGGGACCAGTGGTCCAGGCTTAGCCCTGTGCAGCAGGAGGGTCTCCTGTTGTGTATGCAGTAGTCACAGTGTTCCTGTACTAATTGCTGTGTGTGCTTATGCCCATAGAGTTGTGGGGGGCTGCCTCTGAGAGAGTCCCACTGCTGCAGAGGAATGGGCCAGGTCTGCCATGGCTGGGGGGCCCTCTGTCAGTGCTCTGCACGTCTCCTACTCAGTGTTGTTCCTGTGAGATGTAGTTAGACTGTGGTTTGTAGCGTACCCCATGCTGCTGTGCAATCCCTGCATCCCCTTGTAGTGAACCCTGACCTGGGAGAGACCAAGCAACCCTGGCCAGGACTGGAATGGAGCCTGTGGGAATGTGAGGGCAGAGCCAGAGTGCTTGTGGAGCACAGTCCTCCCACTCTGGCAGTGTTTGCACTCATGCAGCCTCACTGTCTGCAGATTCAGCTCTCATCAATCTCCCTGCCCTGGACAGGGCTCCATAAGCTGGCTGAGCTCCTTCCTCAGAGCTGTGCAGACTCACAGCTTGCAGTTTACTGACACAACCATGCAAGAGCTGGGGCTTCTCTGGGCTCTGCAGATATTGGTAGACCCCTGCACCCCTCCAGGGTAGACATCCAGGCTTCTCCCCTGGAGAGGGTGGATTGGCACTACCATGGAGCTGTACGGCACAGCTGGCCAGGGAACAGAGCAGCCTTAGTCACCCTGGTGGGGGCAGGGATGTCCCAGGCCCTGCCTGTCTGTGGTCTAGGGTGGGAGCCAAGCCCTGGGCATGGTGTGGCAGCCCTGCTCTTTGCTACTGTGTTCTGGCTAGCTCCTACTTGCACTTGAGTTCTGGGAGATGTGCAATGGCAGCAGACAAGCCTTGCTGGAGGGAAACACGCTGGATGCTGCTGGGAGGAAGGATCAATGGAGAGTGGCTCTGTCCCAGCTTGTGCTGTGGTCACCTCTGCAGCTTGTTTTCCTGTGATCCCCTCCTCTCTACACCAATAAATATCTGCCTACTGCACTGTGCTCTCCTGCTTACTTGGGCACCTGCTCCCACAGCCCCAGGTGGAGCCTCCATCAGTCACAGGGAACCTGGTGGTTGTGGTGGTGGAGCCTGGTGTGGCTCCTGTGTGAGTTGGGACACTTGTTTGTACCGCAAGAATCGTGGTGCCACCCCATGAGGCCCAGAGTACTCCCTCCAGCCCAAGCCAGGACAGTGTGTGGTCTGTGGGTGCAGCTGGCTGCTAAACTAAGGGGTGCAGCCTTATGGGAATGGTCCATAAGGTGAGGGAGCTGCATGGTTTGTCCCTGGTGCCTGGGGCTGTCCACATGGGCCACTGTCACCGCTGCCATCCTTGCCCCAGCAGGGCCACAGAGTCGGAGCAAAGCAAAAGAAAGCTTTTGGCATAGGGCTGGGGAGGAGCAGGGAACAGGCACAAATTCCTCCTGGCAGGCTGAGCCCTTTTCTGGGAGTACCTGTGGCACCTGCTGCTGCATGTGAGGCTCCTGCCACAGTGCTCAGTGCGGTGCCAGCCATGACCCAGCTTAGCTCTGCCCACAGGCTGGGCATCCCTGAGCAGCACTGCAGCACTGCACTGTGGAAGGAGACAGCCAGAGCCTGCTGGAATATCAAGAATGGATTTATTTAAAAAGTGACAATCACATAGTTCATCTCATGAAGAGCTCTGCAGCACTGGCAGCCTGTTCTTGGCCCCTGCACTCGTCAGGAGCGAGTGGAGTGTGTAATGAGTGGCAGGGAGGCAGCGGCCACAGGGTCCCAGCCCTGACCCAGCCAAGAGGGGATGGAGACAAACAGCTCTGAGAGCAGTAAGGAAGGTGGTGGGTAGCTGAGGAGGTACATCCCAGCCTGTGGTGCAGAGCTGCTGAGTCAGGCAGGGATGGGCCTCTTGGACGGTACATGGTTAGAAAAAATACAAAACCAAGGTCTCTAGAAAATGTTGATTCTTGCACAATAGAAAATAGATCTACCTGATTTTGGAAAGAAATTTGGTTTTAAACGTCTAGTGCTGATTGTTCCCCCACGGTGCAGGAGGGCGGTGCCTTTGGCTCTGCACGCACTCAGGGGCCTGGAGAGCCCTGGAGAAGGCCCTGGGCAGGCCCAGGTCAGGCCTTCTTCACATCCTTGTGGTGCTCTCGCCGCAGGGCTCGGGGCAGCTTGGGGTTGATGAAGAATCCTTTCAAGAACAAGTCTCGGACAAAGTAGGGCAGGTAGCGGTGTATGAAATACATGATCCCAAGGCCCTGCCCTGGGTAGTAGCGCACGGCTGGGTTGGCAGCCAGAAGCCCCTCTGTGATGCTGTTCACCACCGCGCTGAGGTCCTCCACCGCCACCTTCATGAACTGGATGAACTGCTGGTTGATCTCCTCCACATAGTCCTCGCCATAGGCCTGCAGCAGCTCCTGGGGCAGGCTGGCCAACAGCTGCTGCTTGTGCAGGTTCCAGAAGGCAGGGTCACATGTTGTCCCTACGAGGAAACAGTCCTTGTGAGCTGTGTGGGTCCCCCCACTCCAGCCCCCTTGCCATGGGTGCCAGCAGCCCCAGTCACCTTCCAGCCTCACAGAAAGGTCCAGTTGAGACCCTGGCAAAGATTGCCATGAGGGAAGTACAGTAGTAGCACCATAGTGGCTCTTGCTAGCCTGAGACTGGACCAGGGGTCTTGGACCCTGCCTGCAGTGGGGATGCTGCTGTCATAAACATGACTGAGCTGCTTTGACCAGTCCTAGTGCTATGGACTGGTCAAGGACTTGATCCTGATGCTGTTTCAATCCATCAAGAGCCCAATGGCCACAGCATAGCCACTGTCCCCGTATGGCTGGAGATGCTCAGAAGCTGCATGCTTGCACCACCAACTGCTCATCCAATTGCTCCATCTTCTGCCTCCCTGAGATAGCTGTTCTTTGCCCACAGGCACAGACAGGAGCAGGCACTGACCCTCTTACCTGTTTTGTAGTAGCCAGGCAGGATGAGGCTGACTTTGATGCCCCAGGGCTGGAGCTCGCTGCGGAAGGTGTCCATGACCAGGCTGAGGGCTGCCTTTGAGGCCCCGTAGGCTGCCAGGCAGGGGAAGGGCATGTCACCTGGCAGGAGTGAAAGAATGACTGAGCCATTGCTCCAGCAGGGACAGAGGGGAGTGGGGGGAAAGGGCAGGGCTTGTGTAGGGCTGTGTTCCTGGCCCCTGCTTAAGGAAATGGCTTAGGGTTTGTTTTGCTGACAAAACAACTGAAAATAGCTTCAAATGAATGTTTTAATGGGGGGAAAAATAAGTGGTGAGGGAAGAGGAAATTGATTTTGCTCCCTGTCCAGCTAAAGCTTGGGAATGTCATCCCCAATGGAGGATTAGAGTGTTTTAATGGGCAAAAAAAAGGGCAGGGGAAGGGAAGTTGATTTTCCCACCCTAGCTGGGGCTGTCATCCCCAATGGAGGGACATGGCAGCTGGGCTTGGGTTGCCCATGCTGCCTGTGACCAGGCTGACTGTCCCCAGCCCCCATGTCTCCTTGTGTTGGTGGCTGCTGTGGGGTTCAGCAGTGCTGCCAGCTCATCCTGGATATTCCTGGAGCCAGCTGGCTGAGAAGGTTGGAGCGCCTGGGGGTGGGAATTGCACCACACCATGGGGATGCTCAAGCTGAGGCTGTGCCTGGGCTGAGGGTGCTACACTGGAGGGAGGCTGCTCACCTGCAGGGCTGCTCACGGTGACAATGCGGCCACCAGCAGAGCGGAGCAGGGGCAGCAGCCCCTTGGTGAGCTCCAGGGAGCCAAAGAAGTTCACCTCCATGCAGGTGCGGAACTTGCCCAGCGGCGAGAGCTCAGCGTCGGCGATGGTGTCATTGAACCCAGCGTTGTTCACCAGGCCCCAGAGTCCTGTGGGAATGAGATGCTTGAAGAGATGACCTGAATGGGGAAGCCCCACCCTGGGATTTCCAGCTGCTCCCCAGGCTGATGGGGGTCCTGCAAGGGAATTGTAGGGCGCCCCAGGACAAGAGAGCTTGGCAACGGCTGTTGGCACAGGTGCCTGCAGGGATGCAGCCCCCCGTGGAGACACATGGAGGTTTGCTGCTGCCATGCTGGCTGCAGGCTGATGTCCCAGGGAGTTCTGTGGGGTTCTGTGAGGTTGCCAAAGGCAGCTCCTACCTGTGCTGTTGGTGTGGGCCTGGATATGCTGCAGGACGCGCTGGATGTCCTCTGTCTTGGTCAGGTCCATCTGCAGCAGCGTCAGCCTCGATGAGCAGCTCTGGCGCAGCTCCTGGGCACCAGGACTCTGCAGGTCCAGCACGCTGGCAAACACCCGAAAGCCCATGATGTCCAAGTGCCTGGCTGTTGCCTGCCCAAAGCCCGAGTCACATCCTGAAAGAGATGGGAAGAGCCTTGCAATGGCCAGTGACACCCACTGTCTGTCTCCAGCCTCCAAAGATCCCCTAGCTCTGCCTCTCCAACCCCAGGAACCAAACATCCCCCCCAGCATCAGTTTTCCTTGCCTGAGCACCACCTCGGCTCCACACCCTGCTGTAGCTCCTGACTCACTAGGATGTGACCTTGCCCTGGGGCATTTGGAGGTCATGGAGCTGCTCTGTTTTCTCTTCCTTGCAGGAGAAAGAAAACGCTCTTTATCTGCAGCCTCATCGTCCCCCGAGCTGCAGGCAAATCCACGGGCACCAGCAACGCACCGAACAGTCCAGAGTCCTGCAGCGATGCGGGGCCATCAGCCCTCAAAATAGCCTCTAAAAGCTCCATCAAGCACCATTCATAGCTGCCATAAGGCTCCGTGGGAGACTTTTGCCGAATGCCTTTCGCCTCCCAGAAAGTGATCAAGAGGCAGAGCACCTCTTTGCCTGGCTGAGGCATGAGGGAATTAAAAAGGGTGAGGGAAAAAAAAAGGATTCTGGTCTGCTGCTGTTACCCTTCATCCTTCAAGGGAGCATCCAAACGGGATGGACCCCTCGGGAGAGTACTGGTGCTCCATGCCCGGTCCCAGCCTCATTTCCTCCATCCCTGCTCAAACAGAGGCACCACAGGTGACAGTGGCACCTGCAGAGCCACCATCGGGGTGACTGGGAGACAGCCCGGGCGGGAGCTGGCTGCTGCAGAGCGGTGACAAGGCCAGTGGCCAGGGTGGAGCGGCCAGGATGCAAACAAACAGCAGCAGCAAGGTACAGGCTGTTCCCGGGGCGATGGCAGCACTGATAGCTCGGGGAGTCTGTGCCACAACCGCTGCCCAGTCACATTAACCATTAACAGGGGAGCACTACAGGGGCAGCCCATGGCCCTGTACCCTCCTGCCCTGCACCTTTGGGTGCTCCTGAGGACATCCTGAAAACCGACCCTGTGTGGCACCTAGAGCCACCCTGGTTGGACACAACAGTGGCCCTGGGGACTGTTACCTCATGAGATTCAGCAACCCTCCACCAGCCTTCGGGGGTGAGAGGTGGGCATAGGTACTGGCTGCCTCACTCTTCCACACCCCCAGGCTGGGATCAGGCACAGCTCTTGGGGTGCCAGCTAAGCATCAGTTCAGTGTCTCTGTCCCAGTTCCCAGCTCAGTTTTACTCCGTTGCTGCGTCAGAAACCTGTAATTAAACCTCTGGCCAGAGGCCAGATTGATAACACAGCCCAGAGGTGCTCAGTTGGCAGGAAGGGGCTGCAGGGGCCTCCCTTTCCCACACAAGACCCCACACTCATCATGGATGTGTGCCAGGTTGGCTCAGTATCACCCCAGCATTGTCCCAGGCATTGCCCCAGCATCACCCCCAGAACCCTGGTCCGCAGGGCACGCTGAAGGTACAGCACATCCACCTCTCCCCTCCCTAGGAGCAGTGCATACTGCCAGCAGACAAACAGATAAGGTGCATTTCACCTTTCCAAGCAGTGCAGGAGAAAACTGCAATAAAGATAAGGTTTAAAAATAAAAGTGCTTGTGGCCACAGCCTCACCGTGACGCAGCTGACAGGAGGGTTACCTGCAATGCTCCCATGCAGCTGGCAAGAAAAGCTTTCAGTCCAAACATGAAGCTTCCTATCACCATGTAACTCTCAAAACCCTGGGAAACATCCCAAAAAACTGAGAGCCAGGTTTGCTGGCTTCTTATGGGCAAGTCTGGCAAGGAGGTAGCAAACACAGCCACATGCTGTCCAAGTCAGGCAGGGTTTGTTTTGCCTTTGAGGAGCAGGGCAGTCAGAGGGTTTGTTTCGGAAGTTCTAATTTATTCACACACATACCAAATAAAAAAACTCCTGGGAGGCTGGCCGGAGGCCCAAGGCCAGGAGGGTGAGGATGCTCTGGTGTTATTTAAGGTCTCCGCTGCTGCTCAGCTTCCCATCCGCTGTGCTCAGGCATGGCCAAGAGTGCAGGGAGGGACAATGAACCCCCTGGGCCCATAACACGTGGCCCCAAAGCATGGCAGCTTTCCCAGGGCCATGTTCACTCCCCATGGCCACCAGCACATGAGCTGCTGGCCACGCTGGAGCTGGCACAGGAGCCATTGCCGCTGGCCCGGCCCCGCCGGGAGCGCTGGAGCCGTGCAGTCTGTGCAGCCCCAGCAAGGCTGGCGCTGGGCTCGCTGCCCTCCCAGGATGCTGCATCACGAGGAGATGCCGGCGCCAGTTCCCCCCGCCCCAGCTCCCAGCTTGCCAGCTGGTTTCACAGTCCTGCTGGAGGGAGGGACGTGGTCAGATCAAGCACAGGAGCCCAGCACTGGGAGCGCAGCAGAGGAGAGCAGGTACCTTGAAGCCCCCTGCATCGCATCCCCACGGAGCCTGGGCCAGCAGACAGAGGCTTTTGCTGCAGCAGGAGCAGAGCAAAACCTGAGTCCAGGTTGCAGAATCCAGCAGCCCTGCACAGGCTCAGCAAGCCGGGACAAACTCCTGCACCAGGGGCCGGCCGGACGTTTTCCAGAGCAGCAGGTCAGCAGCAATTCCTGAGAACTTTACAAAAGCTCCAGCCACTCCAGCGGCTCCCCAAAGAGTGAGACATGCAAGCCTCCACTAGAATTTTGGCATGACAAGCCCCAATTTTACTTCTCTTGAGCAAGCAAAAAGGTTTGGCCTCCAGCATCATCGTAAGGGGTGCCCTCCCACCCACTCGGGGAGGGAAAGAGGACTGACACCACAGCATCTTGCATCATTGTCCAGAGCTGCTCCTCACGGTGACAGCAGAGCCACCGGCGGGGCTGAGCTGTGCCAGCTGGGCAGCTCCCAGCCAGCCCGCACCGCTCGCCTCCCTCACTCCAGGAGCCGGCCGCAGCTGCAGTCCCGGTTTGGTGCGGACACATTTCTTTCAGGTGAGTCAGGCATGGCACGCTCTGACATTTTGCTGTCTCAGGTATTCACCCTGCTCTCCTGCACCAGCATCAAGGCCACCATACACAGACATGCTCAAAATCAGTGCTGCAGTTTTCTGATTGGAGCAGAGAGGGTCAGTAACACGGCTGTGACCCAGGAGCTGCTGAACCACAACCACCTGCCTGCCCCTGCCCCCACTGCTGGCACGGTACGTGATGGAGGGCTGGCAGCACAGGTCTGCAGTGCTCACCCCAGCACAACCTAGGAGTGACTTTCCTTCCCAAACTGTGAGCTGAGTCCCCTTCCATGAGCCATGAGCTGTGCAGGCTCATTCTGGAGCTTTGGAATTGCAAGCTGGGCATCTTAAGCCGAGTTACAAGCCAAGCTTCTTCATCCCCAAGCCATGAACTGTGTACATCCTCAGCCTCATCCCTGAGCCACAAACTGAGCACCCTCATCTTTGAACCAGAAGTTGTGCATCCTTATGACCTCTGTATCCTGAACCATGCACAACATGTGAGGACCAACGAAAACTTAAGCAGTGAGAATCACAGCTTGGCTAAAGAATTCCCATGTCCCTGCAAAACTGCCCAGAGCCTGCTGGGTACAGTGGCAGCTCCCTGGATCTGGTGCCTCCACAGCCACCCCAGCTGAGGACCCTGGTGTGGAAGCTGAAGAGGGGTTGCCCCAGGGCTGAGCACCCTTGTGATGGACCAGCTCCCCCATGGTCACCCTAGCAGTGTGGTCAGTCAGCAGCCCTAGGGGCTGTGCCCCAGGCACCTGGCAGCAAGGCAGCTCAGGCACCCCTTGAGGATACTCCATCTTCTACCAACTGGGAACTTGCCAGCTGAGTTGGGCATTCAGAAGGACATCATCCCCTCCACCCCCATCAGCTCTGCAGGCCCTTGCCTGGGTGCCCCCTGCTGCTCCTCAAATCCCAGGACATCAGTCCCCCCTCCCCAAAGAGCTTTAGGGCTGTGTGTCCCACCACCCTGTCCAGAGGCCTTGCCAAGGTGGAGCTGTCACCAGGCTCAAGGACACCGTCAGTGGGGCACCAAGGCCGAATGATTAACATGCTGAGCCACTTGTTTCCATGGGCTCAAGCTCAGACCCTGCCTGGGATGCCAAGCTAAATGTGGCCTTCTGGCTCTGACAGGATTCACTGCCATCATGGATCCAGCTTCTTTGGGCACAGTATGGGATTTAGCAGCACTGAGGGAGGCTCACCTGGGTGCCTGAGCAGGCACTGATCCCAACTCAGCTGTTTGTCTCAGCTCCATCCTGGGAGTGTGGCCACCTCATGGATGCAGAAGCACAGG
This sequence comes from Melospiza georgiana, assembly GCF_028018845.1. Taxonomy (NCBI): domain Eukaryota; kingdom Metazoa; phylum Chordata; class Aves; order Passeriformes; family Passerellidae; genus Melospiza; species Melospiza georgiana. The sequence goes on from NC_080443.1 coordinate 14,242,822, forward strand.
ACAAGGTGGCACCAGCTGGGGATGGTGCCATCAGAGGGGATGGCAATCCCCCAGAGGAACTCAAGGAGGAGATCTTTGCACAGTGCAGGTCCAGGCATGATAAAATGCCCAGCAAATTCTTGTGTGGGCAGGACAAGGCCCAGTGGCCAACACCTTCCGGATGGTCACACATTTGGAGCAAGGAGTGATAAAGGGGTGATGTCAGCCCTGGGCAAGAGGGAACAAATTCTTGGCAGGGCACAGGATAGGGAGGGGAAGGCAGGAGCACCTGTCCCCACAGCAGCTGGGCCACCACAGCCATGCACTAGCCCTGGCTCCCCAGCCAGGCATGAGCCACCATCTGCCCACACCCAAGGTAATTCTGTGGGAGTGGGGCTGGGAAGGGGCACTCACAGCCCCCAACCCATCCTGTGTCATCACTGTTCACAGGAAACACCACCCCAGCCACTGGCTTGCATGGCATGCCATGTCCCCATTCCCTGGGAGCAGCCCTCATGCCCAAGCACAGGCAGACAGGGCTGGGGTGGCAGCAGGCCTGGTGATGCTACTGCTGGTCCTCAGCACTGGGGTTCAGGAAGCCACAAGCCTAATTAAATTAAATTAAAGCCAGAAGATACCTTTAGGGATGACCCAAATCCCTAGTGAGTGGATAATGCAGGAACCCCCCACCCAAGCAGTCTGGCTGTGCATCCCTGCAAAGCCTCAGCCTCCTTCCTGAGCAGGACCTGAGCCAAGGGGGGCACACACCGCCCCTGCTCCCCTAGGACCACCCCCCTGCATGACACAGTCGGCACAGGCAGCTGGAGGGAGATTGCTGATGGCTCCCACAGCCCAGGACAGACACATCCAGCAGGTCCTGTGGGTCAGAGCAGGGGTCAGACAAACCCTCAGCCCCACAGGGAGACTCGTGACAGAAGGCAGAGCTCAGAATGCCCATGGCAGGGGGTACATGGGTGAGCCACCCCTCCGTGTGCGCGGACAATAGCCAGATGGTGTGAATTACAATGGATTAGCCAAGTGTTCCTGGGGCCTCACAGTCATCACCTCCACCCGGGAAGTTATCTCCCACTTAACAAAGAGAAGGGGGGAAATGTGATTTTCTGCCTAGACAACCAACACAACCAGACAGAGATGACGTGGAGCCCCCAGGCCAGTGTGAATGCACCCATAGCTTCTGGATTTAAGGCAATTTCTCAGGAGCTTTACTGGTGCATCCATACTGGGGACTGATTGCACAAAAGCAGCTGGGCAATAAGAAAAGTGTCAGGGCCCACAGCCCTCCCCATCACTGTCACTAAAAGCCATCCAGACGCCTTCTCCCCCACCAAAGCTGTGAGCAGCAGATGCTGCTTGCCACCAGTGGGGCTAATGAACGCAGGAGCTTGTTAGTGCCCTGGGACAGCAGGACAGGAACGAGCCCCTGCAATGCAAGGCCAATGCCTGGGGGGATGCTCAGAGAGGCTGGGACCCAGGAATGAAGCCAGCCCTGGCATGGCAGTGGCGCTGCTGCGGTGAGCAGTGACCCTGGGCTCACAGGCTGGCGGGGGTGGGGGGAGGAAGTGCCACCCCCTGCCTTGCTGTGACACTTCGCAGAAAGAGAGCACAGGAATTTCCTAGAAGCAGCCGCTCACCGCACACCGGCGCTGGATGGCATCTTCCGGCAGCTGCTGTCTCCAGCGAGGGGAGATCCTCTCCCCAAAGGGAGCAGTGAGACTCTCACAGCCAAGAATTTCATCTTGCAGCAGGCAGGGATACACGAGAGAAGTCATAAGCACAGACTTCACCTGGCACAGGCTGTACGTGAGAGCTAATCTGGGATGGATGGATGGATGGCCCTCCAAGGGGAAGTTGTGAAGAGCTATGGTGATAGCTGGGTTAATAATCACCCTCAAAGGGAACATGGTGAACTGGGAACATGGAGCTGACAAAGCCTCGAAAGCCATCCATCAGGAAAAGCTGTCGCTGGGAAGGACACCTATGGCCCAGAGACAACTCGACCAGATCACTCAGGATCAAGTGCCACTCAAGATCAGTGCCAATGGCAAGCTGGCACTGGTGACACATCCACCTGGGCTCTTGGAGAGAGAGACTGGGTAGGAAACAGGCTGGGAAGCCAGAAAGCTCCACTGGCTCTCTGTAATATCTGGAGATGCTCCTGGGGAATAAGATGGTGCCAATAAAGCCATGGCTGGGGCACCTGCTGGTGGGCACCTCTAGTCTGCAAAAGGGCTCTCCAGGGACTCCCAGCAGGCCAGAGAACCAGCAGCCAAGCCCCACATCCATTCCTCTTGTGTGCTAACAAGCAAAGAGAGGCATTAGGTCATGCCTAAGGTCTGCTACAGGCAGGGCTAATCCATCCACAGGCAGCTGAAGGGAAGAACAGCTCTTCTATGTGGACTACCATGAGCCATCACCACCCAGGGACATCCCAGGGAAGGTGTTTTTAGTCAGGACAGCAAAGTGCCACAGCCATGGCATGACCAGGAGAACCTCTAACCACGTGGTGGGACAAGTCAGCTGTGGGAGAGCTTTGAAGTGCCACCCACACAGCACTGTGGGCAAGTCACAAGTGATGCCAGCAGGGACAAAGCCATGCTGGGACAGTGCTGACCAAAGCACTGTCAGAGCAAGCCCAGGGGATCACCATGTTAAGCATCTCAGAGTTTGCAGCACCCCAATAAGGCTACAGCAGTTTTAATGGAGCACTAGGGGTAATATTTAGGGGTATTTTGGTGATGAGATATTTCTTTGCTTGTAGGGTGCCAGCTCATTACTCTCCTTGTCACAAGAGTAAACTCCCACCTCATGCCACAATCCCAAGCAAGCAGAAGTGGTGCAAGCCCTGCCCATTCCCACATCATGATGGTCTCTACAGCTGCACCAACTATTTTCTTTTGCAGCTTCCAGATCCATGTGAAGCGGGGGACTTTTTTTTTTTTTTTTTTTTTTTTTAGAAACAGAGCAAAACACTTGAGCAAACACCAACTGAGCTTCTGCCAAACAGCTTTTGAAATACACTGAGCTGTTCAAGCCCCCAGGCTCAGAGCTGTGCCTCATGACATCCTCAACCCACCTGCCCTTTCCATACACAGCTCAAGTTGTCCCCTCCTTACACTTCACCTCTCTCACCAGCTCTTCAGAGTAAGAGTTTGAGTGTCATAAGGCTACTTTGGTGCATTTTCCCCAAAATACATCAAGGCAGCCCTCCAGGCTGATGTGCTTGGACATAGTTGTTCTGACCCAGGCAATGCCAGGGCAGTACCCACACATGCCCTTCAGCTTAGGCAGAGCCCAGCACAAAGAGGGGGACAGAACTCATCCTGGGATGGCTGCACACCCCAGGTTGGAGCTTATCCCCACCTGGACCCTAGAGAGGAACAAACATTGGTCACAGTGGGTTACTCATGACAGGATGAGGCCCTTGTAACCCAGAGAAGCTGCAGCTGCCCCATTTCTGAAAATGTTCAAGGCAAGGTGGAATGTGGCTTGGAGCAACATGGTCTAGTAGAAGGTGTCCCTGCTCATGGCAGGGGGGTTGGAACAAGATGGTCTTTGAAGTTTTTTCCAATCCAAACCATTCAGAGCTTCTATGATTCTGAGAGGCCAGACTTTCAGAGCTGCCACAGAAGACATCAGGGCAGGTACCTGAGCTTTCCATCCCATCCCTTCTCTCTGTTCCCAGCCTGCCTGGGAGTCACTCGCCATCTGGCTCCACAGGGTCAGCCACCCAACAAGAGGAAGTGCTGCTGCAAAGCCTGTAAAGCCAAAAACTGCTTTTCAAGATTACAGCCTCAGAGCCAGCAAATCCCAGGACAGCGCCATGTGTGACAGGGAAGCCAGCACCCGAGGGGGAAGCTGATAAAGCTCAGGGGCTGGCAGCTCTCCAGGGGAGAAGGAAGCAGAAGTGATACACTGCACATACAAGCTGAGACAGAAGAATGGGAGATGGTGGATATACCACAGCCACTGAGGGGAGCAGGAAAGGAGGTAACAGGCACATGCTGTTAAGAAAAGCTCCTAAACTATACCTGTAGCAACATACTGACAGCATGAGGGCAGTTTTTCCACCTTATCATAGAAAATTTGAGCATTTTCCACCTTAGTATAGAACAGTTAGGTTGGAAAGGACCTTATAGGGTCATCCAATTCCAGCACCCCTGCCATGGGCAGGGCCACCTTCCACTAGCCCAGATTGCTCCAAGCCCCATCCAACCTGGCTTTGGAGGCTCCACAGCAGTACCTCAGATCTGAGATGACAGGAGGGACATCAGGAGGTGAAGAGGTACAAAAGCCCTGCAGCCTTTCCTCCTCAGAAAAAAAAATCCCCTCCAGCTGGAGTTTTAGACTGGCACTGAAAGAAGACTGTGGGGAGAAGGCAAGGATTTGGTGGAAACACCTTGAAGTGCCCCCTCAAACAAAACCCTGGCTGGGCAAGTCCACCAACCCTGTGCTGTGCTCCCAGCAGTAAAAGCAGCAACTGGCTCTTGTGTAACCAGATCCTGGCTTGAGGGGAGCTAGACTCAACAGTGGGTAACCCAATCCCAGACCTCATTAAAAATGTGCTGCTCATTGGACTAGAGGGCAGCAACTGCCTACACTTCTCTCCTCCCGAAAGCATCCGTTCCCATCTGACAATCTCATTTCAGCAGGGAAGTCTTTGCTTTGTTGCTCTCATGTCCCCACATAACCCTGAGGTTAATCAAGCCAGCTTGGGTTTCTCTACCAACTCCAGTCTCCCACAGTACGAAACCTCAGTGCGTTTTTCCTCCTAATTAGCTGTGCTCATCATTTTTGGTTAACGGTGCTAAAAACTCCCACCTCAACAGGTCTGTGTCATTAGTAGGCTTCAAAAGTGCTTATTTTATAGATAAGTGAGAAAAAGCCGAGCATATCTATCCACATGCCTGTGGTGAGCAGGGGTAGGTATCTATTTCTGAAGAAACCTCACGTGGGAAAGAAGAATCCTAAATCCATGGAGGGCTGCTGACAAAGCGGGGGGAGAGCTTCAGCCCTGCAGATAGAGGCAGAAAAAACAGCTTTCCCAAAAGCTAGCAGCAAACCCTATAACTAGAGTTAAATGTTGCCTCTTTTTTTTTTTTTTTTTTTTTTTTTTTTAAACTTCAAGCATACCAGGAATTGATTGCTTGTACACCAGGGCTGGAGTTTGGGTGTTTGATTTTGGTCCTGTCCCACCCCTCAGCTTGGAGGCAGCAGCTGCCTCTGCTGTTAATTTTTAATAGATTCTGGAAAAATCAGAGCAATTTCAGGGAATAGGCTGATTTTCAGCTGTCACTTATAGAATCACAGAATGGTTTGGTTTGGCAGGGACCTGAAAGAGCACCTAGTTCCAACCCCCTGCACTTAGGCTGGGGAAAGATCCCAGGTACCTCTGAGCTGGATCACTGGCTCCAGAAGCAGAGTGAAAGTCACCTATGGAGAGCTGCAGCACCTTTGCACAAAGCATTTCTCACAGCAAGGCTGCAGGCAGGCTCAGCACCAAGCACAGGCTGTGAGTGTGCTCTGCAGGTGCTCTGGCCACGCCGTGGTGCAGAGGTGCCCATCCCAGAGCCAGCCCTGAATCCTTGACCCCGGCATTTCTCAGTCACCTTGTTTAGCTGGAAAATAGATCTAAGGCAACATCAAAGTCCAGACTGCTTTTTTTAACCACAGAAAGGGATTTACCTTCATGGCAGAAAGCAAGAGTCCCAACATCTGGATTGAATCACTCAGTCCTGCTGCAGCCAGCAGATGCTTTAACATCTGTGGAGTCCATGGGAAATACTGCAGCACTGCAAGTTGCAAAGCCTGTTAACCTTGAACATGATCTGAAGCTCTGACCCATTTCAGATTGTTAATGGGCCATGCAATTGTAACAAGAACGCTTCACCAGGAAAACCACACTTCCCCTGCAGCCAGGAAGGAGGAGAGAGGAGGACAGGGCAGGTTTGGGTCTGGGCAGCCTGACCAACAACCAGTTTTGCTCACAGAGATGATTTGTTGGAAGACAGACCAATCTGCAGGTGCTCCTATCTTCCTTCACAGGCTGCACCAAGGAAGAGCAAGGATACAAGAGACCCAGACTGCTTCTGGCAGGCAGCAATCCTGATGTTTGGGGTTATTGGAGAGCTAATTCAGGTACCACCATTATAGACAGAACAACAATTCACTATTTTCAACTTTCCATCGGAGCTGAAGCATATGAACCAATATCATAACTCCTGTCCTCCTCTGCTCTGGCAAAGCCCTGCAGGCAGGCAGACTCTCTGGGCTGATTTGCATTTGGTGCTTTTCAAGGATCTGCAGTAAATCGGGCAATTGGCTACTGTCCAAAGAACCACCCCACACAGTCACACAAGGCAGAGCTACACAACAGCAAGAGGCTCCTCCAGCTGCTCTGTGCAGCCCTGGGATGCTCCTGGCCATGCCTCCACCACCTCCAGGCACACAGTTGTGTTGGATGGTTTCAACAGACTCACTGAATTCCACAGGCATCTGCTAAGATCACAGGAACCAAAGGATGTTGTAGGTTCATGTCTGAACTGACCCAGTCAAAGCCCAACCTTGCACAAAGCACTGCCAGCCTGAATCTGGAGAGGCCAAGAAATGGCAGCTCATCACCTCCCTCCAAGACTGCTCTTGCAGACCATCAGTCCTGCCCTGCTCCAGAGGCTGGACTGCTTTTTGTATCAATTCCCAGTGGGAAGCAGTATGGGATATAATACTCCTCCTCTTTATTCACACAGCTCTGAGGAGTCCAGGGGCCCTAAGAAGACCCAGCAGTGCCATTTCACATTTGGGAGGGGGGATGCACACACAAACCAGCTGTTTGGTGTTTGGAGCCAGCAGCTCTCAGTGAGCCACTGCCCCCACTGGCCCAGAGGTGCCAGCCAGCACCCTCGAGTGCCCAGTCACACCCTGTGGTGAGGGATGCCAGGTATTGGCTGCCTTGCAGCTTCCCTGTGCTGGGTCAGGCTCTGGTCAGGCAGCTGCCCATGCCAACCCTGCCCACACTGCAGGTATGTTTGTACCTTGTGGTTTTCTGAGTTTGGCTAAAGCCTGTGCCAGGTGTGGGCTCACCTTTAAGGCAAGGGCAGGCTCAGGACAGCAAACTAAGGGAAGCATGGAGGTAGCTGCTGTCTCCCTCCCAGCCCAGGCCAAGCAGCTGATCTCCTCTCCCCTCCTCATCCCCACCATCCTCCTGGGGCTGACCTCTCCCAGCCCCTGGCTGCACAGGAGGGCATTCTCCTCCTCCCTGAAAACAGCTGTTACATCTCCTAGGAATACAGGATTAACACTTTCCTCACCCTCTACCCCCAGCCAGGCTGCATCCACTGGAGCCACACTCCTGGAGCAGCTGGACCATTGGGATGCAGAACAAAAGCCCCAAGGTCACAACCCCAGTCCACAGCACTGCAGGGACTAGTGACCACTCACTTTGCTAGCCCAGGGGATACCTCATGGGAAAGCACAGCATCCCTTGCTCCCCTCTAGCAGCAGGTGGCTGCCCATCCCTGCTCCAGCCAAACCCCAGTCCCACGTGCAACAGTCAAAATGCAAACCTGCAGCAGATGGGAAACGCCACAACTTTCCAGCCCCTGCTGCTACCACAGGGTCAGCAGCTTTGCTCTGCAGCAGCTCTACAGCTGCTCTGCTATTTTCCCACTGAGCTGCACAGTTAGTTTTCCTTCAATCCCTGCCACAATTAAGTTTTATTTAGCCAGTGATGTCCAAACAGCACATGGGGCTGGAGCATCGCACGCAGAGCTCAACTTAGGGCTGTTCCTGGAGAGAGTGGGCAGCTGGAAGAGCTGAAACTCATCACCTGGGAGATAGAGCAGCACTGCAGCCACCTTAACTTGCCCTAGATAAGCATCACTGAACCTGCTGCAGGATTAAGACAGCAGCCAAGATGTATATACAAGGAAATGATGCCCAAAGATTTTCAGGCTGAAACCTGCACTGCTCCATCAGGAGGGGACTTTGTGCCATTTCTCAGTTGATCTGCAAGGTCCAGCCCAACACACAGCATGGCAGAAGTTCTGTCCCTGACCTCACACACCTTCAATGAGGCCCAGCATTGCCAGCATCATGCTTATGCTGCTCTCTCTGCCAGGGTTTGCTTCCCATTGGCAAGAGGAGGAAGGTCAGGCTGCCTTTCTCCCCGAGCCGATCCTTCCAGGCTGCTCCCACAGGAGACACGAGCAGCTACTCAATACCTAGTTGGCTGGAATTAATCCATAAAAGAATCAGGCTAATTACTATGCAAATGCTCAAGTGAGGGATGCCATCCCCAGCAAAACAGCCCTCACATCTGCCCCTTGGCAGGCACTTGCCAGAGCAGCAGCACGGAAACGCCAATCCCGCACCGCGGGCTGCGCCTCGAACCTGTAAAACCACAAAGTATTTACAGCCAAGAGCAAACACATCAGAGCTGCAGAGGTGCCACCTCAATGCACTGGGGCAAGAACACCTTGTTCCAGTCACTGACTCACTAATTATATAGGCAATGCCAGGGAGCCAGGGCTGCCAGAGCTGGTGTGCCACAGGGCACCTGGGAGCGCATGGCTGTCAGACATCCTCCCCAGGCAGCCCTACCCTGCTGCAGCTTTGACCTTCACTCAGTTGAATCATTCATTCATCCACTGCCTTGCTCCTCTGATCTTCCTACTCCAGAGAGGATTCCCTGCACTTCCGACTGCTGCCACAGAACCCTTCAAGCTGGAAGGGGGACCCAGCTCTTGTCTTAATTTTCTAGGAAACAAGCAAACTCCTTTCTCCAGGTTCAGCACCTGCAAGCCCAGCACAGACATCCCCACCAGGATGCAAGCTCCTGTCCTTGGGAGCACTGCCAAGGTCATGCCCAGAAGTTTCCCTCCCCTCTGCATCCACGAGGAGCCAGCAGCACCTTCCAGGCACACCTGGAGCAAAAACCACCCCAGTTCCAGCACTTCCTCCTCATCTCTCCACTCCCATTGCCTCACAGCAATGCACTGCTGACCCTGGCTCTCATCCTGCGGTTCCACTGCCAGGAGGAAGGAGTGAGAAACCATGTATATACCAAGATATCCTAAAGAGCTTTAGCCAGCAAGCCAGAGCTGTGCAAAACTTGGGAGCATAGCACATTCTCTAAGGAGCTCAGGACCACAGAGAGCTTTGGACCGGGCAGCCCAAAGAGGAGGCAGGCAGCAGCTGGGCAGCATTTCCCAAGGATACCCACACAGTGGAGGACCTTGTCGCCAGCAGCTCCCTGGATGGAGCTCTGGATGAAGCAGTGATGCTCAGCACTAGGTAGCCAGCCCTGTTGAAGCCTCTAGAGATACTATGAGAACCTTTCTAAGAACAAGTACAACTCCAGAGGGGAGGAAGGGAAGGGGGAAAGAGGAGAGGGAAGCCCTTGGGCCAGCTGATGGGCTCCAAAGCCAGCTCTGTCCCATCTAATCTCAGGGCTTCCAGAGGAAGCAGCTCTCAGCATCATGCTGCAACTAGTGGTCAACACTCGAGGGGCCATTGCAATTCCCTGCTTCGCGGGGCAGATACAGCCTGGCCGGTTCTGCTTGACGTGGAAGAGGATGAGGGATGCGCTGGCAGCGGTGGCTGGTCCCCAGCGGGACCCCACAGACAGCAGCGTCCTGCTGCCTGCGGGACAACCCACTCCGCTCCCCGCCGAGCCCAGGCGGTGCCGTCGGGGCGTCGAGGCCGTGTCCCCGCACTCACCTGTGACAAGGACGGCTCTGCCCGCCACCGGCAGCAGCCCGCGGGGCGCCGCCCGCCACAGCAGCAGCCCGGCGGCGGCGGCGGCCAGGGCCAGCCCCAGGGGCAGCGGCAGCCAGGCGCGGCACAGGCTCTGCAGCGCGGCCAGCAGCGCCAGCGGCAGCACCAGCCCCCGGCCCAGCGGCGGCCCCAGCCCCCGGCCCGGCCCCGGCGCCCGCCGCGCCGCCCGCAGCGCCAGGCTGCCGGCCAGAGCCGCCCACAGCGCGCCGTGCGCCCAGCGCTCCAGCCCCGGCTCCATCCCGGTCCCGATCCCGGGCCCGGCACGGCCCCGCCGCTGCCGCTCGCCCGCCCCGCCGCGCCCGTTTATAGCCGCCCGGCGGGGGAGCGGGGCGGGGCGGGACCGGCCGCCGCCAATGGGAGACGGGCGGGACGGGAGCGCCGGGCACCGGGAGCGCCGGGCACCGGCACCGGCAGCGGCGGCCGGGGAGGGGGGAAGGCAGAGCACCTTGGTACCCACGGCTCGGCTCGGCTCGGCTCGGCTCGGCGCGGTACTGCGAGGCACGGCTTGGGACATCGTGCTGCCTGGGTAGGCGCGGCTCGGCTCGGCTCGGCACGGTTTGGCTTGGTCAGTGCTGCTCAGGATATTCTGCTGCCTAGGTAGGTGTGTTTAGTGTTGCTTAGTCTGGCATGGCTCAGCTCAGCTCAGCTAGGGTCCATGATGCCACCCAAGTAGATTCAGTTCAGCATAGCTTGGGGCATTTTGCCAGCTCAGTAGACATGGCTCATCTCGGTCAGCACAGCTCAGCTCAGCTCAGCCCTGCTCAGAACATTTTGCCACCTAAGTAGGCACAATTCAGCTTGGTCCAGCTTGGCACAGCTCAGCTCAGAACAGCTCAGGACACCATGCCACCTCAATTTGCACAGCTCAGCTCAGCACAGACCAGGAGATGATGATGTGCCAGATAGTCACAGTTTGGCTTGACTTGGCTTGGCTTGGCCCAGCTGAGCACCTGACATTGCGCCACCTCAGTAGGCACAATTCAGCTCAGCTTGGCATAGCTCAGTCTTGCTTGGGACACAATGCCACTCATTTAAGCTGAGTTTGGCTTGGCCCAGCTCAGCTCAGCTGAGCCCTGCCCTGTACATTGTGGCACCTCAGTAGGCATGGTTCAGCTTGCCACAGCTCGGTTCGACTCAGAACATTCTGCCACCTAGATAGGTGCAATTCATCTCAGCTCAGCTCAGGACAGTCAGGACACTCATGTAGACTCAACTCAGTTCAGCCTGGCTTAGCACAGATTGGGATGTCATACCATGTACAGGACAGCTCAGCTCAGGCACCACAGGCAGGCACAGCTCAGCTTGACACAGCTTAGCTTGGCTTGGCTCAGCACGTCTTGAGACATCATGCTGCCTAAATAGGCACAGCTTAACTCAGCAGAGCTTGACATGGCTCAGCATGACTCAGCTCAGCACGGCTTAGGGCATCATGGTACCTAGGCAGGCATAGTTCAGCTTGATTTGGCTCAAATTGGCTCAGTGCAGCTCAGCTCAACTCAGTTTGGCACAGCTCAGCTCATCTCATCTCATCTCAGTCCAGCATGGTTCAACTCGGTTCAGTATGGCTTGGTTATGCAGCACCTACAGCACAGCTCAGCTCAGCTTGGTTTGGCACAGCTCAGCACGTCATGCCACCTAGGTAAGCACAGTTCAGCTCAGTTGGTTCAACTTAGCTCAGCTCGGCTTGGTTTGGCCTGGCACAGCTTGGCTCAGGCAGAGCTTCCTGGCAGGAAGTGCCATTGGATCCAGGGAGGCTTGGCAGGAGGGAGGCTGCCCGAGCCAGAACCAGTGCCACCAGCACCCACGCCCCATGGGACAGGGGAGCACAGGGCATGGCCACCGTCAGGGCCACCCCTCGATCGGGTCCCCCTGCACAGGGCAGCGCCCTCAGGCCCTGCTGGGGAGCACCAGAGGAGCAGTGGCTGCCCAGCTCCTGCTGCCTTGGCCAGCCATGCTCAGTTCCTCAGTGCCCAGAGCAGGCAGGTGAGGTGTGAATCTCTCCCAGCTGCTCCCTGTGACTTGGGGACAATGACTCCAGGGGGATCCCAAAGCATTTCTCACACCCAAAGCAGGCAGTGCTCTGCCACTCACGTACCTGGTGTGATTCTGGGGCTGCAGCAGGGTGAGCCATGCTGGGAGCTCAGGTCCTGGCTTTCCCCAGTGGAGCCTGGGGAAGCCCTGCCGTGCAGTGCTGGGTGCCAGGTCCGTGCCACCTCCAGCAGCTGCTGGCAGGAGCTCCCTGCACCACCTGGCTGGGGGACAAAGTCCTCTCCTTCCCAGGTTAATTACACAGGGTAATTGCTGCCGCTGGGCTCGCTTTATTAAGCACCTGCTTTAATATTTCACCAAGTCTCCGTACGCGGTGATCCTTCGTGCGTCCCTGTCGTGGGCCTGACTCTCGGCACTCTCTGGGCTCTCACGTGCCATCACCAACACCTCTCCCTCCCTGGTGGAGCCAGGCCCTGCCAGCTGTGCTGCCATCAGCACCAGCTGCCCCACCAGACCCCCGAGCCCTGTGGTGGTGGCAGCATGTGCCAGGGATGCCTGTGCCATCCTTATTGGAAACAACCTCCCTGGTACTGGCAGAAAACCACATTTCATCAGTGGGGATGGCAACAGCTGCAGAAGTACAGCATGGAACAGGCTGGGGTGGTTTGGCGGGGGTGTGGTGGTGTCACCCAGCTGAGTTTGAAGTGCTCAAGGGAATGTTGGGAAGCCAGCAAGGTAGAGGAGGAGGAGGGATGCTCCCAACAGCATGGCCGCGGGCTCTCCCACAGGAATCTGCTTGCTTGCAGCCCTGGGCTACTGAACCTGGTGAAAACAATAAGAGGTGACCACAAAGTAGAGCCTCAGGGAACTTGGGCTCTGAAGAGAACCTGGTTAAACCTCACCACACATCACGTCACCGGGGCTTGAAAAATCCTGTTGGAGAAAGGTTGTTTTCCATGAGAGGCCATCCCTCACTGTGATGGCCAAGCTGGAAGTGCTGGGGCATGCAAAGGAGTGAAATCAGGGATATGGTGCTTTGCAGGGACAGACAGAATGTAGAGTCTGTACCCATGTATTTCACAGAGGGTAGATGTGGCCGTTCCCAAATTGCAACGTGAATTTCCACAACCCCTTGAGAGCTGGGTTGGATGCCCATCCATCCATCCATCCATCCATCCATCCATCCATCCATCCATCCATCCATCCATCCATCCATCCATTATCCATCCCTCCCAGATCTCCCCACACATGGCCTCAGGATGCCCATCTTGTGGGACACCTCAGATGGGTTTGTAGATAACTGTGCTGCTCTTTGTCACACCAGTCAGGCCTTTCTGTGGGTTTTCTCACCTCAGGCCCCATGTGGTGGGGCTGAACCAGCAGCACCATTTGCTGTCTCTGGCTGCTCCCCAGCTTTCCCCCAGAAGGCTGGTGTGCAGTCAGGAGGACTGGTGGCTCTTCCCTTGCAGACAGTGCCTGGCCTTGTTCATCTGCCCATTGCCCAACCCCGAGGGTGCCTCCCAGCCGCGCCGTGCTGTTGGGAAACGCAGTGATAGCCCCATTACCTTTTGACCTACTTGAGCTCTTCCGTACCCGTTCTGCTAATTACAGCTCACCTTTCACAGGGGAAGCAGGGCTGGTTCAACCACAGCCACCTCCCACACCTTTCCTGGGGCTGCTCAAGCAGGTCCCTGGGAGGGAGGACACACAAACCACATCTTCCTAGTGCTCCCCTTGCCCTAGGCTGTTCCTCCAGCTCCTGGAGCCTCCCATGACTAACAGGTTTTGAGATAATTGTTCCACTCCCTAATCTGATCTGCAGAAGATTCATGACATTGTTTTCAAAGTGCCATAAGCCATTTCCAGGGTCTCTAAGCCCATGAGGGTTGTGATTCATCCGCATGCTGCTGCCACAGGTACTTAATCTTCTCCAAAACAGCAAGTCCTTCTTCCAGGGCTATTATCTCCTCAGGAAACGCCACCCAGGCAAGCGTCTAACAGGCCACTTTTGCCTGTTCAGTGCTGATGGATATTTGTGCCAGCTCTTGCTTCCTCACAAATGCCATAAGGTACAGTCCTTCCCTGGGAGCAGCTGTCTCAGGAGAGGGGACCATGGGGCTGAAGCCTCCTTCAATGTCACTTGAGGGCTGGGTACCCACCATGGACTGTCAAGCACACAGGAAAGGGGATGCTGCACTAAAGCACAGGGGGCTCCTTGTCTCCCACACAATGTCCTCAAAGTGCCCTTGAATGGACAGGGGTTCATCCTTCATGGTGAGGATGTGAGACACTGGAGCCCATTGGCATCTGGGGCTGGAGACAGTTCAGGGGTTACAAAGGCTGTTGCACCACCTGGAATTTAACTCTCATTTTGCCCCAAAGCATCTTGCAAAGGACAGTGATTAATTACTCCTGGCACTAAATATTTGTGTCCCACTACTGAACTTTGTGCAGTAGTCTTGGTTCTGGTTGAACTTTGCTGCTGTAGTGGGAACTCTGTTATTGTGGCATTCTTCTCTGGGGAGCACAGATCCTCAGCTGTGATTCAGCTAAGCCAGGTTCACCTCCAGGAAAGCCTTTCTTGCACCAAACATCCCTGTGATCCTTTCCCAAACCTAAGGCATGGGATACTGAGTCTAAAAAATCCCAGCCTGGAGGCACTTCTCATGGCACAGCCAACCTCAGCCACAGCCTCCGTGGAGCCACCTTAGCTCTTTGTTCTGGCATCTTCTTCCTCTTCTTCCCCAGCATTTTCCATTCCTTGTTTCCAGCTTCATTGACAAAGGACCTTTTTTTGATCTTTCCTTATATTTTGAAGCTGTAAATCACAGGTGACCATTGGTGTTCATTGTCTGCTGCATTTGGTGCCATGTTGATGGAATCAGCCTGAGACCCAGGCTTTGATCCTCCATCTGTAGGGTGTTTCCACACACCTGAGCAGGATGGTGGGCACAGCTCAAAGCTTTCCCCAGCAGCTGGGCAGGACCTCCTTGCTCCTGGGGTGCTGTGGCTGGAGCAGCTCCTTTGCAGAGTAGCAGGGCTGCTCCCCAGGAGAGCCTTGCTGGCAGCATGGAGCATCCAGCCAAGCACTGCCCCTGGGTCTGGCTCTTTCCAGACCCCCTTGTCTTCAGAACATTCCTGACTTGTTTTTTCAGTTTGCACATGATCCCCAGGTATTTACAAAACACAGCTCAGTTTCCAGACACATTCATGGCTTTGGGTGGTTCCACCTTCTGCCCTGGCCAGGACCTTGTGTCACTGTGCCTGCACAGCCTTTGCCAGCCAGGCTTTCTGCACCACAGTTCCCCAAACCAGAGCTGATTTTGGGCTGCAGGGACCTCACTCCTTCAGTGTGGCTGTGGAACAGTGATTCCATCTCCTCTAATACTTAGTGTTCTCCTGGGTCATGTGTGGTACCATGCCAGGCTTCCTTTGCCAGCACAACATCAGCCTCCCATCTCCCGTTTCTGCCCATCACAGAGCCTGTATCTCAACACTGGAGTGATGGGGACGGGGGAAATGTGTCTCCCCTTGGTCAGAGGACAGATGCCAGGGGAAGCTGACTGGGCCGGGTGACATTCTGCTCCCTCTGCTCCTAGGGAAGGTGGCAGTAGGTCACAGCAGCTGTGACCTGGTTCCAATTCCACGCCTCCATCCTGCTGGGGAAGGTGGTTGCAGAATGGAGCATGTTGTCAGCCTGAAGTTGCTTAAGAGGGCTGAGGCCAGGAAGTGGAGTAGGTGTCCTCCAGCTGAGGCAGGAGGAGGAATTTTGGGGGGGGGTAGAGGATCATAATGCTTCTGGGAGGTGGCCAGGGTGCACCAGTGTTTGCAAGAAGTGTTCGAGATGGTTCTAACCTGGGAAGAGAAAGGTTGTGCCTTCACTGATGGGAATTGTGCTTCCCACACAAGGTGGTGGGGCTTCATGGCAACCACGAGGCCAGGACCTCAGGCAATCCCCCACCCTGAGCTTGGGGGTGCCACTGGGAACATGCCCATGGAGCATGGAGCTGGAGCCGACCTCAGAGTGTGGCAGCAAACAGGATCCTGTGCTGGGACAGTCCCATGGAAAAGCTGGAATGGAGAAGGCAGGGAACATCTATCACAGTGAGGGTGGAAGCTACAGAAGAGCAGAAATGCAACATAAAGGGGAGCCAGGCTCATTCCTGCTGTCCCCTGCTTCTTCCCGCTGCCTGGAACGGGGCCAGGGCAGGATGAGGGCCAGGGACAAGCCGTGGAGACACAGCTGATCCCAGGGGACAGGAGCCTGTCCCCGCCGGCCAGACAAACAGCCCGGACCAAGGACGCGGCTGTCATTGAACAGAAGACATGAAAGGGGCAGGCTGTGTGTCTGGGTGGGGGGAGCAGGGTGCAGCCCCGCCGGCTGCCAGCCAGGGGAGAACAAAATGAAGCCCATTGTTGTTGGCGAGTCGCTGAAGAGCGGCGGGACACGGGGCATCCTCTCGGGACAGGAAGCGTCCCTTAGGGTGGCCTCGCCTGCGTGTGGCCACCGTGCCCCCTCGTGGCAGCAAGGCACAGCTCGTGGTGCCGGGCCGGCTGGGCAGGAGCCACGCAGGCATGGAGGCACGGATGGGGATGGAGGAAGGAATGGAGGGGCTGGGTGCCATGGGGTGCCCTGGCAGGGTCGCTTCATCCCACCTCGAGAAGCCCACTGGGGGTGCAGCACCCCGAGCCCATCGCTGTTGATGCTGCCTAAGGCCACGTGTGTCCCAGGTCCTCACCAAGCCTGTCTGACTGCCCCAAACCCCCCTCAGCTTGCAAAGGCGCCTCCAGCATCCTGCCACCCCCTCTCCTTCTCAGGGGTCACCCCTGCTGGTCATATTTTTGGCATAAATGACTTGTGCTGAGGCCAAGCCAAGCACTTCAGGCGCCGCTCAAGGGCAGCGTGTGTCCAGGGCCAGGCTGGGAATCCTGGAAATAACACCAAGGCTGAAAAGAAAAAAAAGGTGGAAAAACCCAAACACAGTCCCCTGCACCCTGCCTCAGTTTTCCCCAGCAAGCCCTCAGGAGTAACAATCCTGGGGCTCTGACACATGCAATGTCATTTTAGGTACCTGGAGTAGGTGCAGGGGGTCAGGAAGATGCTTTCTCAGCCCCTTCTCCTTCCTCCTCATTGTTACCTGTCATAACCTCTTTGTCCTCTCTTTGCAGCCCCAAGTCAAGCACACAGAGGCCAGGAAAGCCAGACCATATCTTGAGGCACTTCTGGGACACTTGCAGCTCTCAGTCTGGCATGCTGCTGCTTTCAGGGCCACTCAGGAAGATCTCAGACACTGCAAACTGGGGCAGGCTGGCATGTCCAGCCTCGTGGGAGAGGAAAAACCCTGGGCAGATATAGCCCGGAGGAAAAAGCTGCCCTGCCCCATGGAGTTTTTCTTCATTCCTTGAAGGCCACAGGGACCTGCTGTGCGGGATTCAGGGCTGGAGGCAGCGCCGAGGTGGAGCTGTCGTGATGGATGATGTGACACCATTCCCAAATGCCTCTACCACAGGTGAGAGTGCCCAGAGCACTGGCAGAGGGGGATCCTCAGAAATGGTACCCACTGTGAGGAGCATTGCACCCTTTGTGGGGTTTAACCTGTGTCTGGCATGGCATGAGCCACACTGGGACAGGAGGTGGCAGGAACATCTCCCAGGCTCCCACGGGGACAGGCAGATGCTGGCCTTAGTGCATTTACAGGAACAGGCAGCCTGTCTTTGCCAAGCACTGGTATTTCTGAGGCTTGCAGCTGGGGAACACACGGCTGCTGTGCCCTGGACCTGCTCCTAGAGGGGAACAACCACCCTGCCTCTGACCCAGGTCTGGGTCTGGCTAAACCCCCCAGGAGAGGTTTGTAAAGGAGACGTGAAGTGTGAGACAATTTTACTGTGCTGTGGCCTTGTGCTCGAGCCACTGCTCCTGTCCTTGAGCGTGCAGCCTTGAGCCTGGCAGCAGTCCTTGCTCCTTCTGGAAAAGTCCCCCAGCTGTCCCGGTACAGAGGGGATCATGCTGTTCCCAGAGGGACAATGGTGCCTACAAACCACAGGGCTGGCTGAGTGCTTGCCCCAGGCAGCAGGGCTGGGTTTGCAGGAGAAGGGATACTGGCTTGGCCAGGGAGGGAGTATCACATCATTCTGGCCTCTCAGGTACAGGAATAAGGGATGCTGGCAGCATATCAGATCATTTTATTACCACAGCAGCTGTGGGCCAGACCCAGTTCCAGAGGGCATCTGAGTCCAGCCCCTTGACCGCTCTAATACTGTTGAGAAGATGAACCTCGAGCCTCCAAGCACAAGGTGCTGAGTGTCCTCCATCCCGGTCGCCATGGAGCAGCTCTGGGGCATCACTGCCCTTCTGCTCCCTGCGCCTCTGGGAGCTGGAGGCCAGCAGGGAAAAGTGAGGCGAGGCCAAAGGTGCAGAGCGTGCCTTTCCTAGGACCGCAGGGGCTGCCACCACGTCCTGCCCTGGGGTTGCTGGCAGTGGGGAGCAGCCAGAGCCCCCTCAAATCTCCATGCCAGGCACCTGCCCCAGGCCCAGGGCCTGCACCAGCTCTTCGGTGAGGCCGCTCTTCAGCGTCCGCCGCACTGCGGGAAGAGCAGAGTGTGGCACTGCCAGCGCGAGCAGCACTGGCTGCCAGAGTCCCCACACATGGGGGCCTGCTCAGGCAGGGACAGGGTAATGGGGTGCACTGGCATGGACTGGTCTCAGGGTACATCCTGTCTGGTGGGCTCAGCATGGCAGGTCATGGGTGGCCCATGGGGAAGGAGCCAGACAGGGCATGGGAACAAGGACACAAAGGACAGGGGACACAGCACAGAGACATGGAGATGGAACAAGACAGTGACGGGGACAGAGATGAAAAGGAGTATGGGGATTGGGCAGAGCCTGGGAAGAGAGATGGGACAGGGCATGGAAATAGAGACAAAGAGATGGGAAAGAGTAAGGAGACAGGGATACAGAGCTGGGAAAAAGCATCTGAGCAGGGACACGGACATGGGATAGAGACATGGAGATGGGACAGTGTACAGGAACAAAACATGGAACAGAGATGGAACAGGGCATAAGGACACAGGGATGGGACTTACAAGACTTCCTATTGCCTCGGGACCTCCTGCGCTCCTTGTTGGGGCAGGGTCGGGGGTTGGGATTGCGTGTCACCGATTTCACCAGCTGGTCCATGATTTCATCTGAAGCATCATCAGGTGAGCTGGGAACATCCTCCTGGGCTGGAGAGCCATGGGTCGGGGTGCCATGCCCTGTTCCTGCATGGGGACAATGAGGATGCTGGCACCAGCTGCTCCCAGCCAGCTGGGCATGTCTTGAGTTCCTCAGCCATCCTGCTCCTACCCTGGCTGGCTCGGCTGCGGCGGGCAGGGATATCTGTGGGGGAGGTCAGCACAATCTTCATGCACTCGTGACCCGCTTCCATCTGCTCCCTGGGGCTGCTGGACACCACGGCAGGCGGCAGAACGGCCTCGGCAATGCCGGAGAATTTCTCAGTCTGCAGTGGGAGGAGAGGTTGGTGTTGGGGACATGGTGGGCATCACCTCCTGGTGGCACCCAGGCGAGTGTCCCCGTACCTCGGTGATGAGCCGGCCCCGGGTTTTGTTGCGCTCGCGGTGGGCGGCGCGTTTCTTCTGCTGCAGCAGCACGCGCTCCCAGCAGGTGCGGTACTCCAGGGCGAACTCCTGCAGCAGTTTGCAGATGGATGTCACCTTCACATCCCGCACCGCGCTCGCGGGGTAGCCCAGGTACAGCAGGAAGGAGTGAAACCTACGGGAACATCAGTCACGGAGGGCCACCAACAGGACTGCAAGGTTCCTGCTGTGTCCCCAAGCCACCAACCTGTTGAGGACACGTCTGTGCACCACCTTCAGGACGATGATGCGCTGGGTGCTATCCTTGAGGAACTCTGTCAGCTTGGTCTTCAGCACTGGCTTGGTCTCATGCTTGGCAATCACCTTCAGGTTGTGCCAGGAGGCCCTGCACCTCCGTTCTAGCTGCACCAGGCTGTTGGCCAGCTCTTCAAAGTCAATCTGGAAGAGTGAGGTGTCAGTCCTTGGCCATGCTGGTGTAGCTGGGCACATCTCCCCCACAGCCTCCCCCTGCCTGGGTGTCACCTGCCTTGCCTTACCTTGGCGGAGCGGGTGATGGAGGCAATTTCTGAGTAGAGGTCAGTGGTTTCTGGGAACTTCTCTACCACCATCTGGCAGAGATGGTAGAGCAGGGACTGCCGGTGCACTGTGTCCTTCACTTCCGAGACCTTCGCCAGGTAGCCGAGGTCAAAGCCTCTGCTCTGAAACCCAATGGACTCAGCAGGGACTCTCGTCTCTAATCCAGCAGACCTCCAGTCTGCAGATCCACTGGGTCCCCACCAGCACCTCCCAGCTCCCCACAGACCCTTCTAGGTGCCCACAAACCATGGCTGGTCCTCACCCTGCTCCTCACCTGGGAACCATTCAAGAAGTTGCCCATCGCCAGTAGCGTGGCCAAGATGCACTTGAATGTGTGATTTCTGGCCAGCTGCTCCATGCCTACCTTCAGATCAAAGAGCGGCTCTGCGATCTCCTGGGTGAGGGAGAAGCAGGTGAGATCCCTTGGCCACCCTCTCCCTTGGGAGCTTCAGCATTCACCCACGAGGACAACCACCTCCTGATCAATCCAAGCCCTTGCTTGCCTTGGGGGTCTGCAGCCCATCCCCAGCCATGCTGGGGCACCTCCCATGTTTGGATATGACTGGTCCTCACCAGAAACGTGCTTGGCTCAGTGCTTAGCACTGCTGGGGTGTCAGCAGTGGGAGGGCAGAGGGGAGATGGGCTACATGGCTCCCTACCTGCTCCAGGCTCTCATAGTCCAGCTTGAAGGCCCAGAGCTGGAGCCTGGCTGTGAGGTCACTGATGGAAGACAGGGAGAGCAGGAACTGCTCTGCAGAGCCCAAAGGCACATCAGGATTGGCCAACTGGGCCTCCTGGATCTTCTGTTTTTCCTCCTCAGTTGGGACCATGGTTAGGATTTTCTGCAGCAGGGAGAGAGGGATATGTCAGACTCCATATGTAGGATGTGTCACCCCAGGCATTATGGCATGGATGCCTCCTAGCCTGGGGAAATGACCTGCTGAGGACCTCAAAGGAGCTGAGCCTGCTTCTCTTGTGCTCACCTCAATCCCTTCCTTACTGACTGCAAACTCATCAAAGTTGAGCACGGCTGTCTTGATTATATGGACGGGTGGCAACACAGTGAGACCAATGTTGATGGCGTTGCTCCTCTTGGGATCCAACACCACCACCACCTTCTTCCCATCAATGGCTTTCTGCAAAGAGGGCAGGATGGGTGGGGACAGCCAGGCAAAGGGCTCACCTTCATGAACTTATGAACACAGGGAACCAAACACAGACCAGGCAGTGAGCCAAACCAAATCTGTGCACTGCCCATAATCATTCCCACTGAGCCTCCAGGCTTCTGGTGCCCATCCTTGAGATAGGGTAGGGGTAACAGGATCCCCACAGGAACTCACAGCCTTCCTCCCACCCCTCAGTGCCCCTCGGCCAATGGGTGCCCACTGGTACCTTTGAGGTTGGCGCTTCCTTTGACCGTGACTCAAAGAGATGCTCCAGTTTCGCAGTATTGACCTCAACATTCTGCAGGGATGCCCAAAGTGTCCCCTGGCCAAACCTGCCACTTCCCACAGTCCCATCCAGCTGCTTCAGCTCCTTCCAGAAGAGCTTCACTGTCCTCTTCTTCTTGGCCTCGGAGGGGCCATCTGTTGTTGCGGGACCTGGCAGCCCCGGTGGGGGTGGGCAGCCAGGGATGGCAGGGGGTGGAGGTGGTGGAGGTGGTGGGCAACCAGGGAGGGCAGGAGGTGGAGGTGGTGGGCAACCAGGGAGGGCAGGAGGTGGAGGGGGAGCCATGAATGTTCCAGCACTCATTGCTTCAATGCCAGGATGGAGGAAAGATCCGTTGGTCATTGGCCCCGTGTCCAGGATGTCAAAGTCTTCTTCATCCCCCAAGTCAGTGAAGTCCATGTCCTTGATCTTCAGCTGCACAGGGACGGTCTCCAGGCGCTCCCATGTCAGCTCTGTGTCCTTTTTGATGGGCATCATTCCAGTGTTCTCCAGCTTCTGTGTGTGGGTCTCATCATCTATGCTGGACATGGCACGTACCAGCTTGGCATGGGCGCTGGCTACTGGCCCGTCTGGAGCCCTGCCACAGGGCCAGGCACTCTCCTGCTCCTGGCTGCTGCTTCCCTTGGTGTCCATCTCCACCTCACCCTGGATCTGGGGGGATAAAGGCATTTCATGGAGCACCTTCTCCCTCCCCGACTCCGAGGAGCCCTTGGCATAGAGCATGTCCAGCATAAACTTGGTGTCAGAGGAGATGGTGCTGCAGGAGTCAGTGATGTCAGATCGAGGCAAATGAGACCCTGCAGGGAGAGAGGAAGAAGCTGGAATAATCTGCTTGGAGGGGGCAGGTAGTGCTGGCTCAATGCAGAGTTGGAGTCCTGCTCTGCAGTGAGGTGTGCTCAGATGCCAGCATTTTGAGCAAGGAGGTACAACCATCTCCTCCAGGGCTCTGTGTGTCACAGATGCAGGGATGGGATGGGGACTGAGGGGCCACTAATCCCCACCCAGGGACCCAGATGAGCTGGGAACACACACCCTGGCAGCACCTACTTATGCTGGGTGGCTCCACCCTGGGGTCAGAGGTGCCGTGGTCTTTTTCCCATGCAAGAGCAGTAGGATGCTCCAGTGTAGTATCACTGAGGACATCGAGCCGTCCCTTGGCCATGGAAGAGATCTTCTCCTTCTGGGCTGCAGCCAGGTTCTCCAAAAAGCGAGCTCTGCAAGATGGGGTGGATGTTGGCCAAAAGCAAAGCAGGGATGAGGACAATAGGGACAACCAGCAAACCACGCCATGCCACACTGCACAGCCAGTCCCACAGCACAGAAACCCCCTGTGCTGGCCACACCACATTAGGGACACCAAGGATTCACCCTCCTCTGAGCCCTGCAGAGAGGGGTGATGGCCCCACGGCTGTGCCAACAGGGTGCTGCTGTCACCAGCTGGTCCCAACAGACCTGGTGCTCACTGCAACCCTCATCCAAAAGCTGCAAAACCCAGGAGGGCACCAAGGCAGAGACTTGAGGGCATGATCCTGCTCCTCATGCCCTGTGTGGCCAGAGCCCAGATACCTCCAGCCGGGTACCACTCCAAGGAAGCGCATGCCTGGAGACACACGCATGCCTCTACTTACTCAAACTTCTTCAAAATAGGCTTGTCCTCATGCAAGGAGGGGGCCTCCTCCCGCCTGAGGGAAAACAGGGGTTAGCCCCCACTGCTTCAGTGCCCTGGGGCTCGTGCATCCTGCACACACCCACCTGGCAGCCCTCCAGCATGGAACCCTTGCCCCATGGCCCCAGGGTTCACAGGGAGCCAGGAGAGCCCTGGCAAGTCCCCTCTGGCCCAGGCACCACGTGGCCTCGGGTGCTGGAGAGATGGGACATTGTCCATCACCTGGAGCAGCCTGTGCCACCCCCAGCAAGGACACCTCACCCCAAAGCAGGGATCAGAGCGTGCCACATCCTGTGGGGTGATGAGGGAGGGGCTTGGGGTCTCACAGGTAGGACTTGAAGGGGAGAGGCAAGGGATGGGGGCAGCAAGGTGAGTGCAAGTGACTGCTCCCCCAGAGCATCATAGGATAGGGCAAGGGAGAATTAATAGGACATTAAGCTGAAAGAGAGTAGATTTAAATTGGATATTAGGAGGAAATTCTTCCCTGTAAGGGTGGTGAGACACTGGCATAGGTTGCCCAGAGAAGCTGTGGATGCCCCATCCCTGTAAGATCAGGCTTTGAGCAATCTAGTGGAAGCATTGGAACTAGATGATTTTTAAGGTCCCTTTCAACCCAAACTACTCCAGGATGTTATGATTCTGTGATCATGCTGGGAGGGAGCATGCACGTGCAGAGCCAGGCACTTACCAGACAGGGGCAGTTTGGTGCAGCCTGCAAAAGGAAAGACAGAAAGAGTGGGCAGAGGAGAGGGCAAGCTTGGGCAGAGAGGAGAATGGGGAGCTGGAGCAGAGCTGTGCATGCCCAAAGGATGCCTTGGAGCCCCTGGCTGGACCCTTTGATACCTGCTGCCCCTTCATACATCTCTCCAGCTCCAGTGCCCTCCCAGACTGTTTCTCCCCAGGGAAAGGCAGAGTGTGCCCTGGGATGGACACACCTCACGCTCCTGGGAGCCCACCCTGCTGCCCTGGGCACCTCCATGCCCCCAGCCCCCCCTGGCTCCTTACTTGTAGACACTGCGCTCTCCTGGGCCCGGGGGCTGCTCCTTCTCAGCCGGGGGGGAGGCCAGGGCCAGCCGCACGCTGGATGTGCTGTTGTAGATGCTGGTGGGACAGGGTCTGGAAGGAGTTGACAGGGACTGAGAGCAGGTCCCACAGGACTGCTCTCCACCCTGGCACCAGCAATGGATCCAAGTGCTGCTTATGTGGCATCTCGGTGTCTTCACCATCCCAGGAGCATCCCCACCACAGACCACCTCCAGCTGCACTTACTCTGCTGGGCTGCTTGGTGCAGGGATAGGCAGGTTGTCCTCAGCTGGGGGCTCCTTTGGAGTGTCAGGAGACCCCAGCAGTGGCTGGGCATCGGCACTGGGATCCTGGGAGCCACCCTGGGATCGCCACCCACGCCGGCCCTCATCTGTCCTCCTCCGCTCTTTGCGTCCCCCTGAGGGCGGCTCTTCCACATCATCCTCCAGCTTGAGAGCACTCTGTGGAGGGACCAGGGGCATGGCACCGGGCACAGCAGCATCCCTGCCACCCCATGCACTCAGCCTCCCTGCTGGAGGCAGGTGGCACGTGGCCAGATCCTTCTGGAGCCCCCCTCACCTCGTAGATTGTGAACTGCTGCTTCAAGTCGAGGTCGGTGCCCTTGCTGCCCAGGTACTGCTGCACCACCTGCTCCATGCCCTGCTGCTCCAGGCAGTCGGTCACATCATAGAAGGTGTCCTGGTCTGGGAGGGCTGCCAGCGTCTGGGCAGAATCAGAGGGATGCTGCTGGCACTGGGGTGACCCACACTGAGCCCCAGCAGGGTGGCACCACGGGGACACCCCCACAGACCTTGTTGATCAGTGTCATGGTGAACACCAGCAGCTCCGTGTCAGCCCCGTTGCGCTGGTCCAGGATGGCCATTAAGTTGGACCACGGACAGGCACCTGGGAAAAGAGGCATGAACAGGTGACATGCAGGCTGGGAGGGGACACTGTCCCCCACAGGGACCTCGCAGGAGGCTGGAGCTGTGCTCACCTCTGGCCTGGTCCACGGCATTGACGGCACGGATGAGCAGCAAGGCGTTGGGCTCTGTGTACTCCACAAACACCAGGAGCAGCTTCAGGGCCATCTTCACCACCAGGCGAAACTGGGACAAGGGATGGCAGCTGGGACAGCAGCAGTGACAGGGGCCTGCCAGCGTGCTGCTGGGGCACCGTGGGGTGGCTGTGCCCATGCCCCAGGACTGGGAGCTTTGCTGTGGGGCCAGGGACTTGCAGCTGTGAGCTGATGGCTGAGAGGCACTGGGAACGGACCTGGAGCAGGAGTGTCTTACTCAAGCTCTGTGCTTGGGAATGTGGTCACATCAGGACAGGGAGGTCTGCAGATCCTGGGTGACTTCCAGAAGGCTGGGAGCAGGACCCAACACAAGCAAAGGTACCAGGGTACCAAGCCCAGAGGCAGAGAGTGAGGCACATCCTCTGAGGGATGGTTCAAGGGGACAGCCACAAGCAGGGAAGGGGATGCAGTGGAGGGCACAGGCAGCCCCCCAAGAGCAACAGGCACTCACTGGGCTTCCTGAGAGCGTGTACAGCCACTGGACAGTCTCGTTGTGGTTGATGACACCCAGCATCCCATCCACGAAGAGCATGATCTGGCTCAAGGCTGCAAGGCAGAGAGTGGGCAGGCTGATGGTGCAGCAGGCAGGGGTTGGGAATTTCCATCCCTGCACAGCATCACTGCAGCAAGAGCAATGTCTGGCTGCTGGGAAGGCAGAGCAGCCCTGGCAGACTTTGTGGCTCACCCGCCCTGAGTGCCAGCCTTCCTCCCTGTGGACAAGCACGGAATCCTGGAATGCTTTGGGTTGGAAGGGACCTTAAAGACCCATTCCAACTCCCTTGCCGCAGGCAGGGACACCTTCCATTAGACCAGGTTGCATAAAAGACCCATCCAACCTGGCCTTGAGCACTTCCAGGGATGGGGCACCCACAGCTTCTTTAGGGAACCTGCTCCAGAGGTGCCCAAATACCAACCCCGGAGGATGTAATTCTGGTAGTTCTGGTCAGCCTCTGTCCCCACTTTGATCAGGCACGTCAACCCCTCCAGGTTCACAAACTCTGGCACCAGGTCCTTGTCCTCCTGTGGGGAGAAGGCCAAGTGTTACTGCAGTGTGGCAGCCAGCCCTGGGGGAGCCCCTGTCCCCCACCACACCAGCATCCCCTCACCTGGAAGAGCTGCTTCAGGGAGAAGAGGGACCTCCGCAGCTCGGGCCCCCGTGAGTTGTACAGCTTCTCTGGGAGGAAAGGAGAGATGTGGTGTGAGTGGCTCACTGCTCAACTGGGGCTTCCTGGGAAAGCCCCTCATCCTGACTAATCCTGATCCTGATCTCTGTGCCATCACCCCAGCACTGCCCTGGCTGTGGGACACAGTGGCTGGGAGCAGCTGCTCTACCACAACTACATATTTCAGCCCTCCCACTTTCCTATTTCCTTTTTTTTTTCCCTCTTTTACTGACCAGCAATGACACAAATATCCCCTCTGGTTTCCTTTGCAGAACCTAAACAGGAACACAGGCAAGAGGTTGAGCTACTTTTAGCCAGCCCTCCCTGGGCACAGCCATACCATGGTTCCAGAGTTCCCAGCAGCCCCAGGGCTTGGGAAAAAAAACACAGGATGGGGCTAGGAAAGGCAGTAGTGTGACACAGGTTGCTCAGGGACAGGACTGTCACTGGGGTGGAGACTATGTGCTTATGGGGGTGTGCCTGCAGGCAGGAGCCAGCGTGGAGCAGCCAGGGCATTGGGAAGCTGGAAGGCACCAAGGCCATTGGGAGCCAGCACTTCCCACATGCAAAAACTGAGTTAGCCACACATCCCAACTTATGTGGGTCAGGCTTACAGCTGCAACAAGCCAAAAACAAGATGTCCAAGTAGTCCTCCTGATATGCCCTGTAAAACACAGTGTCCTGGCAGCCTCCTCCACTTGCTTATCAGCTTGTCAGAGCTGGGAGGGAAGGCAGAGCTGCTGGGAGGAAAAGCAGAAGAGCTCAGAGCTCAGACAGAGCCTGGGAACTGCTGGCAAAGAGCACGACCATGACCCTGACCCTGGGCTTCCTGCCCCTTCCTGCATGGTTCAGCTGCAGCCCTGCACAGTCAGCTGATGCCCATCTGGCATCACTCTGCTCAGTGCTTGTTTTCCTCCTGCCAAAGACAAAAAAAAAAAGGCTTGAGACTCCTGAATATTTTGCAGGACCTCAGAGCAGGCTGCCTGAACCATGGCAGCACTTTCTGCTGCGCAAGAGCCCTTTGTTTATGTCTTCACAGCTATATTTAGAGCTTGCCTGAGTGACCCAGAATAACTGCAGTGGGTGGTGGGCTCCCAGCCCAACAGGCCAAAGTCCTGATCTGTGAGGATGGAGGGGATTAACCCAGCGGGTACCCCCAGTGACCACATCCCCTGATCTCTGGGAGGGGTTATGGGGTGGAAGCAGCCCTCTCCATCACAAAAACCCTGGCCAGAACTCACTGCAGAGGCCAAACCTCCCCCATGCAGGGCAGTGGAGCTGCTGGAGCAGGCTGGAGGAGGGAGCAGCCCCAACTCACCGATGATGGCGTGGACTCGGACGGAGAGCTGCGTGCGCAGGATCAGCGTCGGCCGGCGCCCCTTCCTGAGGTGAGGGAAAATGTGCTGTGAGTGCTGCAGAGGGACCACCCCAGCCCTGGCTCCTTGCCCGTGGTGTACACACACCTGTGGGTCCCTGTGGTGACAGGTACCCCTGTGGCTCAGGTACCCCATGTTCCCTACCTGACCTCCTCATAGAAACCCTCCAGATCATCCTTCTGTTCCAGCAGGGATAAGTCAAGGTCCAGGTAGTGTCCAGAGGGTGAGATCTGCAGCGTGCAGTCCTCCAGCTGGGGATGCAGACAGCGAGGCTGAGTGCCCATGCCCACCCCAGCCCTACAGGCTCCCAGAGCATTCCCAGGTCACCCTCCCACTCACACCAAACTCAGTTGGCAGACACATCCTGAAGCAGGGTGGCATGTCCCACCTGTCCCCGGCCACTGGCTCTGCAGGGAGATGTCCCAGCACCTTCTGCCTCAGCCTGGTGCTGATTGTGGAGAAACATGGAGCCCCAGGCAGGAAAAGGCTGAGTGAGGGCGGTCCTGCCAGCACTGAGCTCCTTGGCAATCCCTGGGTGGGAACCATGGCAAGAGGCTGATTGGCTCCCTGGGGCTCCCCTTAGTCAGCAGGGGCTCAGCTGGGGCAGGATCCATCTCCTCCCAGGGCTGGCAAACTGCCCCTGCCTGCAGGGACTGGGTCTGAGGGAACTGTTGGGCACCCAGCCCAGGCAGGGACCCCCCAAAGCAGTGCCAATCCCTGGGATGTGCCCTGGCTGACACACCCTCTGACTCAGCCCAGAGCCACGTGGCGTCTTCCATCAGAATTTGGATAAGCACAGCCCTGAGACAAGGGCAAGGGGCACCTTCCCAGAAAATCCATGCACAGCACCCATGGTGCACAGCACCCACAAAGTCCCTGAGGTACCCTGGAGCCAGCAGCACCCCACAGCACCCAGCCAGGTCTTCTGGGACATGGCAATTCACCCTCAGGGCATGAGCAGAAGCAGAGGGAGGGCAGTGCCAGCACCCTGCACATCTGGATCTGTTCCTAAAGCACTTGCAACTCCCCTGCCCCACCCTCTCCCTGCTCAACCCATCTCCAAGGAACACATCTGCAGGGCAGGAACTGAGGACTGGGGATAAAACCCCATTATTAAAGCTGCTCTTGTGCAAACAAGAGCAAGCAGCAATAGGGGACAGAAGTGGGGATCCATCAGCCATCTAAAACCCCACCTCAATTTCAACCCCAAATTGCAAAAGCTCCAAGCACAGTGTTGTGGCTGAGGAGCTCAGATGGGAACAATCACAGCTTCTCTGCCTTTCCCATCAATGCCTTTCCCCACTGTGGCCCTGGAGATCCCACTGCAATTCTGGGTATGGATCCTGTGTCTCACTGGGATTCCTTTCCATGACATTCCCATCTCCCTGCATTGATTGTGCCCAATCCCAGCATTGGGCACAAGCTCACACATATGAATTCACGGTGGGTGTGACTTTAATACCATAGGGTAAAGTCAAATGACACATGAATTGAAGTCATTAACTGGGCAATTTGGCAGGGCACTGTTGTTGGGTTGGACATTGCTGGCCATGCCAGCCAGCCATGGCAATGTGCAGCAAACACAGGCTTGGCAAACACAGCACCTGGCACTGGGCAGGCACTCCTGGCTGCCAGCTCTGCCTTGACAGCGTGAGTCCCTCACACTGACCCTACACAGGGTTTGCTCACTGGGGAATGCTTCAATTCCTCCCCTGAGACAGGCTGTCCTGCATCCCTGCATCGACCTGGACATCCCTGCATCCACCCAGCCAATTCCTGCATACTCCTGGGCATCCTCCCTATCTCTGTATGCTCCTGGCCACCCCTGCATCCCCACTGGCACCTCTGCCAGCCTCCTGGCCATCCCTCAGGCATCCCTGCATCCACCCAGGCACTCTAAGTCAGCAAAGAGCAAATCACCCCAGTACAAAGCCCTTGCCTTCTCTGGGCTGCCACGGCCCCAGCAAGCCAGAGTTAACATCCCCAGCTCCTCTGGGGCTGCTGACATGTCCCAGCTGTGGGGGGAGGCCAAGCCCCTGGGACTTGACCCCGTGTATTTCCCGTGTGAGCTTGGCAACATTTCCCACTAGGGATGCTCCAAGCCCTGGGCCTCCCTGGGGATGGGGAGAGGCCGTCCCAGGCTCCTGCAGCCCTGCCAAAAATCCTGGGCAGCACTTCCACACCAGGGAGCAGCAGCTGCCCCAGGGCCAGGGGTTATTCAGACAGGGGGTTTATACGGTGTAGGATCAAGCTGAGGTCTCAGTGTCATGGTGCTGGGGACAGCAAGTTGGGGTCACAGGTTACTGACAGCTCCCAGTGCAGGGTGGCTCTGATTCATCTGTCTCCTGCCTGGTAAACCATTACAAAATGAGCCAGACTTTGAGGGAAATGGGGATTGATGGCAAAGCAGAGCTGGGAGAGGAGAGTGTCCCACGCTCACACATCCAGCCCGTGGCTCCTGGGAGTCCCAGCCACCCTGCAGCAGCATGGATGGCCTTCACCCATTCACAGGGAGGCTCTGGGGTCTTGCTGAGGACACGATGCTCGTGCCAGCCCTGATGTGGAACAAGGACCCACAACCTGGAAAAAGATTCTGTCTGTGTTGAATGCCCCATCCCTGGAAGTGTTCGAGGCCAGGCTGGACGGGACTTGGAACAAGAGGTCTGATGGAAGGTGTTCCTGCCCATGGCAGTGGAGTGGAACAAGATGATCTCTTTAAGATCCCTTCAAATCCAAATCATTCTAGGATTCAGTGGGGGTGTGTGATGGAAACCTCCTCACCTTCAATATGGAGGCAGCATCCATGCACAAACTCACACTCCCCACCACAGCATAACATTTTCCTGCTCACCCCTATCACAGCATCCCCGCACGCTCCAAGGCCAGGCAACAAATATCCTCTTTATCTGTCAGCAAAGGAAACACTTTTACCACTTTTACCCCCTTTCTAACACTTTCTTTTTGCAGTAACCACAATTTCTCAGCATCGCCACAGCTCTTCTAGAAAGGCTGTGGGGAAACTACAGGAAAAATATATTATTTAAATATAGTAGCAGTTAAACACAAGGCACTGACAGTTCAGAAAGCACTGGCATCACCAGCTGCTGCTCTTCCTCCCAAAACACACAGGGGCTGATGGTTTATAGAGTTACACCAGCCACAGAACTCACCCCAACCCTAACCTCAAGCCCAAGCCCAAGCCCAGCCAGGCACATTCACCAGAGTTTAGCTGCAGGGTTAGGAGGGGTGTCCTTTGCCAGGGCACTCAGGTGCTTGGCAACTCCTGCATGATGGATGGCAGCAAGTGGATGAGAACACTGCCACTGCCTTGTCATGGGGGCAGGAGGGATCTCTGGAGGTCACCCAGAGCTGGCCCAGAAGTGCCAGCTTGCTTCCCTCTGGAAGCTCCTCCAGCTGGGCTCATTGCTCATTAACAGATCTCCTGCTGTTTACCAACAGACCTGTGGCAGTGGGAGGAGCCCAGTGCCAGGCACCAGTTGGTGTCCTGGAAAAGCCATGGCATGAGTGCCTGGCTGCAGTTCCCTTCCTGGGATCCATGCAGGGATGGGGAGTGCTGGGGGCTGCTGAGCACCAACACTCAGTGCTGCTGCTGACCCCTCCTCACTGCTTTCCTACCATCCAGGGGTGAAGTGGGGCACAAACCCTCACCAAAGCCCTCCTCCAGCCTGTTAGGAAACAGAGGGCAGCAAGGCTGTGGGATGGGGATTGCTCACTTCACACACAGAGATTGCCCCACCGGCACCTCTATTGAGTACAAGAGCTCTCAGCAAGTTTATGGCACCGAGGCCAGTGAACTGTTTGCTCTTCCCAGATTTCCGGGGGAGGAAGGAGAATGCAAAGCTCTAGCCTGATGGGTTTTGCAATTGTTTGGAAAAATCCCCAGATTCAGAGGTGAGATAGTGCTCTAGGGAGCCGCAGGGGCATTTGGGGACTTAAAGGACAGCCAAAAAAACCTGCCCTGTCAAAACCTGCCTGCAGAGGTTCAGAGAATGGCCACTCCCTGCCCAAGCATCACCCAAGGGTACTAAAAAAAATGCTGGAAAGCGGAGAAGATAGTATCAGCCTGGAGGCAAACAATGCAGCAGCAGCAAACAAAGCAGGAAGGTATTTCCAAGCACAAACACTTCCCGGAGAGCATGAAAAAGTCATCAGTGACAGGTCCTGTTCAGGGAGAGGAAGCACCAAGGGTGTCATGGGGCAGGACAGGCTATTCAAGGCAGTGATGCTTGCACCAGAAACCTCTTGCTCATCATCTCTAAGCTGTTCCCAGCACAGGGAGCTGCTTAGCCGGGCTCAGCTGCTCTCCCATGGCAGCTCATCCCCTGGGTGCCTGCGGCTCAATCTTCCTCCAACTACGAGGGTGCCATAGCCCAGCTCCCTCCTGGCTGCTGCACTCTCTTCCAGTGCTCTGCAGGTCCAGGCATGCTGCCCAGCAGGACAAACCTGGCACCAGGCATTCCCAGTTGAACTTTTCTACAGCCAGTTCCTTGGGAAAAATCCGAGTGTTCATTTACTAATTTTAGGGCGGTGACTAAGGGAGCTGAGTGCTACCTGGCACAAAAGGCACCAGGGGAGGCTTTGGCTGGTCATGCCAGGGGAACAACATCTGCATGGCTCCAAGGGTGCCAGTTCTGAATTTCAACTGAGCTGGGTGCCTTGGGAGACTGACCTCACTCCACAGGCTGTAAATCCCGGTGCAGGAGGCTCCCAATGAGCACATTTGCTCGTGCAAACCCCAGCCAGCATCCCAGCTTGTCAGGTGGGACATTCTGCAGCCCTTGCTGCCTCAGAGAGCGCTGTGTGGTAAAGGCAGCATGGTTTATAACCTATATAATCCAGAAATCTGGTTTATAAGCCCAGAGCAGGATCCAGGTGGTTCACCTGCGATTTCACCAAGGGTTGTGGGATGATACAGGGAAACTACAGGACAAAAAATATCCAGAGCTTGGATTAGCTAGAGAACAGAGCCTGAAATCGCAGGATCAACACCCTTCTGCTGGGCACAGGACCTCGCAGCGCTGCCGCCCTCGGGAACGCAGTGTCCAGTGTCCCCTCCCCCTGCCCCTGCCACCATGGCAGCGCTCCGGGCTGGCGATCCCGTTACAGCCAGCTCCTGCCCAGGGAGCACGGCACACGCATGAAATTTGAGTTTGCTCCATTCGTCATGTCTCCAAGCTGTTTGTTCCCAAACAAACTCCCTTTAGTCACCGCCTAAAAATCCCATGACGGCGACATGAGACGCTGCTTCTTTGCTCCAAGAAAAATGAAAAAAGGAATAAACGGGAGGGTTCTTTGTGGTGCAGGCAAAGGTCTCAAAGTGATCCCCTCTCCCCTGGAAGGCCAGCAAGCTCAGTGTCGGGCACAGCGAGCTGAATTTCCCTCTCCTGCTGCTCCATCTCTCCGCTCTAGCTCTGAGCAGAGCTCTCCCCAGCCAACCGGGGTTCCTGCCTCCCTTCCCTGCACTCCTGAGGTGCTGAAAGACCGAGATGCTCAGTTATTGCCAGGCTCTGCTGGATCTCGCGTTCCTGAGGAAGAAAACAAGCCTGTCCCCATCCTGAGAAGGATGCTCCGAGAGCATCACGTCCACAGGAGACAGGCAGGGAGGGTGCCCTGTCTCCCGTGTCTCCTCCACTTCCCAGCCCGAGCCAGACTCGAGGACACACAAACAAGACACGGTGCCTCGCTTTACATTCGGCCTCCTGCCTTCCTCCCAGCTGAAGGAAATTGCTCAGCGTGCATTTCCGTGCTGCTCTCCGCTGACAAAGCTGCCGCCGGAGCGGTGAGATGAGGGGCTGGCGGCTCTCCGCCCCCACCATCACCGCCCCGCGCTCCAGGTGCCGCAGCGAGAAGCAGCACGGGAAGGGTCCCAGGCGGAGCCCGTGCGCTCCGCTCCCGGTTCCCGGCGTGGAAGGGCGAGGCCGGCGGAGAACACGCTGCCTGCCTCAGCCCCGACCACATGGAGATGGACGCCTGCCCTCATCCTGCTTCCCCCTGCCAGGGTTCCTGCATGCTCTGAGCAGCACATCCTCTTCCTCCCGCCGACTCATTGGGGCCGGCCGAGGCTGGCATCTCCCGCCGGAGCTCATAAACCCGCCGTGACTCACACCGGCAGCGCTGCCGGGGACACCCCGTCCCATCCCTCGCCCCCCGGTCCCCCCTAGCCAGCCATCCCCACCCCGAGCCCCGCACGGTGCCTTCCCCGCCGTCCCCGTCCCCGCTCACCGGCAGCGGGGCCCCGACCAGGCGGTGCAGCGCGGGCAGCTGCGCCCCCAGGGCCAGCGCCTCCTCCACGGCGTAAACCGGGGCTCGTCGGGGCTCCGGGAAGCTGCCGAAGGCGAAGGGATCCCCGTCCTCCAGGTACTGCACCCGGCATGGCACCGTCGCCTCCGCCGCCTCCACCAGCGCCATGGCCCCGCCGCCGCCGCGGCCCCGCGCGCACCCGGGGCGGACACGGGCTCGGCCCGGCCCCTCCGCCCTCCCCGTCCCGGGAGCGGCCGCTCCGCGCTCGGCTCTCGGCGCTCGGCGCGCCCTCCCGCGGGCCATCCGGGGAGGATGCTCCGGGCACCGGGATGCTCCGGGCTCTGGGGGGCTCCACCGGAACGCTCTGGCACCAGGGTGCTCCAGGATGGATGGTTCGAGCTCTGGGGGGCTCCACCGGAACGCTCTGGCACCAGAGGTTACCAGGATGGATGCTCCAGGCTCTGGGGGGCTCCGTCAGGGCCCCGGTATCCAAGATCTCCAGAGCCCAGGTTGCTCTGGCGTTAGGGGTGCTCCAGGCCCTGTGGGGCACAACTGGGATGCTCCAGGGTACTCCAGGCCCCATGAGGCTCCAGGCTGCTCCAGGGGACCAGGTGGGTCGGGTCACCCCAGGTGAACTGGAGCACGGATGGGCAGCTGGGCTCCATCTCCCCATCCTGGGGCAGGGGGGAAGCAGCACAGGATGAGCTTCCTGGATCCAGGAGTGTTGTGGTGCCACTCTGGAAGTGGGGCACACTGAGCTCAAACTGCCAAGCAAAGCTTGTGTAAAACCCATTTTACTTTCTTTTTGACAGATTACCTGGACAATGACAATGATCAGATGTGATGGAGGGGTGGGCAGGGAGCTTTCCCCTTGCTCCTGCCTCCAGCCTGCATTCCCCAGGTTCCCCAGCTGTTGGCTTCTCCTGGCAAACATTTGCAGCACATTTGTACCCAGGCAGAGAGATGAGAGAAGGTGATGCCACCG
Source organism: Melospiza georgiana (assembly GCF_028018845.1). NCBI lineage: Eukaryota > Metazoa > Chordata > Aves > Passeriformes > Passerellidae > Melospiza > Melospiza georgiana. Next base: position 14,277,755 of record NC_080443.1, read on the forward strand.
AGGCTCTCAGGGGAGTGTCCTGTGGCCCATTCCTACCTGGCCAGAGGGCTCAGGCTGGCACTCAGCACCTGAGAATGCCCATGCCAGAAGTCTCACTATGGCTAAGGTGCCCTGTCCTGTCCTGCAGGGACACAGCTCAGAGCTGGCTCTCCATGGAGCACTCTGCCAGTGTCCCTTCTTGCCCCCTGCCCAGCATCCCACCTCTCTGGGCTGCTTGGGCACAGCTCACTGCCCACCCAGGACATGGAGTGTGAATCTCCTGGACTGGGAGCCTCAGGAATGGGGGGTGGGAGATGGGGCCCCTCCCAGGCGTGGTGGATGGCCTAATCAGCAAGCAGGAGATTTTAGGAATATCTGACAGGGGCTGAGGAGGGAAAGGGGAGACAGAAATTTTGGGGGCCCCCCATGGGTGTTCCCAGGCTGGTGCTCAGGCAGCACCTGGGGCAGGGGTGGATGGTTTCAGCTGGGAAGGGGCCGGCTGGGAGGAGGGAGGGGAATTTGGTGGGTGCGTGAGGACTAAGCCGGGGTGGGGAGACTCGGACAAAGCAGAGGCACGGGGGGAGGGCACGGGGGACCAGGGCCATGCAGGTGGCACCGGGACAGTTGCAGAGAGGACTGAGAGGGGGACAGGGGACTCGCATGGCCCAGGGGGCTCCGGGAGCGAGCGGATGAGTTGGGATGGAGGGGAGGGGGATGCAAGGGGTGAGCAGGGGGTGCTGGGCTCCGGGGCCGTGCCGGGTGCCGAGGTGCGGGGCGGGCCGGTGCCGGGCGGGGCGGGGCCCGTGGCGTGGGGCCCGGGGGCCGTCCCGGCGCATCCCCACGTGCGCGTGACGCGGGCGGGGGCCGGGAGCGGCGCCGCGGCGGAGCGGAGCGGCGGGAGCGGCGGGGCCATGCAGCCCCCGGCGGCCTCCCCCGGCCCCGCCGCCCCGGCGGGAGCCGAGCTGCTGCGCTGGCAGTGGCGGGAGGTGCAGGCGCCCTGCCTGGTGGCCGCCTGGATCCTGGTAGCCAGCCTGGCCAAGATCGGTGAGTGTCCCCGTGTCCCCGCGTCCCCACCCGCTCCGCTCCCCCGGGAGCAGACGTGGCCACCCCCGGGCGGGCAGGGGGGATGCGGCATCCCCGGCGGGCGCGGGGCACCCGGGACCAGCGGTGTCACCGCACGCCGGGACTCGGGTCATGGGGACAAACCCGGCTGGTCACCGCTCCCAGCTGGATTGCGGAGGTCGCGGACCACGCCGCATCCTCCGTGCCCTGCCGTGGGATGATGCGCGGCGGCGGGGTTAAGGCACCACCCGAAGGAAAGGGTGGGGGCCCGGGCTGTTTTTTCCTGCGAGGGATGGATGGATAGATGGGTGGGCACAGAGGATGGAGGGTTCATGAGAAGAGGAGCCCCAAAGGATGTCCCGTGTTCCCAAGGGCTGGCACAGCACCTGCCGCTGGCATGTCTGGAAGCCATTGTTCCCGCACAGCCCCGGGAAAGGCTCGGTGGGGCCGGGGCGGGCAGGATGTGCCCCGTGGGCCTGGGGATGGCAGGTGCCTGCAGTCTCCTCCAGTGGGTCACTCCGGACTGGGCTGGCCTCGGACCCCTGTGCTCCTCAGCACAGAACCATGGAGCTGGGGGAGGCTCTGCTGTGAAAGGCTGTGTGGGAAGGCACAATGAGGATCTGTGTGAGCTGTGAAGGGCTGGGCTCCCCACCAGCATCCAGGGTGCTGGGGAGGGGACACCCGTGCGTGGGTGCCAGGCAGGGGTACCCCGAGGGCTGGTCCCCCACAGTGCCCCTGCCTGCTGTGCTGGGCCCTGGGGATGAGATTGTGACCTTGAGCCAGGTTCTCTCCTTAGAGACCCCACTGTAGGCACAGACCTTGTGGTGAGGGTGCAGACATCCTCTGAGTTTCAAGCTGGATCAAGAAATATGGGTTCAGAGTTTGCAGGGGAATCTCTGATGAGCCAGGGATGTGCAGCACTCGTTACACAGGAGACAGCTACAGCTGTGACCACCAGCTGGCCTCTTCCTGTCCCAGCATCACTGAGGATCTTCCGTTCCTCTCCTTCCTTGCCTTCTTGCAAGAGAGACCTAAAGCCTCGCGAGGAATGAATTGAAAGGTATCATGAGTTTAAAAATACAGCACTCTGCTGTAGCTGTGCCACCTCCAGCTGCCGAGTGCGTCCCTCCTACCTGCAGAAGATCAGAGAGAAAATTCCTTTCCCTGACTGTTATGTTCTTCTCTCCAGCCTCTCCCCAGAGCTGCTCCCTGTGCAGGTTTCCATTGACGTGCTCCCCTCAGCCGCCCTGATTTTGTGTGGGTGGGTGCAGGGGGGCCTGAGTTGGGATCATTCCCAAATCCCCACTTTCTTCCAGGCCTGAGGCTGATGGCCACTCTCCTCCTCTGTCTGTGAGACACAGCCCTGATGCTTTGAGCTGCCAGGTTTAGTGTACCCAGTGGGTCCAATGGATCCTCAGAGCCTGGAGCCAATAGTGACACCCAGACCTGGGGCAGCACCCTGCCATGGGTGTCCCCAGAGATGGCACCTGCCGTCCCCAGGGTGCACAGGAGTCCACAGAGGAGATGAACCGGGGGTGGAGGATTTTGGGGAGCAGAGAGGGCAGTGCCAGCTGTGCCAGCTGTGCACGCTGGGCGCAGGCTGGTGCAGAGGATCCGCTGCGGTTGTGGCGCTGGGCTGCCAGCTCACAGCCCTGTGACTGGAGGGGAGGAAGCGGCCCCACGCCCGGGTGATGGGGAAATGACACTGTGGGCTCTGTTCTCAGAGGCAGTCACGATGCTGGGGTGACCCAAGCCAGCAAACACCCGGGGCAGGGAAAAACTGGCTTGGGTGTTGCCTTCCTGCACAGCGAGGCATCATCCGGGCTTTGCTGCCTGTTCCATGCACAGTCAGAGCACAGGATGGGGAACACAGAGGTGATGAGCATTGCCCCAGACATTCTCCTTACACGTAGCTGCCCCACAGGCAGGAGTTTGCCAGCAGAGAGATGTTTTTCTATTCAGCACCATTGCGACCATCTCTCCTCACACCATCACCTCTGCCCCCAGCTGCTCATGTCCTGGTTTAGGTGTTCTGCCATTTCCCAAGCTCTGGAGGAGCAGAGGAGGTTTTGGCCCTGAGTTGTCTCAATGGCAAATACTTCATTATGTATGCCTGAGTATGGATTATGTCTCTGAAGTTAATTCACATGTGGCTAAGTTACTGTTGCTGTGGGAACCTTTAGTGCTGAAATCCTTGACTAGTGTGTATAAAATTAGAGCTTGTTCAGTCTGTCCCCACTGGCTGCTCTCTGTGACACATGGGAGCTCATGTGCTGCCATTTCCTGGGGAGGCTGGCAGCTCTCCCCATCAGCCAGCAGATTTTTGGACAAGCATGATCTTTCCCATTGATGCTTCTCCTTTATTTGACCAAGTTTCTGGCTTGGTGAAATCAATCATAGAATAGCTTGAGTTGGAAGGGACTTTAGAGATTATCTTTTTCCAACTACTCTTCCATGGGCAGAGACACCTTCCATTAGACCAAGTTGCTGAAAGCCCCATCCAACCTGGCCTTGAACACTTCCAGGATGGGTGGCAGCCAGGACTCATGTCCCCACAGCATCCCTGCACGCTCTCCCGGGTGCCCCAGCCAGCCAGGACAGTTCCACAGCACGAGGAATGCAGCTGGGTTGCCGAAGCAGAGAGACGGATCTTGGCAATGTTCCTGAGAATGCAGAAAGGGGCTGGACGCCTCGTTCCCTTCTTGAAAACTTCAGAGCTTTGTTCCCGTGGGTGGGAAGCAGCTTCACAGCCTGCGGCAGGCGCTGAGCGAGCGCCACCGTCCACGGTGCCGGCAGCTTGTGCGGGGTGAGCAGGGCTCTGCAGTCACTTGTGTGGTCATTTAGCAGGAATTTGGCCTGGATGAAGCCCAGCCAGGTTTTCTTCAGGCTGTGGGTCTGCTTGGAGGGCTGTAGTGTCCGTGTCACCACATCTCCAGGGCTGTATTGCAGCCCACAGCAGGGAGCAGAGGTGGCTGGGGCTGAGGGGGTGCCCCAGGCTCTGGGGTGTTCAGTGGCAGAGCCTTGGCCTGGCTGCTCTTTCCTATTGAGGTGCTTGAGGTGGAGCTGCAGATCACGCTGCCCCTGTGCTCGCTGCTCTGCCCCTGCTGGCTGCAGCAGTGCTCCTGCTGTATCATGGCAGGGAGCCAGTGCTGGGGCATGGATGGAGCTTGCTGTGCCAAGCAGCAACCTCTTGAGGTCCTCAACTAAAGGAAAAGTGGTCCTTAGCCTGTCCATTGGGTGGTGGGTTCGAAGATGTCTCTGGTTGTGAATCACATCTTTGTCATTCAATTATCTCCTCTAATTCAGAGCTCAGCTGTGGTGAAGGAAAGTAAATCACCTAAGAGGTGCTGAGAAAGGAGAAAGGAAGAACATGAGGAGGCCACAGCCTCAGTTCTCTGGCTGTCCTCATCTCAGGGACACTGGGACCTGTCCCAGAAGGATAGAGCAGGACCAGGACAGGTTCAGAGGAGAATGACAAGGGCATAGACACATGGAAACCTGCTGATGAAGTACTGCCTGTTCCTGGGCTCCTCTCCAGGTCTATGCCACTGGAGACAGCACCCTGGGCTAGGCAGACCTTATGGTCTGTCCATTGGGGTTCCAAAGGAGGGAAGCAGCTGAGTGACCCGGGTTGGTGCATGACCATAGCACAACTTTCCTTCTGGAGGGGTAGCTTGGCACAAGCAATGGGCAGCTTTAGTCCAGCTAAAGGGCTTTAGGGACTGGGTTTTGGGGTTGGCAGCAGGGCTGGGCTTGCAGCCAAGTGATGGCTCAGAGCCTACCCTGATGCCCCTTGCACCTGCTGGATGCACAAGGACAGAGGTGGCTCTCAAAGTGCCCAGAGGAACCCACTCCCCAGGAGATTTCTTCATCTGATGGTCAAGTCATGCAACAGAGATGGGCTGGATGTCACAACTGATGGCAGAACCTGGTGACAGGAGGACAAAATGACTGTGACCCTCAGGAGCCTTTCCCCAAGCAATGCCCTTTTAGAGGGGCACCTTGTGCTAGCAAGGAGAAACCCCCAGGGCTGGGTTTGCCTGCCTGGAAGCTGGACTGATTTGGGATTACACAGGACGTGGGGGCCAAGGGTGCCTGGAGGAATGAATTCCCTGTGCTGGCTGGCATGGCACCTTGCTGGCTGGTGCCTGAGCGCAGGCTCACTGCCACATTACTGCTGGATGAACACCAGGGCATCCTCTGTTTGCTTTAGAAAATACATCCTGTTCCACGGCAGCTTAAGATTTGGCCCAAACCTTGCGTGGAATAAAGTGATTATTCCAAGCATCTCTAAATCTGCAGCTCCCAAGTGCCTGTGCTTTTGCATGCAGGTAGGTTAGCTGGTGCTGGGGGAGGTTGTGCTCAGGCATGGCTTGTGCTGCAGTGGTTTGCATGCTGCTCTGGCTGCTTGCTCAGACGGATGCAAACAAGGTCATCCTGTCACCAGGGCTGAGCATCCTTGTCTCTGAGTGGGGTGACATGTCCCGGTGTACCAGGATTTCTTCACTTGAACAGCAGCCAGCAGTGCTCGTGACACTGTGAACGTGCTCCTGCCTGCTTTAAACCTTTAAGTGCAGACACCAGAAGCCAAGAAAAGTAAAATGCCTGGCTGATTGGCTTGTTGGCTGAGAGGGAGAGGGAAATCCTAAAGAGTCAGGGACCTGAAATCCTGACCTGGGATGTAGCTGGAAGGTCTTTTGTGCACATGTGGCCATGAAGCAGCCTTTCCATAGGTGCTCCCCTCTTCTCCTCCCACCCATCATGCATCACTCAGCCCTTCTGCGAAGCCTGTGGATTTGGGATGCTCTGTCCATGTGCCATTTGGCTGATGCTCTCACTCTTCTTTTTCTTCTAGTTTTCCACCTGTCAAGGAAGGTGACATCAGTTGTCCCAGAGAGCTGCCTTCTCATCCTGCTGGGGCTGGGCCTGGGGGGCATCGTGTTGGCCGTGGCAAAGAAAGCCGAGTACCAGCTGGAGCCCAACATGTTCTTCCTCTTCCTTCTGCCCCCCATCGTCCTGGACTCGGGGTACTTCATGCCCAGCCGGCTGTTCTTTGACAACATTGGTGCCATCCTCACCTATGCTGTGGTGGGCACGCTCTGGAACTCCTTCGCCACCGGCACCGCGCTCTGGGGGCTGCACCGCGCCGGGCTCATGGGTGGGTCTGCAGGGCTGCTCAGCTCGGACCACGTCCCCAAAAAATAGGCTGGCAGTGCACAGCAACCCCAATTTCATAGGCCACTGCCTCTCCCTGCTGTGGATTCCTAGGAATTGCAGCACGAGCAGGGTCCTGACACCCTGGGCATGGTGCTCTGGCAGGACGGTCAAGCGTGCAGGGCAGACGGGCCCTGCTTGGCACTGGGCTGACTCATGTCTTTGCTATTTTTGTCTGCTGACCTTGGCTAGTGTTGCTGGCTCGCTGCCATGTTCCCTGTCCTTGGCTGGAGCCACTGGCCCTGCCTGGCCTGGGCTGTGTTTTGAGCTCTCCTGAGCCCTGAGGAGCCCCTTGATGTGTGGGGCTGCTGAGCCTCCTTTGGTTTTGCCTGCTGGAGGAGCAGTGATGCACCTGGGTGACAACAGGGACATCCCTCATGCTCCTCTCATGTTGCAGCAAAAAGGCACCGAGTCCCACTTTCCAGGGGCATCCTGGAGGTCTGGGAACACTTTTGGGCTCATCCCATTGCACTCCCAGTTGAGATGCTGCAGCCAAGTCACTGGGATCAGATGAGCAACAGGCTTGTTTCCATCTGGTGAGAGGGGCTCTGGGGTGGCTGGTTTGCCTGATCTTGGTCCTTCTGTCCTAACAGATCCAGGTGTTGAAGCTGGGCTGATGGATTTCCTGCTCTTTGGCAGCCTGATTTCAGCTGTGGACCCTGTGGCAGTCCTGGCTGTCTTTGAGGAGGTCCATGTTAACGAGACCCTCTTCATCATTGTGTTTGGCGAGTCTCTCCTGAATGATGCTGTCACCGTGGTGAGTTGCAGCCTGGGGGACTCTAATGTTGAGCCCAACATGCCCAAGGTGCTGGAATTCCCCAGGATGGGCAGAGGTGACATCCCTGAGCTGGGGGCAGACCCATGCCATGCTCTCTTGGCCTTCCCTCTCTCCTGGCCCTGGGAGGCTTTGCTGAAATGAGCTGTTACCTGACAGGTTTGGGGTGGAAAATGCCTCTTCCACAGGACCCTCCTGCCCTTCTCAAGGCTGGGCAATGCCCTGTGGTTCTCAAGGGATTTGCCTTGCCTGCAGGTGCTGTACAAGGTCTTCAACTCTTTTGTGGAGCTGGGCCCAGCACACATCCACGCTGCAGACTACGTGAAGGGGGTAGGTGAGTAATGGCCACACCAGCCCCTCCACCTCCTCCTCTGTTGTGGAAGTGGAGGGGGACAAGCACAGGAGCTGTTGTCCTGTGGGGTGGGCACTGAGCATCACAGCTCTGTCACCTCCATGTGTCACATGCTGGCCATCAGCATAGAACTGCAGAACTGTGTGGGCTGGAAGGAACCTTAAAGACCATCTTGTTCCAGCCCCCGCTGCCATGAGCAGGGACACCTTCCAGTAGACCAGGCTGCCCCCCAACCTGGCCTTGATGGGCCTTGATCCTTCCAGGGATGGGACAGCCAGTCTCTGCCAGGGCCTCACCACCCTCACAGGGAAGAATTTCTTCCTAATACCCAATTCTAATCCTACCCTCTGTCAGTTTGAAGCCACTCCCCCTTGTCTTGTTATTCCATACCCATGTCAAAAGTCCCTCTCCAGCTCTTTTGGAGTAGTCTTCAGCTACTGGAAGGGCTTCTGAGGTCTTCTCCAGGCTGAGCAGCCCCAACATCAGCCCCAACTCTATCAGCCTGCCCCACAGCAGAGGTGCTCCAGGGGGTGCTTTGGGATCATCCAAGGCTTTGTGCTCCATAGGATGCTTTGGAGGGGGAACCTTGGTGGGAGTATGGCGCTTGGCCAGCACAGCATGGCACGGCTGTGGGGTACAGGAGCTGGGCCCACTTCCTTATGGTTCACATGAGACTTCTCCTCCCTCCAGCCTCCTTCTTCCTGGTGAGCCTGGGGGGCACAGCCGTGGGGCTGCTCTTCGCCTTCCTGCTGGCCCTGATCACGCGGTTCACCAAGCGCGTGCGCATCATCGAGCCGCTCTTCGTCTTCCTGCTGGCCTACGTGGCGTACCTGGCTGCCGAGATGGTCTCGCTCTCCGCCATCCTGGCGTGAGTACTGCCCAGGGGAGCCCAGGAATTGGGGCTGCCGTGCTGAGCAGCAAGAGGCAGTGAGTAGACCCACTCCTCCTCCTGCCATAGGGCCATGCCATCTCCTCCTGCCCCTCTGCAGAGTCACCTTCTGTGGGATCTGCTGCAAGAAGTACGTGGAAGCCAACATCTCCCAGAAATCCCGCACCACAGTCAAGTACACCATGAAGACACTGGCCAGCAGCTCAGAGACGATCATCTTCATGTTTCTGGGCATCTCGGCTGTGGACACCTCCAAGTGGACGTGGGACACAGCACTGGTGCTGGGCACCCTGTTCTTTATCCTGCTCTTCAGAGCCGTGGGTCAGTCTGTCCTGCTGTGTATATGGCTGGTAGCACGCAGCCCTTTTCATGCCAAAAAGGGATCTTGCCCAGGAAAGGTTGGGGCACAAGGCCAGCCATGGATCCTGGCTGGGATTTTGTGCTGTGCTCCTGGAGCAGGCAGGGTTCTCCCAGCATTCCAGGCTCTCCTCCTCCTTCTTCCCCAGGTGTTGTTCTCCAAACGTACGTGCTCAACCGCTTCCGCCTCATCCCCCTGGACAGGATCGACCAGGTGGTCATGTCATATGGTGGCCTCCGTGGGGCCGTGGCCTTCGCCCTGGTCATCCTGCTGGACAGGGAAAAGGTGAAAGCCAAGGACTACTTTGTGGCAACGACCATCGTGGTGGTGTTCTTCACTGTCATTGTGCAGGTGAGGATGGGCACTGTGCCCTCCTCCAGTGCTGCTTTCTTGCCCCAGAACTGGCCTGGGGGCATGTGCTTTGGGAAATTATCTTTTTTCAAGTGACATTTGGTCCTTGGTGCTTTCTGGCACCCCATCCATCAGCAGGTGGGCAGGACTGCTATGGGGACTGTTGTGATGGTGGGGCCATGGCCCATCTTCTTTTCCCACTGCATTTTGTTCTGGGATTGGCTCCAGGAGCTCCAAGAGTGCATGCCTGTCCAGGCTGCTCTCTTTACAAAGCTGCTGATGGGCCCCAGCTCAGTGCCCTAGGAAGGGAAGCCACAGGGAGGATAAAAATTAGTGTAGGGGAAGGATGATTGGGGATGCACCCCATGGCACAGGGGTTGGGTTGATAGGGGCATGCATGACTGTCCCCAGTCACTTTGTGCTGCTTCTGCTCCCCATGCCCCAGCCATGCACCCTCTCACCCTCCCAGTCTTCCCCTTGCCTTCTCCTGCCATTCTAGGGCCTCACCATCAAACCCCTGGTGACGTGGCTGAAGGTGAAGCGTAGTGACCACCACAAACCAACGCTCAACGAGGAGCTGCATGAGCACGTAAGTGACAATGCCAGAGGCTCCCCAGCTCCCCTCACGTGTGGGGCTGGGCAAGGACCATGTATGACCTTGGCATCCCCAGGGCACCCACAGCCTTGCCACCACTCACCCTCTTCCCCTCACTCAAGGCCTTTGACCACATCTTGGCAGCGGTGGAGGACATCGTGGGGCACCATGGCTACCACTACTGGCGGGACAAGTGAGTGCCTGAGGATCCTCTGCTGACTGTTAGTGAATGGGAGATGCATGCCAGCCACAGGGACATCTTGGGGCTCTCACAGGAGGACACCTCTGCTGTGGACAGGGCAGCAGGACCAGGAAGCCTGTATGTCTGTCCATCAGTCTGGATAGGTACCTTCAGATGCTGTTGTGCAGCAGACCAGGATCACAAAAGCATCCCAGAGAGAGGTCAGGCTGGGGATGCTGTGGAGCTGACATTGCTCACCAAGGTCAGAACTTGGGGTGTCCATGTTGGTGGCAATGGCCCTCTGCCTCCTCATGGATGGAACTGCCCTGGGCACTGAGGAGGGAACAGCCCTGTTCCTGCCTGGGCAGTGTTTATCTGCGGCACAGCAACAGGAAAAGGATGCAAAAAGCCTGTTTCCTGCAGGGGAAGTGCTCCAGCAGGGTGGCCCCAGTCCTACTCCCACTGCCTCACAGACCCAACAGTATCTGGCTTCCCCTTGGGCAGGCTGAAGGGTTACCATGTCCCCTCCCCTCCTGCTCTCCCTGGCAGCGTGTCCCTGTGCACAGCCGGGTCCTGTGTGCCCAGCCTCTCTTTGCTGTACCTGGGACACTCAGCCTTGTGTGGGTAGATATCCCTGGTACCCCATGGGAGCTGAACTGCCTGTGTCTTCATCTTATGGCAGGTGGGAGCAGTTTGACAAGAAATACCTGAGCCAGCTCCTGATGCGGAAATCTGCCTACAGGCTGCGGGATGAGATCTGGGATGTTTATTACAAGCTGAACATCCGTGATGCCATCAGCTTTGTAGATCAGGTACAGGCAGCAGTGGTGTCCAGGCAGCAGGATGGCCCTGGCAGGAGAGGTTCCCCTCGTGTATGTTCCTCCCCTCATGTGCACCCTCTGGCCAGGCAGTGAGGACCTGTCCATCCCAGCTGGGTCCTTGCTGTCCTGTGTCACTATAGGACACGAAACAACATGAGCACACACACCGCTCATGGTGAAGAAAAGGGAAGTTTCTTCTCCTTCTCTCAAGGTGAAGAAAAGGGAAGTTTATTTTCTGACTCCAACATTTATAGCTTTCCAAAAGAGACAGTGGATTGGAGGGTGACAGTGCCACCTCTCCAATGACACTGGACAAGCCAAGAGTCCATCAAATTTCTCCTCCTCCATAAAATAATGCAAAATAATAAGTTATTTACAGAAAGCGTGTGAGAAAGTTTGCTACAAAAATGTAAACATCAGGAGGCTTAGAACATCTTTAAAAATCAGAGCGACAGTCCTGATGCCTGCCTTGTCCTCCCACATCCCAGGGTGGCCACGTGCACTCGGCTGCCAAGCTGGCGCTGCCCTCCATGCCCAGCCGCACGTCCATGTCAGAGTCATCAGTCACAAACCTCCTGTGAGTACAGCCATCCCTCTGAGCTCCTGGATGGACCTCGTGTGACCTCCCAGCCGCCCTCTCTCCTGGGATGGGTTGCCCCAGGGCTGGCCCGGAGCCCAGCCCGTCCATGCCCATGTCCCGCAGGAGGGAGAGCGGGAGCGGGGCGTGCCTGGACCTGCAGGTGATCGACACGGTGCGGAGCCGCCGCGACAAGGAGGACGCTGCCATGCACCACGTGCTGCGCGGGAGCCTCTACAAGCCCCGGCGGCGGGTGAGCACTCCGGGCACGGCGGGGCTGGCCCCGAGGGGAGCAGGGATGGACCGTGCTCCTCCGCGGGGCCAGCTGCTCACCCTGTGTCTCTTTGCCTCTCCCTCGGCCAGTACAAGGCCAGCTACAGCCGTCACTTCATCTCTCCAGATAAACAAGAGCGCCAAGATAAAGAAATCTTCCGGCAGAACATGAAGAGGCGGCTGGAGACCTTCAAGTCCACAAAGCACAATGTCTGCTCCTCCAAGAGCAAGGCCAGGCTGAAGGAAAAAGGCAGGAAAAAGGCAAGTCCTTCCCAAGCTCCTGTTCTTTTCCTAGCTCTGGGGTTTGGCCACCCCGGGATGCAGTAAGAGAGGTCCTTTTGGGGTGTGGGTGAAGTGTTGCAGGGCATCAGCAGCTCCAGAGCCAGAGGGGAAATCTCTTCTCAGTCTTGTTAATGCTGCGTGTGAGCGTGCAGGTGTTGTGTGTCCATGTGCCCTCAGCACACCATCAGTGCTGTGGGGTGGCTCTTCACTGAGCAAAGCCCTGGAGGAGCCCCAGGTTTGTTTTGAAGAGCACTCAGCATAAAGCAGCCTCCGTGCTGGTGCAGAACCAGGCTCAGAAGTGTGGAACTGCACCTCAAGTTGAATCTTAGGTATCTTCTTTTTTTGGAGGCTTTTGAAGCCATTGCAGCTGATCTGTTCCTTGTGGGGTCATGAAGATGCAAAGCCTAAGGACTAGAAGCCATCTGCCATGTAGCCAGGGTGGGAATCTGCATGCCCAGTGTTGGCTGGATTGCAGGACCACCTCTTGGGTTTAGGGTTTTGCACAGGGCAGGTCCCAGCCAGTTCCTCTTCTTTCACAGAAGAACATCTCTCTGACCAAAGAGACAGCCAATGGGAAGACTCACAGAAGTGTCCCCTGGCAGGATGCAGGTAAGGCCAGTGGCAGGTGAGGATGGCAGGTCCTGGCAAGGGGACCTGGTGGTGTGGGATGGGAGCACCTGCTGTGCCTGCCCACTGCCAGCTCGGTGGGATGACAGCACCAGGGTTGTGCTAGCACCAAACCAAGCCCCTCCATCTGCCAGCAGCTCCTGTCCTGGTGATGGTCAGCTCAGAGGAGGAGGAGAGTGATAGCTCGGAGACGGAGAAGGAGGACGATGAGGGGATTGTGTTCGTTGCTCGAGCCACTGATGAGGTCCTGCAGGGAAAGACAACTCCTGGTAGGCACCAGTGCTCCATGAGAGGGCAGCTGACATTGGGTAGCTTATCCTTCCTCTGCCTGTGGAACAAAGCTGCCATGGCCTGGGCAAAACCAAAGTCCACAGAGCATGAATGGGAGAATCACTGTCCTCTGGAGGCATGGCAGAGCCTCTCTGTGTCCTGCATCCCCAGGCCAGCACATGGTGTGATTATTGGGGTTGTCCTGCACAGGACATAGGATTATAACCCATAATCCTTGTGGGTCCTTTCCAACTCAGGATATTCTAGGGCTCTCTGGCCATTTGGTAGTGGTTGGTTCTGCAATGTTTGCAGGGTCCAAGGAGAGACTGAGAGCTGTGCAAGCTCCCTCTCACTGTCCCTCCATCTGCATCTCCAGGCAGCCTGGATGTCTGCCCCAGCCCCTGCATCATCCCTCCATCGCCAACCCTGGCAGAGAAGGAGCTGCCATGGAAAGGAGACCAGGCTGATCTGGCTGTTTATGTCTCCTCGGAGACCACCAAGATCGTGCCAGTGGATATGCAGAAGGCGTGGAACCAAAGCATCTCCTCCCTGGAGAGCATCGCCTCCCCCCCGGGCATCGAGAGCGGACCTCAGCACAGGAGGTTTGCCTGCCCTGTGCTGGAGGAGCAGCCCCAGTCTGCAAGCCAGGCAATGCCAGAGCAGAGCTCCTGCTTCCAGTTCCCCAGCCACCTGTCCAAGAGCGGCCGGTCACAGAGTGACAGCAGCCCGGACGGTCCCGAGCAGCAGGAGCTGCAGCCTTTGATGGCCACAGAGGAGCAGGGCAGGGTGCCGCCCTCTGCAGAGCCCAGGTGGCTGATGTTCAACAGAGCTGGCCACCTCTGAGGCACCCTGTGCATTGGGAAGGGGCTGAGAGCTGCAGACAGGCTATGACCGGGTGACTGCTCTGTCTTGCACTGCAAAGCTTGTGTGTGTCTCCATAAACTCCAGGAGTGGCAGGAGAGCCCAGTACTCCTCCTGGAGCTGTTCTCCAGGGTGTGCTTTGCCCATGCACCTGCTGATGCAAACCTGGTCAATAATTGGTCTTTGTGCTGTGACAGCAGGTACCAGCCCCTGTCCACCTAGGAAGGCACAGATCCCAAACCTCATTCCTCCTCTCTGGTCCCTACACATCTCTGCAGTTGGGAGGATAGAGATATTTCTCCCAGGGCTGGGATCCAAACAGACTTGATCCTGTCATGGCTGTGCTGCCCTGAGGTGGTGGCTGCTGGAAGATGGGCTGTGGCTGCTCACAGGTGTAAGAGTGTGAGCTGGTCTCCAGCCTGGCTGTGAGCAGGAGGTCTGTGGAAAAAGGGCTGGGAGCAGTGCTGGTGCACAAGAGCCCACCCACACCCAGTGACCGAGCCACTGACTGCAAGGTGGCCGCAGTGCTGGTTCCTCACAGCATGCATGGAGCTCAGAGATGGGCTCCTTGCCACGACACCCCATGTTCCCTGGATTTTGGAGGCACCACAGAGGCAAAGCCATGGCTTTCTCAGGACTGGGAGCAGTGCTCCTGGGGTTTGGCTCCAGCAGGAGCTGGGCCAGCAAACCTGTACGCACAGGGACTCCTCCAGCAGCCAACCTGCTGTGCCAGCCTCGCACCTCTCACCTGGATGTGTTCCCAACAGCTGCAGTGCTCAGCTTTCTGGCTTCACTGGGAGGCAGCTGCCCTGCACGGCATCCTTGGTGTTCATTCTGCCCACGTCTGAGTCTCCCAGTTGCCTGGGGTGCATCAGCTGGGAGGACTGGTCATGGTGCAAGGAGTGGAGCGAGCAGCAGGTATGAATGTACATCAGGAACAGGGGTGATGGGTGTGACCAGTGTGCATCTTCAAAGGTCTGTCCCCAACAGCTGCATCCCAGCCACCCCTGTTCCCTCCTCAGAGGGTGATGGGAGCTGGTGGCCCACACGATGACTTATTGCTGGTGTGACCCCGAGGGCCAAGAATTGCATCCCAAGAACTGCGCAGCACACAAAAGAGCACAATGGCTGAGCACTGGTAGAGCAGGAGGGTTGGGAGTCACTCCTCTTTGGGAAAAATGGGACTTGGACTGGGCTGTTAATGCTCCAAAGCAGATAAAAGGCTGCCTTTTCCAGCTCTGTGGGTGTGCTGAGACAGCAGGTGCCAAGGGGACACTTGGGTGCACTGGGTGGGTGAGTCCAGTGTGGAGCAGGTGAGCTGGTGGGACTCCCAGCCCTGTAAGCAGGGCTCAGCAGAGGCCCTTCAGCTCTGTACCTGTTCCACTAGATGAGCATGAGGTTTTTAAAAGGTTTTTATATAGTTTTGCATTTCTGGTATAACTTATTCTAGTTTTGATTTCTGATATTGGGCCATACTAAATCTCTAGTTGGGTCAGTGTTTTCTGTAGCCATGGGCACCACAAATGACTCAATACTTAATATAGTATTTGCAAGGATATTGTTATAATGTGAAAATATATGCAGAGTATTTTGTAATGTTCAATAAACTGGAGTTGGAGCAGATGTTGTGGTCTGATCTGTCTGGGAACCTCTGCCCATCCTGGTTCAGTTCTCCTTTGCAGGTACCATGTCCTTGTGCCTCTCCATTCTTCTCCACCCGAGGCCCCAGCCCCCCTCTCTTGATGTGCCTGACTGGATTTCCTGGTTTCCATAAAGTTTGTGGAAAATGTGAAATTCTTTCCAAAGCGCTGCGTGCCTGCAGCCGTTGTCAGGCTGTGCAGAGGAGCAGCCAGCAAGAGACCAGGTCCTCCTGCCCAGAGCTGTGGCTGCACAACCACCAACATGCTGGGAGCCCACGTCTTCCCATGTCCTCTCTCCTAGCCAAAAATATGTTTTAAAGGGGTCTGTTTCGGGGCATTCTGGCCACAGGAGCCTCCTTGCATTGGTGTGTGCTGGTTTTGCTCTTCCCCTTGATCTCCGCTTTTCCTGAAGGAAAGTAAATGTGGTTTACTTGATTCACAAGGCAGATGTTTGGCTTGTATTGAACCTGGCAGCCTCCATCAACCCCTGGTCCTTTTTGGCAGGGTCAAATGTAACTTCTAGCCCTGTTAGCTTTGCACTGGCCCCCGTGGAAGCTCCTGGTCCTTGTGACATTCCCCATCTGCCTTGAATCCCACCAACAATGCTGCTGGCTGAGCTGTGCTCTGCATGCTGGACCTCAGTGCCAGCACAGCCTGCAGCCACAATTGCCTTGGCAGTGCAGCAGGCTGTGTGGGCCAGGTGGTTTCCTGGAAGAGGTGGATCTGCATCCTTCAGGTCCTCAGAGGAGGGAGAGCTGACATCTGATCTTCAGGAAATGCTGGGGCTGGTTGCTGCTCTCTCATCCAGACATCTGAGCCTAGGAGCTCGTGTGTGTGCAGGCTCTCCATGCCACAGCCAGCCCCTTGTAGCCCCTTCTTCCCACCCTCAACCCCACCCTTGTTGTGAGCAGGGATGGTGGCTCCTGGCTGGTTTTCAGTCTTGTACTTCACTCTCTGGATTTCACCTTCGAGTGTCCTGCCTGCACAGGACTGCCCAGATCCTTCCAGCATAGCAGAGAGTCATCTCTTTCAGCCTAAAAATACTAAAGTGCTTCAGTGGAAAAACATGAGGAGTGGGCCAAACCATGAATGCATGTGCCCAAACTTCTGCTTCTCCAGGACAGAGTAAGGCACAGCCACAGGAGCTGCTTGTCAGACTCTAACCCAGAACATCCAGCCCTCCAACTGTGACTGTAAGCAACCCCATCCCAGGGCAGATTATCACAGACCTATCATTTTGTACCCAAGCTTCTGTTAAGAGCCTGCCATTAAACCACACATTTTTTCCACAGACATTTACTTTCTCCAACACTCAGCTCCTCCAGTTCCTCTGTGGTAGCAAAACTTGTGAAGTCAGCAGGGGATGTAAGGCAGATCTGACATCAGCTGTGGGGAAGAGCTGCGGGCAATGGATTGGTGTTGGCCATCTTACAAGTGAGTCTTAAAATCACCACATCGCTTTTGCACAATGCACATTGGAGCATCAGGTAAATTTTAGACTGGAAGGGCTTGGGAAGTCCAATCCCAGCTTCGTGCAGGGCTGGTAGCAAAGCTAGACCCTGTCCCCCTGGATTTGGAATGTCCCTGAGGATGGAGGTGTCAACTGTCCCTGTCCCAGAACCACACCACAGCTACACCAGTCTTGCACACAATGAATTTCTCCTTATGCTCAGTGACTATTTCCCCTGGGCCAGTGGTCCCTGTTACCTCTTGTTCTTCCAAGTGCTTCTCTGGGTAGAGTTGCGCTGTGGTTTCTGTGTGCCACCTTGTTGGTAGCTTCCCTCTGGCTCATCTTCTTAAAGCTGATTCATATATATATTTTTTTTTCTTTTGGGAGGGCCCACATTGGAACTAGCACCCAGTTGTGTCTCACAGGTACCAAGTCCAAGCAATAATAATTTTCTGGAACCTGCCAGTTTTGTATTCTCCACTGCAGCAAGGGTGCTGTTGACTCACATGTGTAGTTGCTGATCCTGCTCTGTTTCTGGAGCACTTCTGACACCCTCTTGGGAGGTTTTCACACTGCTCTATACAGGCAGAGCAGGGGGAAGGGAGTGAATAGGAGCCAGCTCCTCACCTCTCACTCACACAAAGCATGGCAGAGGCTTTGGCCATACTCGCGTTTGCATGGAGAACAGCAGGAAGGCAAATGCAGAACTGAGGAGAGGTGTTCAGTCTGATTGTATCTGGTACAAATATTTTGGAGACACGTCAGTCTCCTCCTGCCTCCTCGTGTCCATCTGTCCAGGTATCCATCCCACCAGAAATCAGACTGAACATCTCCCCTGAATTCTGTGTTTGCCTTCCTGCTCTTCACACCTGAAGCAGCCATCCCTGCTTTCACTGGAAGCCTCCTCTGCCTGTTGGCGAAGGGAGCATTTCTTTTTCCCTCTGGCATCACCTCCGAAGGGGGATGCCAGCCCTGACCCCGCTCTGTCCCAGGTGTGCAGAAGTTGTTCGGCTGACGGGCTGCGAGCGGGGCCGTGCCGCGAGCGGTGGCGGAGCCGGGATCAGCCGAGGCGGATAATGAGGAACAGAGCCGCGCTGGGCAGCGGTTCCACGCTGCGTTCCAGGATGGGAGAGCCTCCGTGCTCCGCGCTGCGCGCCCCCGGCTCGAGAGGAGCCAGCCCCTCTGCTCCCCGGGCTGTCCCCGCCGGCTGCCGGCCCTGAGCGGCCCCGCAGGGTCCCCGCGGGGCTGGGCACCGTCCCCGGCGCTGTGCCACCGCCGGGCTGCAGGGTCCTTACCCACGGCCCCGCTGGGCAAGGGAACGCGCTGCAGCGCGGACTGGCTGAGCACAGGCAGGAGCAGAGCGATCCCCGGGTCAGCGGGAGCTGGGCGGGGTGATCCGCACCTTCCTTCGGGGCTCACACTTCCTTGCTTTTCCCTGGAGGAGCAAACAAAACTGCAGGAATCCCTGAGGACTGCGCAATGAGGTTTCTACTCCCGGGGATTTCTGCGGAGCAGCCACAGTGGAAGCCAGCGTGGTGGGCTTTGATTTTATGAGTACTCCAGATCCAAGAGCTGTGATCTCCCCTGCAGCCAGGCACAGCTGCTCCTCATAGACCCTTGGAAGGCAAGGATCCCTGAAGAAGCCACTTGGGCTCCTCTCACCTCATCTTCTCCTGGCAATTGTGGCCACACATCCAGGCTGTCCTGAAGGTAAATGGAATGTGTTGGTGGGTTACCTGGAGAGGGAGGGACGGTGCTGAGGACACTTTGAGGAGGTGACCACCAGCCCAGTTGGTCTGGTCTGCATCAGACCACAGGTTGTCCTGAGCTTGTGGGCGGCCCAGGAAGAAGGGCCTGGAAAGGCTACAGGGTACTGGTAGTGACCAAACTCTGCGGCAGCTGTACTGTGTCTGTGCTTTCCTCTGTCACAGCAATGCAGGGCAATCCCTGCATTGCCTCCTGAAGCCCAGCTAAGCCCACGCTGTTGGAGAGCCACTTAAAGCCTTGCTTTTAGCTCCTTGGCTGGCTGGGGGAAGTTGGCTTCTGGCTCTGCACCCACCTGAGGCCTCACCATGTGTGACTCCCTGGCAGATTAGGGTCTCTGAGGCTCTCACAGACAGCTGGATGAGCTGTGGGCTCAGAGCCCTAAGAGCCCCCCTGTAGGCATGGCTGGGACCATGGAGTATCACTTGTGCAGGAGTCACCCCCTCTAGATTTCTCCTGGACATCTGGGTCCTTCCTGCTCTCCTAGAAATCCCAGTCTCTCAAGGACCAGGATATTCTCTTCTCTACCACATGGGTGGTGTAGGTACACCTATTTTCAGTAGACATCCCTACCCTCTTCTATTTATGGAGAAAGCTGGCAAAAGCTTCAGAAAGGTACGCAGAAAGAAATAAAAAAGAAACAGCTGTGAAGCTTTCCCACGTGTATGGGGCTGGCTGATGGGAGCCAGCCAGTGAAGGAGCACCAGCCACATATGCTGGGATGGAAGGGCTGTGGAGCAAACAGGTGGGACAGGTTGCTGCTGGGGAGTTAATCCATGATCCCTGCTAGGTTCACTCCGATCTTTGCTTTATTCTGCTAGTGAACAGATAAAACTGTTAATTTTTTTTTCCTTAGTAAAAATAGCTTTAAAGGCAAACAGGAAATTACAGACTGAGGAGTGCAATGAAGAGGGGAAAAAGTCAGGCAGCTACCTCGCTGTGCTTAGATTTGTCTATAAATACAGCTCCACGTGGGGCGTCGCTTGCCCAAAGGCAACCAAACCGCCCCCAAGCTGGTGGGGATCGGAGGACGGGGGTGCAGGGGAGCATCTCCCCTCGGCCAGGGGGCCGCACCGAGGGTCGGAAGAGGGGCCGGCGCTGGCTGAGGACCGAGCTCGGTGCGCGGAGCTCCGTGCTCGGTGCGCTGTCCGCGGAGCTCGGTGCGCGGAGCTCGGTGCTCGGTGCGCGGAGCTCGGTGTGCTGTGCGCGGAGCTCAGTGCGCGGAGCTCGGTAGCAGTACGCGGAGCGCGGTACGCGGAGCTCAGTAAGAGGAACTCGGCTGATGCGGAGCTCGGCGCTCGGTACGCGGGGCTCGGCTGACGCAGAGCGCGGAGCGCGGGCACGGCGGGAGGGCCGCGCTGCCCCGCGCCGCCGGCAGGTGTCGCCCCGCGCCGAGGCCTCGCCCCGGCCCGCCCGCCAAGATGGCGCCGCGCCCCCTCAGGGCGCCCCCGGCGGGGCGGGTGCGGCTCAAAGGCCCCGGGGACTCCGTGACGGGGCAGTCTTAAGGGAAAATACAATATACGAGTGGCGGTTTCAGGCCTCTTGCAGTGTGCCAGCCCCGGCTGCCCAGCTCCTCCCGCTCTCCTGATGGCGGGTGTGATGTCCAGGTTCAATCACGCACTCTCTCAGACACCTTCGTCTCACCCGGCAGCAAATGCAGGCAGGGGCTGCAAAATATGACCCAACCCCAAAGCCTTCTTGTACTGTGAGGGTGGTGAGACACTGGAACGTGTTGCCTAGGGAGGTTGGAGTTGTCCCAGCCCTGGAAGTGTTTAAAGCCAGGTTGGATAAAGCCTTGAGCAGTCTGGTCTAGTGGGAGGTGTCCCTGCTCATGGCAAGAGGCCTTGGGACAGAATGATCTTTAAGGTCCATTCCAAATTCTAAACATTGTATGGTTCTATAAAGGAAAAAAGCAGCAAAGAACACAGACTTGGACCTGAGTGTTTCTGTGTTGGGGAGGAGGCTCTTGGCCCACTTGTCTCTCCTCTCACCAAGCTCCTCCGAAGGCTCATGGCCCCAGTCTGACAGTCCTGTTTGAGCCCCAGAGGGGTCTCAGCCCCCTCGAACCTTCCCGGGGCTGCTCTGAAGCTGACCTTACCCTGTCTCGATTTGGGAGCAGAGAGGAGGAGGAAGAGAGCAGCAACATGATGGAAGAAGGGCAAGTGAGAGGGAGAGAGGACAGATTGCTGACAGGAGGCAGGAGCCCTCCGTCCTGCCAGTCTGAAGGGGAAGCTGCTCCTCTCCTTCAGGAGGCACATTGTTATTGCTGCTGATGGCACCGAATCAGGTTTCCTGCCGGTGCTCTCCAGCCCTGGTGCCAGGGAGGGGAGTGCCCACCCCAGCAGGAACACAGCATGTCAGTCATGTGCTGCTTCCTGGTGCTTCCTCTGCCTCCAGCCCAATTGGGAACAAAGGGTCCCTAGCACAGCAGCTATGATCCACATCACACCACCTCCTCGCTGTGTCCTGTGTCCCACCTGCTCTGTGTTCCAGCCTGGCATCCTTGCTGTAGGCATTCCCTGAGGTTTCACTCTGCTAATTGCCAGCTGTGGATGTTCCATGGCAGACTGCTCCTATCCCTGCCAAACCAGCCCTTCCCAGTGGCATACGAGGAACCTTCCCAGTGCTCTGGATCTGCAGTCAGCAGAGCTGGCTCTAGACTCCCCTGGGGAGAAGACCCTGACCCCAAACTGCTCTTTGCCCACTGCAGAGTGACTTGAACATCAGCCTGAAGCCTTGCAGAGCTGCTGGAGGACTGAGATCTTTCCCTTTTGCCAGCTGGTCAAAGCTACAGGGGGACAAAGCAGATCTCTTCTGTACCTGGGGAAACTGTCAGACCTGAGCAGGTTGTCATTGGAAATACCAGCTGGATTAAGGGTACTTTGAGAAGCACCTGGAGGACTCACAGTGGGACTGCTTGAGTTCAGTGGGCAACGCAGCCCAGCTGTGACAGGCACCATGACAGCTGGTGCCAGGGAACGCCCATGCAGCTCTATAGGGCACTGACGGGACCTGGAGCTGCATCTTGGGGCTATTGCTCTGCCCCAGGGAGTGCTGAGCTAACTCAGCTGCCTGCCTGCCTCCCTGCCTGCTCTGGAGAAGCAAACTGTAGGCAGGTGGGAGCTTTCCTTCTCTCTGGAGACATTCTGCCATGGGAGAATGGTTTGCAAGATCTGTCGGGATCTGCTGGGTAGAGGCTCTGCAAAAGCTGGCTGTAAGTGTGGGGTTTGGGAGGGTTGGAGGGGCTGGATGGGAGCTTGGCAGAGTGTGCACCCAGGGGAATAGCAGTTCTGGGGATCAAAGCTCCTGGATTAGTCCCTGACTGTCACCCCAGGTAGGACCTGGGAGCTGGTCCTGGCTCTGCAAACTGTGGAGTCAGTGGTTGGAGAGGGGGTCCTTGCTTCCCTGGTTAAAGCTGCCAGCCCTGCCTCCCAGCAGGGCATAGCTGGATTTAAGTTGGCTTTGGGAAGAGAAGGGATGGGTCTCCAGATCAGAAGTGTGTCCCAGCCCTTGTCTGGCAATGGCTGGTGCTCAGTGGCATCCTCCAAGGGATGTACCCATCCAAAGTATATCCAAGGGATGTACTCATTTCTCTTGGTGCAGGCTGGGCAGGTGTCTCATGGGTGCTGGCTGCCCAGGCATGAGCTGGGCACAGAGCAGGGACACAAGTGGGGGGTTGCTGGTGGTGTGGAGCCATGGCGGGAGGTGTCTGTCTGTCTGTCTGTCTGTCTGTCACCACAATGCTAACTCTGCCAAGCAGACCTGGGAAGGGGAGCCGGCCTGGCGGCTCTGACTGAGGATGGAATTTAGTGTGTGCCCTGTGTCCCGCGAGTCCCTTGTCCGCAGGACAGGGGCTGGGGCAGGAAGGGTGTGGGTGCCCGCTGGCGTGTCTGGCTCAGAGGTGAGCCTGCTGTCTCAGAGAGCACAGTAAACATGTGCTGTGGGGCTAAATGGCATGCAGCACCACTGCCAGCAGGGAAGGTAAACAGATGACTCTTCTGTGCCATTAAATATGTGGGATCTGGAGAGAGATGGGTCACTTTTAGGCTGCTCTGCAGAAAAAGCTGATCTATTCTTCTGTTCAGAGACTGTGGTGAGTTTTGAAGCAGCAGTCCTGAAACCACAGCTGGATTTCTAAGCCAAGAGCACTTTGTTCTCAGGAAAGGGAGGTAATGCCTAAACTCTCGGGAGACAGAAAAGTAGCTCCTCTTAAACTGTTTAAGCTGTCTTGACTCCACATTCACAGAGGTGTGTCCCTGCCTGGCTCTGTGTCCTACAGGCTCTTGTGGGGGGTTGGGATATTTTCTCCAGTACAGTCACATCTTGCCAACCAGAGCACCAGAATGCTGAGACCCAAGAAGGGAGTGCAGTCCAGTGGGGAAACACCCTCAGGGTGTGGGGGCACTGGGGGGGTGTCTGGCTGAGCAGGAGGCCAGGTTTCCATCCAAGCCCTCCTCCTGCCTGTGCTGGCTGCGTTCATGACTGCAAGGAGAAGTCTCTGGAGACTGGTGTGCAGCAGTAACCCAAGACTGGTGTTTAGCACAGCCACTTCACAAGGCCTGGGGGCACCTCTGTGTGTCCCCTCCCTGGCCCAAAGGAGCCAAAGCTGCTCAGACTGAGAGGGGTGTCTTGGATGAGTGCAGAAGCAGGACTTTGTCCTGTGGGCAGTGATGGATGCCAGCTGAGCCAAAACCCTGGGCACTTGGGGATGCCTGGAGCTGGTCTAACCAGCAAGTACTCTGCATGTACTGAGTCCAGCTGGCTTGTCTGGGAAGACACTGTGTCATCAAGGTGTGCCTTCATATCTGGGCAGAGGCTGTAAGGCTGATATTGCCCTGCTTGCACATTTTCTCTCTGGCACTGCACAGTATGAGCTTTCACTTAGAATCATAGAATGGTTTGGTTTGTAAGGGACCTCAGAGTTCCAACCCCCCTGCCACAGGCAGGAATGCCACCCACTGAACCAGGCTGCTCAAAGCCCTGTCCAATTGTGCCTTGAACACTTCTAGGGATGGGCCATCCACAGCTTTTCTGGGCAACCTGAGCCAGTGCCTCACTCTCCTTTGAGTAAAGAATTTCTTCCTAACACCAAATCTAAATTTCTCCTCTTTTAGCTTAAAACCAATCCCTCTTATCCTATCACTCTCTGCCTGCATTAATATTTCTCTCTTTTTTGTAAGCTTCCTTTAAGTACTGGAAGGGGCTCTAAGATCTCTCCAAAGCTTTCTCTGCTGCAGGCTGAACAGTTCTCTCTCAGACTGTCCACACAGAAGAGGTGCTCCAGCCCCAGGATCAGCTCTGTGGCCTCCTCTGGACCTGCTCTGACAGGTCCATGTCATTCCTGTGCTGAGGACCCCAGACCTGGATGCAGCACTCCAAGGCAGGTCTCATGAGGGCAGAGGGGGAGAATCACCTCTCTCAATATGTGCTGCAGCCAACCTGCTGTGTGAATTTAAAAAAAAAAAAAAAAAAAAAACCAAAACATTTTATTCCTTTCCCTTCTTTCCCTTGTGGCACACATGGGTATTTGAGCCCCCCAGGTGGGACCTTCCTGATTTCTGTCCCTACAAAATACCTCTTGTAAGACTTCCTGATGGTTAACTGCAGGCCATGGCTGCACATGGCACTGAACAACATCCTGAATTGTAGCTGGGGACCTGGTAATTGAGTTGCTCGTGTCCCTTCAGATGGGGAGCGTGACCAGCTGTTGTTATGTAGTCTCTCCTTCAGTCCTTCTGGGAAATCACACTGTGATTATATTTCTGGCTTAAGAAATTTTTTCCCTAATCAGACTGGGCCTCACAAAGAGGTTGCCACTTAGTGGTAATTACTTGCTTTAGAAGCTGAATGTCTCCTGAGGATTGCAAATAGCGGATTATCAAATTAATTAGTTAAACCAAGATGTGCTTTTGTGAAGCCAAGACCTGCTTTGCTTGTGATCTGAAATAAAGGTTTACATGTTATTAAACTGCATACAACCTGTTCTTGTCTCCCTAATGGGGGGAGAGAGCTGGTTCTTTCCTGAAGTGTAGTTGGTACAAAAGGCTGCTTGCACCTCTACTCGCTCACTTGTTGCCTTTCTTTCACAAACCCTCTTTTGAGCAACATCTATCCCTGGTTTTAAGGCTTGTTCTGGGTGGGCTTTAATGCTTCCTCTGATTTTGTGGCAGCACAACTGCCAGGTTGAAGGGATATAGGATTGGAGCTGGACTTCAATGATCCTTGTGGATCCCTTCCAAAATAGGATATTCTATGAGGGTTCATTGTGGATAGCTTGGTGGGATGGTAACATACCTTTCCTTTCAGGGTACAGCTTAATCCATGGGATGTCTGCATTGCCATGTCTGCGGGCATGGGAGCTGGTGGAGAACCCCAGTCTGGTGATGAGATGCCTGGAAGTGGATTCAGAGACATCCACTTATCAGTGGGTTAGCAGGAGCCATATACCCTGGAGTAGTGCTCTACCACAGCCCATTCCCAGGATCTCCATTCCCTCAGAAGTCTCTGTGGCCACAGGAGGTTCCCTGTGCTGTGCTGAGGATTGCACCAGTGACCACTCTAATCTAACATGGAGCTCATGGGGGTATTTTCCTAAGAGCTCTTGGCCACAGTAATGTAATCATCCTGCTAACATCCATATTGCACAACTTCCCCTAGGTCAGGAGATGTCCTTATCTGGCATCTAAAACATCTGTCTTGTATTGTTTCCAGCACAGCTGAATTCTATTCATAAAAGAATTGAGCATTTCCTGATTTGCACAACCGAAAATAAGCAGAACTCTGCTAAGTGTTGACCCAAAGGCAGAGGTCCTTTCCCTGCCTCCTACCTCTGTCTGTGCTCTCTCCCAGCTCTAGGCTGTGGTACTGCTTTAGGCCCTTGAGAAATACTGCAACTCCAGGAAAGGAGAAAGGAAGAGAAAAGAAAGACATGAGAGTCTGACATTGGAACCTCTGAAATTTTCAGAACAATTGTACTGATCCCTTTTCTTTCAAATCTGGAGAGGCCCCACAGGCTTCAGTGTCAAACTCCTAAATGTCAGCGTTTGCTGCCTTTTGCTGTAATTCACCTCTAGGACAGGCTGTGCTTAGCAATGGTCAGCTGCTGCTTAAGGTAGGTACCTTTGGAGTAAAATTGCCCCTCAGTCCATGCAAAGCAGCTGGATCTGCTGGATGTGAAGCTGGGGCACTCAGATCCCTGCCAGCATGGATGACAGCAGCCTTTTGCAGTGACTGCAGCAATTAAAGCAGCCCTGAGGAAGGCGTGAGGAGCTGCTCCTGCGAGGAGACAGAGTGAGACTGTGCTGGGAACAAGCCTGGCATTGTTGGCAGCCTCAGTCAAGAGGGGCTTTTTAACACCCACTGAAGTGCTGGCTACAGCTGTCTCCCATGTGCTTGAGCGGGAAATGGATCTACAATGCAGCAGAGGGAAAGGCCACTTTGCAATTAAAAAAAAGAAAAAGGAAACTATATGAAGAACCAACAGTGAGATGTTCCCCTCAGCAGCGAGCCATGGCAGAGGAAATCACGTCACTGCCTTGGCTGGGGTGGGGTGAGCTGCACTCAGGTTCCTCAGCCTGGAAATCCATATGGGGGAAGGTGCTCCTGAGCTTTAAGTGCAGTGTAGGAAAGGGAGGAGGTGTGAGATTGGGCTCTAAGCTGCTCTTGTGTTTGGCAGCCTCTATAAATGGCACCTGCCAACTTCCCTGCATCCTTCTGAGTGGTGTTGACTTGAGAGCTGGTGGAGAGCTTTCTTTTGTCATGGGAAATGGGGTAGGAACAAGACTCTGAGTATCTCTATGGTGCCTTCCTCCTCTGTTTATGGGGATGCTGCAAGTTCCTATACCACTTTTGTCTTTCTATGAGAAAATTATCACTTTTCTCTTTCTGGCCATCAGAGAGCTAAAATTAGGTGGCTTAACAGTATCTTAGCAAGTAATTCAGAACTAAAGGAGACGACAACCTTGTGCTCCCAGGCCTGTGCAATCTACCTGAAGGAGACAGGAAAGCAAAAAGCTGCTCACCCTGGATCTGCTGCCAAAGGTCTGAGTGTAGGAGACCTGACCAGTTCAGTAACAGCATGGGAACAGGTTCTCTGCTCCACCCCCTCATCCCCATGGGCTGTGGGGATGTCCCATGGCTCTGCATTGCCCTTTGTGCTCCTTGGGGAGCACATGTCTCTCTTTCAAAGCTGAGGTAGCTCCTGGCTTGTAGTAGCCCCCCTGAAGGAGCAGGAGCTTTGGCCTGCACCTGGAATAGCCCTGAAGTTCCCAGGCTTGTTACCCAGGCTGCTGATTACCAGACTTTTTTGAGACTCCAGGTCTCTATTTGGAGACAGGTTCCTCTGCAGAACCCAGGGTAATTGCAGTGACCTGTCTGCTGGATAAAAATAGTTGTGGGCAAGGCTGGTGCAATCACACACAGTATAATTTTTGAAGAACAATGAATAGCATCTGATCCTTGTGGGTCCCTCCCAGCTCAGGATTTCTCTATGATTCTGCAATTTGTGCTGCCCTGGGCAGCCATGGCCTCTTGAAAGGAAACATACATGTAATGCTGCAGTTGTAGAAACAGTACATAAAACTGTTCCTACAGTTTTCCATAAAACACCTGGCTGTGAGAGGCATATTGGAACTCTTCTACCTCCTTTTATTCTGTGATGGGGATATGCCTCCAACAGAAAGAGCCTGGTACTCCTGATAGCACAGGGCTTGTCATGTGCACACTGCAGAGACATCACTCCTGGTGCTCCCTCCTCTCTGGGAGTGGGCCAGTCCCTGGGGAGACTCCAGCAAGCACCTGCAGGAGGATATTGCAAAGGTCAGCCAAATGCAGCCAGGCTCACTGCGTGGGAGAGGTGCTGGAGGAACAGATGAAGGACAAAGCTACTCTGCAAAAGCAGCCTTGAACAGACCCTGAAGCTGTGGTCAGAGGCTCTGCTGGGGAGGTATGCCAGGCTCCTCAACCTCCTGATAGGAACATGAGGGGGTAAGAGGCTTTCTTGCATCCACAGACAAGATCTAAGATCTCAAATTAGTTGTTGCAGATGACAACAATCAGGTTGTGCCTGTGCTGGATTGTTAATACTCAAGGTGGCAGGGATGCTCTCCTTCACCCAGTTCGGCATTAGCAACTGCTGTCACCTGACATGGGCACTGCCTACAGATGCAGTGCTGCTGTGGCGTGAAGGTGACAGGCTCTTCCATGGGGGAGTCTCTGAGAGCCTGGGCTTTTTGAGAGCCAAGTGCTGAACAGTGAGGCAGCTGCTCAGCTCTGGTCACTGTCAGTGTCACAGACCCTTTTAGCAGGACATCTCTTTGGCTTAAGGAAATGCAGCAGCACACCAGGCAGCTGGTGGATTGAATGGCTGGCTTTGGTTGGCTGCTCTAACTCCCTGTTGCTGGTTGGGTCTAGAAACATGTGATGAGGCCATCATATGCAAAAGGGTTTTAGGGCAAACTGTTGTCAGTCCTCCCTGGGAGAGGAGTATCTGAAGGTGGTCTTGAGTTGCTGGCCCTGTGGAGCAGGGTTTGGGAAGGCTGTGGGACTCTGCCCCTTGAGCCAAGGCAGCAGAGGCATTGGCAGCAGTTGCTCCATCTGCAGCAGGCTGACCTGTGCTGTTCTGCTTGTCCATGAGGGAGAAGGAGATGTCTTCCCTTCTGCTGTGGGTCTCACATCCTGCCTGAGTCACCCTGTCTCTTGGGGATGGATTAGTTTATGTGACCTCTCCATAAGTGGGGACAACCAAGTTCCAGCGCTGTGAACTCCTTGATGGAGGGTCAGTCCCAGCCGAGGCTGGGGAGGCAGTTTCTGGTCCCAGGCCCTGCATCTCGTGCCCAGGTTTTGCCTGTGTGTCACTTCCCGCCCTGCTTCCCGTTACACAAAGCCTTTGTGTGTCAGCAGATCCTGGGATGCCCCGCGGCACCTGCCTCTCTCCTCTCTCTCCGCCTCTGTGGCTCTGCCCTTTCCCGTTGTCACTTCTGGAGGCTGCAGCCTGCCTGTTTGGTGACCTTCCCCACTGCTCGGGCAGTATTTTGGCCCCTGGCCATCTTAAACAATTAATGGAGGGGTGGAGAAACTTGCCGTGTTAAATTACTTACTCCTTTGGGAGGGGGTGAGGTCTCTACATCTCTTGCCTGATCCCAATGCAGTTTGTTGCTGTTGCCTGAAGCGGTCACTGCTCTCTGTTTTCCTTCTAGAAGTTAGAAAAACAATATTTCAGAGCGCTCTCCCTGCATTTCTCGGCATTTTACTTAACCTGCGGCGGCGCCTCAGGATCTCGTGGAGTGGCGAAACTTCCCTGGACTTAGAGAAAAACAAGCCGAGAGGAGGCAAGGGGGGAGGACGTTGCTGGAAACCTCTTTGGGAAGCTGGAGACCTTCTCGGGATGCCTGCCTCACTCTCCTCCAGCCGCTACTCAGATGTTCCCGGGCCAGGGCAGCTCCCTGCCCCGGCGTGTCCGCATTGAGCGGCTCCGAGGGGCGCGGAGAGCCGCGGTGCCGTGAGGGCAGCCCGGGAGCGCCTCCGGCTCTGCCCGTGCCCCAAAGGTCCCGCAGGGCCGGGGGACGCCGCACCTCGCTCTCGCTATGCCCCTGAGCCGTCCAGCGCTGGAGTTGGCTGTCAGAGAAACCTTGGAGGTCCCCTGCTCAGCCCCGGTAGTGTCATGAGTTAGATTAGTTGGAGCTGTGCTGGGGGCGGTGAGGGCTTGGATTACAGTCCAGAACTCAAAGTGCTTCGGTGGTTCACGTCGGAGGGGAGAGGAGACGCCCCGTCGCACACATGGAGGAAAAAGAGAAAAAACGCTGCCTTTGGAAGTGAGGGGGAAGAAAGGAGGCCGGGAACATGGTAAGGAAATCTCTGCGGAGGGCTCTTGCCCCGGGCACGGTGCGGGACGGAGCTGCTGTCGGGACAGCCCGCCCGGAGCCAGCGCACGGCGCTCATGCCGGAGTGGAAACAGCTCCTTTGGCATTTCCCGTTACTCGAGTGGCACACTGCCCTCCTGGTGCCAGCCCGGGGCGGCGGCTGCAGGGACACAAACTCCTTGTTGGCACTGACCCCTGCGAGGTGCCTGTCTATCGGGCACAGCGCTGGAGCGAGAAGCCGGGATGGGTCAGTTCGGGCAGAGCCTTGTCTTTTGTGCTGCCTGGATGCTGGGCTCTCCTCCTGCCCTCCCTCTGCCAGTCCTGCTCTGTGGCTCTGGGCATTGCCCTCTTGCAGAGCCTTTCCCCTGCTCAGAGAACCCCTGGAGCTGGGCAGGGATGTTCCTTTTCAGTGTCAAGTTGTGCACCTGGGGATCTTTGTTTGGAGAGGGGAAAGGATGGTGAGCCCAGTGGGCAGCAGAGCACCCAGACTGGTTGGGAGTGGCTGCAGGGCTGTCCCCTGCCCAGTGACACTGGCACTGCCCTGCAAACAGAGGTGCCCAGCCCTGGGCTCTCAGTAGTTGGAGGGATTGTCCAGTGGTGACATCCCACTGAGCACCAGTCCAACTTCTGATGGTTTGATCCTAAGCTTAGGCTGAGATCCATGTGCCCAGCAACCCCAAATCTCCTGGAGGGGTCCTGCTGTGTCAGGGGCTGCTTCCCCACAGCAGAGGGAACAAAATCCCCGAGGAGGACAAGCAGCTTGCATTGCTGCGGTGCCTGGCAGTGACTTGCCCTTTAAAAGTTCAGCTTCTGAGCCTGCAGAAACTTGGCTTTCATTGAGGGATGAGTTGAATTCTGACTTCTACAAGTTGAGCTAAGTTTATAGACCCATATCTTTTCCCTTTACCACCCTCCAGCTCCTCTACAGAGAATCCTGTGGTGCTCTTTTCCGCCACATGCCTGTCAGAGCCATGATGTGCTCCCCTCTGCTCTTCTTTTGGAGGCATCTTGCTTCTACTTCTCCATTCCAGTCAGAAGACCTCTTTCCCTCACCCCATGCCCAGTGTGTTCTTGGCAATTTTTGGTCTGTGCAGGTTTTATTTATGAAGCTGAAATCAAAGGAGAGCACTGCTTGGGGTTGTGCAGGGTTGGGGCCATCCCTCGCAGTCTCATGGGCTGCATTTTGCCACATGGGCTGGAGCAGTGCTTATGAAATTCTGCTCTTGGAGGCTGGAGGCAGAGACTGCTCTGCTCCTTCAGGCTGGAGGTGTCTTTCTGATTCCCAGTGCTTCAGCTCCTCTCCTCAATGTTGCTTAAATGTGTGATGCAAAAGCTGTCTGAGGCAGGGTGAGCCTTTGTGAGGAGCAGTGCCGTGACCAGTCTGGGTGCTGGCCATTCAAGGACTGTGTATCACTGCTGAGGAGGGATCCTGTGCCTCTCAGGGGCTGAGTGCAGCTGGAAGGAACAGGAACCAGAGGCCAAGCTGCACCAGACCCAGCACTGAGTGCTGGCCACATTGTGGACTCCTCTGGTCCATGGCAGGTATCTGATCTCAACGTTGTGGTAGACCAATCTACACTTTGGGAGGTGCATTTCTGTGAGCAACCAAGTTGTGACTGTAGCTCCAAGCTGCTCTGATTTGTGTCCTGGTAAATCAAACAAACCCTGCAGGCAGAAGATTTGGATCTCAGTGAATGTGTGCTGGCCTGTAGGAGAACTTCCATGGCCTCCAGCAGCTTGCAGGACTCTTGGAGACTTGGCTCCTGATAGAGGTCTGGCAAGGCACCACTGCTGGCTGCCCTGCACTGTGAGACAGGTGATTCATTTTCATGGGGTTTCAGTGTTAGAGCTGATGTGTGTCTGGGTACATAAGGTTGTGGCAGCTGGGATATGCCCAAAGCACCAAATGGGTGAGACAGCTTGGGCTAAGGTAGCCCCCTTCCACTAGAAGTGACTTCTGGAGCTGTGCAAACCCCATGGTGAGAGCAGTGCAGGAGTCTGGCTGGGCTCTGTCTACCTTGCTTACCCATCATGGCTTTTGTCACTTGGGATCTATCTCCATTCCCTGGATTCACCTTTCCTGGTATTTCCTCAGAGAAGTTCTGGTGGCACCTCTATGCTGGTAGGAGAGAGGATGGGTTTCAGCAGAAAATAGGGTCTTTCTTCCTCCAGTTATGTATTCTCCCAGGGTGGGAAGGAAATGAGTCTGGGAATCACAAAGAGCTTTAAGCATTGGGGCTCTTCTTTCTTTATTTCTGTGCCAAAACCATGAGCAAGATTTTGGAACACAGACAAAGTCCAGAGACATAATCCTGAGCACATGGAAGCAGTTTGAAAGCACCTCCTCTGGGGTAGCAAGGTTGACAATTTGCATTTTGCCCAGCTTATTTTCAAAAGCTCTGGGCAGGTGAACATGTTGTTCATTGTAACAATAAAAATAATGGCTGAATGCAGGTGACAGCCCAGCTGCATCCAGGTATCTCCTTGTAGAAATTGCCAAATGTATTCTAATGCCACATGGGAATGGGAGACAGCAGATGCTTGCAGTGAGACAATCCAAGGAGGACTCTATGCTGGGTGTCAGCATTATTTTCTGAAAACCAGCATCCTGTAGCATAGCCCCTTCTGGCAGTGCTGCTGGCCAGCTGCCCCCATGGGCAGTTGGCTCTGAAGGAATACCTTGCTATAGCAGAAGAGATCATAACATGAGAGTCTTGTCAGCATCTCCTGGCTGGTCACTTCAGACAAGATAGCCAGCATGTCCACTCTAAATTCTAGAGCATAGGCACAGTGTCAGCTCACAGAGCCTCATTTTCTAGTTGCATCTCAAATGTAACCCTGTCTGCAACAAATCTGTGTAAAATTTTTACATCCTACAGGCTGTGCACAGCCTTAACCTGAGCATTGGTGCTGAGTGTGGGTGGAACTCACATCACAGGGACTACAGGCTCCTTTAGCATTGAAGTGTTGAAAAAACCCCTGTTGAAACAATCAAGGTGTCCTACAGAAACTATAAACTGAACCCACCTGTCAGCACTTGTACCAGAGCACTTTTTGTTCCTGTTCTTAGCTGTTAATGCATGATGGAACCCCCTGTTCCAGTCCTGCAGAGCTCAGTGTCACCAAGGTCTGAGAAAGTGAGTGGTAGCACTGGGAGCAGATGTGTTGCTGACTGAAGAGCAGTAAAAAGCAAGGAGAGCTTGCCAGGGTGAAGCTGTCCACTTCTGGCCATGGGATGCTCTGTGGGTTTTGCACCACTCATAGTGCCTGGTTTGCAGCTCAGAGAAGTGAGTAGACATGCCCTGGTTGATTCTGAAGGTTTGGCCATGCTTATACCTCTCTGCCACACCAAGTGCCTCACCTCTGTTGGCTGGCTTAGTCTTTCATTAAAATATTAACAAAAAATGGGGCCTTTCTTGTGGTAAGTGCTGGTTTCATATGTATCCTATTTTTTGCATCACTGGACAGCAAGCTGAAACTTCCAAGATCAAAGCAGAACAGAATGAATCTGAAAATCTTTCTGTCTGCTCAGATTTGCCATCCTGCCATCAACCTAGGAAGCCCAGGATGAACCCTTGCTTCAGCTGGTACAACTTTGAATGGAATCAAATGGCTCAGCTGAAGGGAAGAGGTGCATGTGCTCCTCCTGGACGCTGGTGGATGGGGTAAAGGGGAGTCTCCATGGGGCCTGATGGTCCCCTGCAATGGGGCACACTGCTGTGGCTGGATAGTGGTTTGCTCCCTCAGAGGAGGAAAGCTGCTGGAGTTCTGATGACCTTAGCTAGGTGTCCACCTTGAGCTTTGCAGCCTGTGTTAGGTGTGGCAGAGGCTTCCTGAGCAGGTTCCTTTGGGAGGATACCTTCCCTGAGGCTGCCTGTCAAGTCTCAGTGCCTCCCAACAAAGCCCCAGCATTGCTGAGCCTCCAACATGGCTAAAAGATGTGGGTTATTTGCTGTCTGTTGTCATCTTGCTGAATACATTTACCTTTTGAACAAGGTCCCTCTCATATGCTCAGGAGGCTGGTATGCAGGCCCGTTAATGGATCAAGAGGAAAAATGCCTGTGGATGTATTCTCCTTTGTGTTTGGGCTTATAACCACCCACGTTTTGGCATACATCCCTTCTGTGCACAAAGATCTTTTAGAAATTGCTAGTTAAATCTCCACCCTCCTTTGATATGTATGGAAATAATGGGACACGTGAGACTGTTTTCTGTTTGAAAAAAAAAAATCTATAAAGGGAGTAGCTTTAAAAGCCTGTGTTCACCCCTTTCTAACTCATGAATTTAATGAAAGAAATGCCCTGAATTTCTGACTGATTTACTTATCTTTCTGGGAGGCATGCATTTAGTGCTGTATCCAAATAGAGAGGAAATGTTTTCATCTGAATCTGTCCCAGGTTTGCTGCTTAGGGGCAGGAGGAGAGCTTGAGCACACATGTCTGTTCTCCAGTGACCTCAGAGAGTCTTGGAACAAATCTTGGTCCCCCTGACCAGGAACAGTTCTCCCTTCTTCATCACAGATTGATGCTTCTTGGAGTGGCCCATGGCCAAGCTGGCATAACCACGGAGACCTCTGAGCTGCCTGCTCTGTCCTTCTGGCTCATCCTTCCTCACAGCTTCTTCCTAAGAGGCATCAGATGTCTGCTGCTGGGTGCTTTCTCCTATCAATGGTGTGCAGGGATGTGCTCCTCCAAGGTCTGCACTGACTGTGTTCTCATGGGCTCAGCCATCCCCTCCTGGAACTGCAGCTCTGCTTCAGAGCAGTTTCTGTCCCCCTCTGACATAGCAGGACTCATATTTCATGAGCACATGGTAACACAGTGTGTTAAGGCCAAAAGGAACTGGCTCATCTGTTATGGGATACTGGGACTGTAGAGTGTCACCTAGCTTCCATATGGAGTCTGGGAGCTCTTTAACTGGAAGAGGATAATTTTTCTGTGGCATCCACCCTCAGTTATGGAGGTTGCAAGACATGGAGAATCCACCAGTCCCCATGGGAGTCTGTCCAGCAACTCATGCACCTTGCAAAAGGAAGGGGTGAGATCTGAACGTGAGTCCAGAGTGTGTGCAACACTGGCACAGAACTAATACTCCAAGTACTGACCCCATGCAGATCGTTTTTGGCACTCATCAGCTGGCCTGATGAAGGATTATCATATTCTTTTTGAGCACAGGAGGCTGCCCATCTGTTGTTAGATGCCCCCAGATGGGTGTCTGAACACAAGGGGTTGGCTATGGCCTAATGCCTCTGACTAAAAGGTGTTAAAATGAGCTGACCTGTTTGGTGAAGAATTTACTTAGGGTATTTTATAGCTGGCTGGTATAAATAAATCTTCCATCTGCCTGGAGTGCCCTGTTAGTTAGTACCCATTAGGCAGAAATAAGAAGGGTTACAACATGCTGCTGCTTGGGTTGGTTTGCCAGATGGATGCCAATGCCTGAAGCTGAGAGCAGAGCAAATCCTATCACTAATAATGGGGTGCATGAGCTCAAGCAATTTCTTTTGTTCCATGGCAGAGAAAAAGGTTTTTAGTGCATTTGTAGAGTGAGCCCTATAAAGAATGGGAGTTGGCTGCAATGTCTCAGGACTTGTATAGAAGTAGCCTGTGAAATTCTTGGCTCTCACTGTGATATCTAACAGGATTTAGCAAGCCTTGTCTGGGCCTGTTGTAGAACATGACACTTGGAATGTGGAGGTCCCTGGTTGGACTGAGGCACACGGTGCCACGGGCAGAGTGTTGGTGCCCAAGGGAGGGCAGCCTGTGCAGGCTGGCAGCAGGAGGGAAGAGGAGAACTCCAGGTGGTCTTGAGAAGGTGGAAAGGTGCACATGGATAACAATGGGCAGTGAGACCATGGCTGCCAGTGCTCATGCTCTTCCAGCATGAGTCTGTTGCTGGGAAGGTTGTTCTAAAAGTACCTAAAGCTTTGCAGCACACAGAGTACAACCTGTTTAATTAATTGCATTGTTAGAGCTGTGCCAATGATATTTAAAAAAAAAAAATCTGTGCTTAGACAGTTATTTCAGATTAAGGACTTAATCCCTTGATTAAACTAAACCAAAATAAGCTGGTGTCCAGCTGTAGGATGGTGTTTTATACACAGCTCTTCTCATCCACTTGCAGGCCCTTGTTTCAGTTGGAGGATGTCTGTTTAAGGACAGGGCTTTGATCTGTTCACTCAGCTGCCCTTTAAACACCTATATCATCTCCTTGATCTATTTCTGATAGAAAGTAATTGGTCTTTGAGACCAGGGCTCATTTGTTGCTATGGATAAAAGACCTATCTCCTGCTCAGTACATTGAGAACTCGTTAGGGAGCCAGATGTGTCCCTGTGAGGAAATGCTTCATTTCCCAGTTCTTCCCCACTCTGACTAAAAGACAACTTTCTTGGATTGTGGGTCCCCCCCACTTTGGCCTCTTTAATCTTCAGCAGTTGTCAGCAGCTCTTCTGATGTGTTGGATGTTGCACAGCCAAAGGAGAAAGTTACAATCTCTTCTCCAGAAAAGCTGGAGTACAAAAACCTGAAGGGTAGAGAGAAGTAAGGTGAATTAGGGGGAAGGTGCAGTATTGGACCCCAGTGAACAGGGCTCTTGGGCTGGGGAGCAGGCTCAGGTGAGCAGTCACGTTGCCAAATGATAATGTCTGTGTTAGACCACCTGCAGTGTGGTGCAGAGCCAGGGATGTACCTGAACCAGGCTGCCTCTGCTATTCCCTGCCTTTTGCTCCAGCACAAGGACAGCATTGGTGTAGTTGTGCACTCCAAAGCTCAAAGCTCACAGGAGGTCATACTTCACTTTCAAAGGAATCTGGGGCGTCCCCCCTTGAGTGAAAACAAACCAAGCCCGAGCTTGGAGAGATCACCCAGCTCTGGGCCTGCCTTTCCCCAGCCGCGCACGCCCAGACCTACAGCATGCGCAGAACAGGGGCCTCGGAGCTGAAAAGCAAATACATCATTTTTCCCTTTGTTTAATTAAATGAGAGATCATGAGTTAATCGCTTCCAAGCGCTTGTTTTCCTGCAGTGCCTGGAATGATAATCCTGTGTGCTGCCCAGTAGGAGCTGCTTTGGCGGCCGCAGCCGCGTCAACACCGAGCAGGGCTGGGAGAACAGAGGGAGGCATCTGGAAATGATTCTCTGAGCTCTGTCTGCAGAGCACCCCTCCCTGCAAAGCTGTAGGAGCTGGTTTATCCACAGGCTATGGAGCAGTTCTGCCTGCCTCAGTGTAGGGTAACTGAGCCAGGCTGCAACCATGCCCTCTGCAAGGGATGCCATGGTGGCATGCAGAAAGCAGCTTGCTTTTGGAGGTACAGCCCTTCAACAAAGCTGGCCTGGGTGAGACTGCAAACACTTGCCTCCCAAAGGGAACTGGGTGCTGTGCTTTTCTCCCTGAAAAGCCTAAAACAATAGCCCAAAGAGCAGGTAGAGCTGTTCCTGGTTATCTCACAGGAAGGTGGTGTAATTACAGGAGTTGGAATGCTTACCTCTATAGCTGCACCTCTTAATAATACATTATTTTATCCAGAGGAAGGCAGGGTGCCGAAGGCAGGCGCCCTCTTCTCAGCCTCCCCCTGAGCCTCAGAGTGAGCAGCAGAGGGGGGAGCTGGCACTTGCTCTGGGAAGATTTTTCTCTCTTGAACTCATTGCCGCTGTGATTAGAACAGCTCAGGAAATGGGGCTGGGAGGGTTCTCCTCTCTGCAGCAATGGAGTGGGAAATCTCAAATTTTGTCAGAAAAACAAGCCTTCTTTTTAGCTAGAGGCCTTTCGAACAGAACACAGAAATGTCTCCTTTATTTAAAGGAAAGCAGTCTGTCTTTAAGCTCTGTGTCAGAAAGTGGAAAGGCTTCATGGAAAGCCCAGAGGTCTGTTTTTACTGGAAATGAGGTTTCTCACGTCAGCTGAGATCTGAGCAGCCCCAGCCAAGTGGTGCAGCACAGCAGCCTTTGCTGGCGGAGGGACCAGCTAACCCAGCCCTGCTCAGCCCCTGCTGTGAGCTCCTTTTCCCCCAGTCCCCAAGCTGGCTGGGAGCCATGGGCAGGCGCTGTGCTGTGCAGCTTGGAGCTCTGCCTCTCCCCAGTTTTGCTATTATTTCTACTTTCCAGTCTGGGGTGTGAGAGGGTTGGGTCATTTCTTCCCCTCACCTTTGCACACTCCGGTCTCTCCTGCGCTGCCCTTGCACTGTGTCTTGGCACCTGGGCAGGAGGGGACACAGTGGCTGCGTGCAGGACGTGGCCACGCTCCGAGCAGCTGGCAGACGAAGGACAAAGCTGTGGGAGCTCTGGCAAGGTCTCCCTGCTGAGCAGGAGCCCAGAGGCTCCGTGACTCAGAGCTGGGTGTACCACGGGCACCGCTGGCTGTGCTCGCAGCCTGCCGGGCTCTGCTCCACTGCCCAGCCTGCTCCTTGCTCTGCCAAGCCATGGCAAGCTCTGGGTCTAACTGGGGCACTTTGGCACAGGTAGTTTCATTCTCTGGCAGCTCAAATGAGAGTTTGTGAAAGCTCAATAGGTTTGTGAAAGCAGAGCTGTAGGTTCTTTAACTAAATTCCTGTTGCGGGATGAATCCTCAGGATGTTACATGGGCCAGTCCAGCCTGCTGGAAAGGAGCGCTGTCTGCCATAAGTCATGGGTTAGTCAAACCCATGTCAGTCTGGTCTCACCAAAACAATCTTTTTTAGTAGTCTGCAGACAGCAGTCATCAGGGAAGATTTATGCCTCTTCATATTTGCCTTGACCAAGACTCAGTACTTTGTAGGCAAAATGAGCAAAGTGCTTGGGTGAGTTGTAGGGAAAATGCTGCCAAGGCTTTGCTGTCCCAGGTGGGTCCAGAAGCATTGCAGGCCTCCCCTGCACTGATTTACATTGTCCTCAGCCACTTGGGTTGCTGTTGCTGTCTCTTGCTTGAAGAGCACAGATATTCTGATGCTGTGTGAAGTGTGTGTGTAGCCCTGGGGATGACCTCTCTGCTCCCCAGGCAGGCGGATGTTTTGTTCTCCAAACCTGGAGGAGGTTCTCCAGGGTTCAGACTTAATTGGTGAGCAGTAGGTCCTGAAGAGGAAGAAGTTCAGTTCTGAGTAAGAAAGAAATGTAGAATGACAGGAGTTCCCAGTGGCTGGAGCTGTTATATTGGTCTCCTTATGCCCACAAACGTAGGCAGAAAATTCAATCAGTGCACCAAGAAAAGCCTAAGAAGCTCCTGGTTACTCCAGATGCCTCATGACAGGCTCCTCTTCCAACCTGCAGTGTCTGCTGCACCAGGAGAAGTAGATACATCCCCTAATCAGGTTTGCAACAGCTGCTGGGCTCCTGTTCTGCCCAGGCACTCATAGCTTCATTTCTGATTGACTCCTGGTTCTTGCTGCAGTTTGTGATGGAGTGGGGCTCTAAGGGCTGAGCAGCACAGCTTTGCCACAACAGTATTTACTGTCCTATTTGTCACAGCATCTGTGGCTCCTGTGATATGCAGGGGAAAGAGGGCAGCCCACCCACCCATGGCTCAGACCCAAGTCCTCTGCCAGTTGTGAACTCCTCCTGGGTTCCCACTGCTCCCCTGGCCTCCTGGCTGGGACCATGCTGGGTTGTTCCTGTCACATGGCTCAGCCCATCCCATCCCTGTGTGGTGCTTTCCTCCTCTGTCCCTGTGCTCCAGCCCCTGCAGCTGGCTCTCAGCTGAGCAGCAGTGAAAGCCAGTTTGGCCGGACATGACCTTAACCTGGGCTTTATTTAGCGCCTTGATTTATAGAGGAGTTATTTTAAAAGCATGTTTCTCTTCTGGGAGGTGTGGTGGAATGGTGGCAGTGAGCTGGAGTTTATAGATCCTCCCAGGCTATTGACAAAGAACCATTTGAATCCCAAGACTCCTTTTGCTTGCAGAGATGCTCTCTGGCTTGCTTGGAAAGTGCTCCTGTTGGTGTTTGTGCCCAGTGGCTGAAAAGGAGCACATGTCCAGGACCTTTCTTGTGAGAGGGATGTGGCAACAGTGTTGGAATCAGGGAAGCTTGAAACGTTCAGTCCCTGAAGGAGGCTGGTTTTTTTCAGCAGGCTCTGCCAGCTCTTGGGGACCACTGTGGGCTGGTTGTAGTGGAAATGTGCTGGGGCAGGAGTGCCCCCTCCATGGATTCTTTCAGGTTTAGCTTGTTCTCCTTCTCTCCAGGTGCTGTTCACTCATCCCGGGTCACAAAAGTTTCTCCTTGTGCCTGCCTGTTTGAGATAAGAGATGGAACCTCTGGAACAAGCTGCCCAGAGATTGTGGAGTCTCCTTCTCTGGAGATATTCAAAAGCTGTCTGGAGTAACATGCTCTAGGGGACCCTGCAGAGGTCTAGGAGTCTCCTAGTATGGTCTGGGGCACTCTGGAGCAGGGAACTTGGATAGATGACCTCCAGTGCTCCCTTCATTACTCATTCTATGATTCCATGATGTAGGTGAGATGGACTCTAGACTTCAGGTTTATCAGCCTCAGGACCACAGGGCACTATCCCCTTCTCTGGTCTGTATGAGTTCCCTGTGCCTGCACACCACATCTCCTCCACGTGCATGGCAGCTGGCCCTGGCAGCAGGCTGGATGTGTGAGGCTGCCCATGTGTGCTCTGGCATTCCACAGCAGCACCATGAGGCCTCCTGCAGTCCTGGCTGAGGCGCTTTCCTCCAGCCCCTCTGCAATATGAGAAGTTAATTAGTGCCAATAAGCAGCCCCATCCCTAGGATTGTGAGCTGGGTTAATGACTCCCCTGCTGAAGGAGAATCTGTTGCTGTTGGAGGCTCCAAGCTCAGCCATGTTCTACCCTCTGCATTTTCAAGGTGGCTTCTGAGGCAGTGTTTCACCCTGTTTCACCCTCCTTCCAGGCAGGAGCTGTCCCTGGGTGAGCATCCTGGGTGGGAGCACTGAGGAGCAGTGTCACCCCCACACTCCTCTGCAGCACACTGCTCTGTAGCCTCATTCTGTACCTGGTTCTGTACCCTCCCAAGGATGCTGGTGCTACAACCCAATGCAGCACAGTGGGATGTGGGAATCTACTTCTTGTTTGGGGCTTTTCCTGCAGAATTAGCAGAGATTGGTGCAAACATCTCTTTTTAATAAAGGTAGTGGTTGAAACCTTCTCTCTATCCCTTAGAAATATACACAGCTATCATGGCTTTGTGGTATAATCTAGCCAGAGGGAGAGAAAGCCTCTGTGCTCAGGAGTGCAGTTAGCACTGCACTCTGCAATGGCTACAGGCTATGCTTATTTTGTATTTTACTAAAGAAAGGATAAGGTACAAGCTGGTTTATTTTAACCATATAAAGGATTTTTGATTTGGTGCCAATGTTAATAATTGTTTTGTGAAGTCTAAGGCAGGAGGAATGGTGTGAGAACCTTAGAGCAATGCACTGACTCATGTGCAAATATTTTGACTTCTTTGTTTTATTTGCAACAGTGAACTTAACAAATTTATTTTGGGGAGGGATTGATATCTGAAAGAATTTTGCTCAAGCAGAAGATGGTGCAGAACAAACCCCAGCTGGTTTTGATTGATGTTTTGAACTTGTGGGCTGTGGAGGGTCAGAGGGAGATTGTTGTCAAATGCTGCCAGCAGCAATGCTGTGATAGTGCCCAAGAAGGTGACTGGTGGGGTGGGAGAGCACCTGTGTGAAGGCCAGTTTTATCTGACAAGGTCACAGGCACTTGCTGGGACAGACTGGTATCAACAGAGGTTATTATTTTTCTGAGTGGAAGGTAAATTGTTTAAAACAGCCTTCTCCTCCTATTTAGAATTAGGGTTAAATGCTCATCCCCTAGAATTCAGCTCTTGAGAGAGTGCACATAGGGCTCTTGCTTTTGGGATTCTTGGTTTAAGAATACTGGATTAAGTATTCCAACTCAGGATAATCTATGATTCTATGTGTATGAAAAATAGCTCCTTAACCTCTGTTTATCTAGTTGCATTGGCCTTGAGTATTGCAGGAGGCAGCTGGCCTCTCAGAAGAGGTGTGGGCACTTTAGGAGCCTGCTGCCATCCATGTAGCCTTGCTTTTGCTGACATCAGGAGAAAGAGCAGAAAGGTAAGGAAGCAGCACTGTCCCACAGGCAGTGTGTGGTTTGCCTGTCACTGTAGTTCTGCCAGCTCGTTGCATCTGCAGGGATTGTGGAGGCATCACCTGGGTGTCCTCCTGTGCAGTCCCACAGGCTGTCTGTCCTACAAGGTGGCTTTGCATCGGAGCAGGGAGTTTATGTTGTGCTTAAACACCCAACCCTCTAAAGGAGGAACCTGGAGATCGGTAAGCTGCGAGAGATGGGAAGGCTTGTGTGAGGAGCATCAACTCTGCTGGGCTGCAGGTCAGTTCAGGCTTGCTCTGAGACTCTTGAACTTTCCCAAGCTGGTGGAGGCATCTTCACAGATGTGCTGCAATGGATGGAAGCAGTGAAACCATTTGTTTCCTCCTGATCCCCTTGTTCTACTGTTCCCCGGTTGTGGCGAAAGCTGTTGCGGCACTGCTTTGTTTAACTTTCTCTCCCAGTCTTGAAGTGTATTTTCAGGCATGTTCATGTAGTTGTTCCTGTTCTGCAGGAGGCTGTAGAGCTTCTGCGTAAGCAGCTG
The DNA here is from genome assembly GCF_028018845.1 of Melospiza georgiana. NCBI lineage: Eukaryota > Metazoa > Chordata > Aves > Passeriformes > Passerellidae > Melospiza > Melospiza georgiana. The sequence continues at coordinate 14,319,508 of NC_080443.1, forward strand.
AAGTGCTGTTCTTGTCTCTAGTGAAAGGAGGTGGATTTGGATCAGATGAGAATCTGGCCAGACACCTGAGTAAACTTTCATTTGGTTTTGGAGCAAAACTTATTCCCACTGGCTGTAAGCTAGCCCAAGGGATCCCCTCTAAAACAGAAAAGAAAGGAGCAATCCTGATCCCCTCTCCAGATATGTACAGCTTTATATTTTTTTAAATTGCTACTTTTTGGCAAGCTCTCTTGATTTACACCCATGCAATAACTCAGAATTTGGCCTCCAGCACTGGAATTGGTCCTGACACTATGGGCAGGCTATGGCTGGCAGGTTCTCCCAAATGAAGGTGGATGCAGGCAAGCCATTGCCTCTGATCCCCCTGAACAGGCATCCTACGTATCAATGGGTGTGCTCAGGGACCACAGGCAGCCCTGCTCACACACATTGTGTGAATCCTCATGTGAGGCATCTCGCACTGCAGAAAACTCCTGGCTCCTGCAGTAGAGCCTTTCATGAGAGGCAAACAGCTTTGAATAACGAGGAGTTGTGCTGGAGAGTGCCTTTCCACCGAACCAAACAGCTCTGGCACCTTATCCTGTGCTGGGACTCCAGAGCGCAGGAGGCTGAGGAGCTTCAGCCCACTGCAGGTGCCCTTAGCCCCAGAAGGAGTGTCCCCAAGCCACGGACAGGCTGGTGATGCCCACCCATGGCCGTGTCTCTCGCACACGCTCACGTGCTGCGGTGCGGTCTAACAGCCGCCCCACCCCGCGCAGGCAGCACAAGGACTTGCTGCGTAAGCAAAAGCTGGCAATCCTGTGTGCAGCGCTCTGCGAGCACTCCACTCCTGCTTTGGGAGAGCTTCTCTGTGTTTACCTGCCATCTCCAGCGCCAAAAGAAGCCAGAAAGGACAGCACTTGGCTCCTGTGATCTTCGTTCCTCCTGCGTTCGGCGATGGCCGCGCTCCTGGGCGTTGGGCGGGTCGTGTCCCGGTCCCACTAACGCTTTCTGTCTCGGCAGGACTCGGAGTCACTGGACGGCTGCATTCAGAGCACGTTATCAGCACTCTACCCTCCATTCGAGGCTACCGCAGCCACTGTGCTGTGCCAAGTTTTTGATGTGGTGGAGAAGACGTACCGTGGGGATGGACTGCACTACCTCATAGACTTCCTGATTCCAGCCAAGCACATCCTGCAGTGCATTCAGCAGGATGCCTGTGTGAGTACATCATGCTCTCTAAGGCCTGTGAAGGCTTTCTTGGAGAGTTTTCTTTCTGCTCTTGTATGCAAAACGGCTGGCAAAAAGCGCTTGAGTATGTATGGCAGTCTAGGTGGGAGGGCAGGCAGACAATTAGGAAATAGTTGAGAAATTGTTGTTGAAGCTTAACCCTTCAGAGATCAGTGATCAGGTGTGGAGCAGTGCTCTCCCTTTCTGTAATCAGGAACACCAAAGGCTTAAGGGATTCACAGGAAGAGGTTTAGCAAAGTGTTTGCTGGATGTGTCTGACCAGGGTGGCCTCTGACCCCAGCTGTTCCCTGGCCCTGTGGATGAAGCTGTCAGGCTCTTGCCACTGGCACAATGACGTGCAGGGCAAAGTGCTTCCAGTCGGTGTTTTTCCAAAACTCCAGCTCCCCTTTGATGGTTGCTGGAACAGTCACAAGGCTCAGTAGCCCCGAGGAGTCACGTTACATTTACTGCCAGAACGAGTCCAAGATTAACGTGCTTTACTGTTGGGAGTCTAAAATGTTAGAAACGATGAGTCAAACACCTTCATCACAAACCTTGGCTCGAGGTCTGCAAGATGAAAAAAACCCCAACCAGCCCAAACAACCTAAAATGTGGGTTTGTTCTAACTTTTTTGTCTCTGAATGCAAAGGGGGGTGGGTGGCCAGGTTTTCAATTCAAGTCCTCATGGTAGAGGGCAAGGGATTTCTAGGAGGAGGAAAAGTATGGAATAGAGGCTGAAATAGTCACTCATTTGTTTCAAGGAAATGAAATACTGGGGGGACAGACCCATCACATAGGATGGATCCATGTGAGCTAGGCATCCCGAAAGTGTGTTTTGGTGCAGTGTTTGTCACCTCATATTGTCACCAGCCTCCAGCTTGGTGCCTGCCATCTCTGTGAGTCGAGGAGGATCCAAGGTGGTGCGTGGCCTTGCTGCTGTCTCCCACCCTGAACACTGCAATAGATGTTATTCCATCAGTATCCGTAATTGGAGCTTCTAATTCTATGGTGCATGGTGTGTTTTTCCCCTTTAAAGAAACAAAAAGCTTTTCGTTTGTACAAACTGGTAATTATTTCAAGATGTTTCACGGCTTTCCCCAAAACACCGCCCTCGCTGAATGAGCCAAGGTAGCAATTTCCCCACTTCTCGAGATCCCGGCAGCTTCCGAGCGCCCAGCGGTGCCTTGGGCAGGTGGGGCGGTGAAGGGGAAGGAAGGAAAGCAGCAGCGAGGTGGGCGCACGGTGCTGCCGTCCCTGAGGGCAGCCGTTGGGGCAGGGGCCGAGGAACGCACGGCAAAGGCCGCGCAACCCTCGGGGCGCCACGGGGGAACGCGGGCAGGGCGGCTGGGCGGGCCTCGGCCCCCCGACAGCCAATGGGAGAACAGCGGGTGCCGCAGCAGCCAATAGCAGCGCGGGACTGCCTTGACGGGCACGGTGGCTTCGGTGGCTGTTGGAGGGCCGTTGGAACACGAGGCGCTGCCGTGCTCGCCGTGAGGAGGGAGACGTGCGAGGGCAATGGGGGCTCGGCCGTGAGGAGGGAGAGGTGCGAAGGCAATGGGGGCTCGGCCGTGAGGAGGGAGAGGTGTGGGGGAAATGGGTGCTGGGCGTCCCAAGGAGGGAGAGGTGTGAGGGCAGTGGGTGCTGGGCGTTCTGAGAAGAGAGAGATGTGAGGGAAATGGGTGCTCGGCTGTGAAGAGGAAGAGGTGTGAGGGAAATGGTTGCTGGGCATCCTGAGGAGGGAGAGGTGTGAAGGCGGTGGGCACTGGGTGTCCTAAGGAGGGAGAGATGAGAGTGGTGGGCACTGGGTGTCCTGAGGAGGGAGAGGTGTGAGGGCAGTGGGTGCTGGGTGTCCTGAGGAGGGATAGATGAGGGCAGGTGGAGCTCGGGGTCCTGGTAAGGGAAGTGTGAGGCCAGTGGGCACTGGAGAAGCCCAGGGTACTGGTATCCCACCCAACTGACCAGCAAGATGTGGGGTGGGTTGGGCAGCTGCCTTTAGGGAGGGCTGCACAAGGCTTAGCATTAGGTATTGGGGGCTTTTGGTGAGGTGTGAAATGGCTGGGAGAGGGGTCAGCAAGATCCTTTCTTTCTTGGTTGTGACCCTTTCAGGCTGTGTCTCATGATTTTTTGCTTCTGGAGTGACAGTACAGGGAGATCAAGGGAAGCTCTCGGTACCTTGCACCCTCTTTAGAGTTGGGCCCAGGCTATTCCATATTTTATTTAAAAGTCTGCTTGTTTGATATTTTAAATTTATTATTTCTTTTTTATGAAATTTGTTTAATTTACTGTGGTCTCTTCTTCCCCAAACCTCCACTGTATGCCCCTTCATCTTTACAGTCTGAAATCACAGAGGACTGTTTCTTACTAATTGCTTTTTGAAAGTCTTGCCTGCCTTTTAGAGAGTCTAAACAAAAGCAATACTTCCTCCTTAGTTTGTAGTTCAGCTGCTCTGTGTGAGCGTTTCCTAAACACACTGGAGGGAAAAGAATTAACTCATGTCTGAATGACTACTGTAGAAAGTCTTGAGAGCCCTGGATCTTTTGTCAGCCTCTGCAGTGACAAAAGTGTAAATGGCTTCCTGAAGTACTAGACAAGTTCATGGGCATCAGCTGGGTGTATTAAAATCATCAGCCAGTGTGATTCCTCAGGGACTGGAAGGGGTGTTCCAAGGAGGTCTGTCTCTGCTTAGCACAAAGTTGAAAACCAAATTTTGCCCCTGGCTTTGAGGTGATGCCCTGAGCTAAATGGTCTGTTCCAGCTTAGCCATCCCTGTAGCTTTGGAAGATTCCACCTTTGTGCCATTTTTGTCATTGGTGCCCAGCTCTTTCTTCAGAGGCAGCTGGCTCAGCCTATTCCTGGCTACAGCCACTGGGTATAGAGGGTGGTGTTCCTGGCACTCCTCTGGTGGGCTTGGTTTGGCTCTGTAGTGTTTGGACATGAGAAAAGCAAATCCTTGAGCCTCAAAATGAGATGTTAAAGGTACTGTAATAAGCCTCTTCACATAATCTTCCCTTTGAAGGTGCATTTTGGAGCAGGAGCAGCATGAGGATGCTCCACTTCTAAAGTTCTAAAGCTCTGTAATGTTTAGGCTATTGTGGGACTTGCATTCTTGTTTTGGATGTTACTCTGGCTCCTGATGCAGTTTAGATTGTGGCTTTGTAGGGCTTTTCAGGAACTTCAATGCATTCTGCATTTTGGTTTTGGTGCTTTTATTGCTGAGTTTTCTCCTTATGAGTCAGTAGGCAGACAAGTAAGCATCTAAACAGTGAGGCTGTTTGGAATTTCTTAATGTATGAGTGGCCCTCCAGTGGGTTATTCTGCATCCAGATTTTAACAGAATCTCTATGTCAAGTATGTGCTGATGGAATTCAGCTTTATGTTTATGTTGCTGCTGATTGTATCTTTCACTTTTCAGTCCTATGAGCTATAATAGTTTGGGAACTGATCTTTACCTGTTTCTTCTTCCCCTGAAACACCTTGGTACAGACCCTTGGCCTCAATACACTGACTAGGAGATCCTATAATGGCAGAAGAGGGGTTGGTGTGCTGCAGTGGTACACTCTCTTCTGGAAAACTGCAAATTGCTCTAGTTTAAAACTTATAAACAAAATACTTGATTTGGGCACTTTGGTTGGAGCCACAAGCTTTGTTGGCTGAGGTGCTGTGTGAGTCTTGAGCTTGGTATAGAAGTCCATGAAGTGCATTTAGCCTGAGACCTGCTGGAGCAGCTTGTGCAAACTGCTGCAAGAGATGCTCTTGGCTTGCTGAGTTTAACTGCATTGTGGATGAAAGGAACTTAGGGACAGAGGCATCTGTGTCTTGCAGATCAGAAAGCCTGAGAACACCAGACTGCCCAGCTTAGCTGTGCCTTTGAGGGAAGTACAGCAGCTGTGTGTCAGGCTATAGGGCTTTTTGGTTCTAACTTAACAGAGGAGAGAAGGGGACGTGTGTCTGCTCTGAGTCAAGGTTAGAATAGAAAGGTAATATTAATATGATCCTTCAAGTAAATGAAAACTGAAGTAAGGTTCCTTTTTGTAGTGATACAGTGTGTAAGTACATGAGTAGGGCAGTAGCAGTAAGTGAACAGAAGTAAAACTACTGTGACTGAACTTGACTATTTTGAAGAAATAGGACTGGCAGGTCTCCATCCTGGAATGTGGAAGAAGTTACCATGTAATGCTGAATGTCTGGTAGCAGGGATTTTGTAGAATCTGTTAAGTCAGGACTAGTAACAAAATACAGAGAACAAGCTGAGCCTACAACATTGTGCACTGAGCAAGGCCTGAATTAACTGACCCATGAAAAACTGAATAACGTTTCCACGTGGTTTGCTCCATGGCAGGTAGTGTCACAGCAGCCTTTTTAATAAACCAGCCTTCTCTAGAGAGATAAGTTTCATTGTTTAATCTCTGCTATAAAGGATTTATTATGGGGTCATATGGAAGATTAATTACTGTGTCAAAGGGGTTGATGTTTATGCAAGAATTGCAAGATGGCTACAAACTGGTGAAAGGGAGGGAGGATGTTTGTACTGGAGGGAAAATGGAGTTGGAGGCAGGAGTAATGAAACACACCGTGCTTCTCATCCATGACCTTGGCATGAAAAGTAAGAGTATGTATGGCATGTTTGTGGTGAAACCAGCCTGGGACACACCAACTATAGCCTGGAAGAGGAGGGTGATAAATGCATTGCATAAGATGAGCTCTAAAACTTTGTACTTAAATTTTGTAATGGTAACTCAGAGGACAAGCATGTGCCTCCACAAAGTGGCAGGCAGAACTTCTGATGTGAACTGGAGTTCATCAGTTTGGAAAGAAAAACCAGGAGGTGACTGGGTTACTGTAGGAGTGTGACTGGAAGATGAGTGGGATCTTAGCTTTAAGAGATGCTTCCAGCACATTTGGGAAGTGCTGGTGCCATTGCAGGCTGTATTTTACAATGCTTTGCACAATGAACAAATGGTTTTTAAGAAAAAGAAATGGGTGTTACAAAGGAGATACTTCAGGCACACTGAGGTGATGAAGGTGGACATGCTAAGGTCATGTGACATGGGTTAATGAGTCTAAGCAATGGAAACACATCCAGAAAATACAGGATTGAGGAGGAAGAATTACTATATCTAAAGGATGATTTGGGTCTCTAAACCTGTGAGCAACTTTGCTTCAGGCGCAAGGAGAGTTGGAAATCTGGTGGGGCTGAAAGCTTGATGAACATAAGAAAGAAATTGCTTTATGCCAGTACCTGTTGTTTCAAGGTGTGTGAGGATCCAGGAGGTTCCTTTCTGTTCTCTGGTTTCTCTGCTGTATGGCAAAATACTTGAATTAATTGAATCCAAAGCCTTGTACAGAAATAGATTAAATTAATTGTGGAATTGATGGCTTATATGATGACTTAACTTAAATCCTACCCAAACAGAATCAAGTTCAAAGGACTGGGCATCATTTTTTGAAGTTGTGATAAAGCTGTAAATAATTGAGTCAAGTCAGTTCAGCCATGAAACTTCAGTTCTTTTACTTGGGTGGGATTTGTCTGAGGCATG